>NC_082711.1:1033011-1349065 GCF_030144855.1 Hypanus sabinus | reverse complement strand
GGTCATCAAAATTCAGGGTGCAATTAGCCCGATGGAAGTTCAAGGAGCTGGGTTAGGTACAGTAGACAGTGTTTTAAGCAAAGAGAGGAGGAATGGGCTAAGAATTCTATACTTGAATGCGCATAGTGTCAGAAATAAGACAGATGAGCTTGAAGCTCAGATGAAAATGGGAAACTACGATATTGTTGGGATAACGGAGACATGGCTGCAAGGGGATCAGGCCTGGGAATTGAGTGTACCAGGGTATACGTGCTATCGTAGAGACAGAAATATGGGAAGAGGGGGTGGGGTGGCCCTGTTGGTGAGGAATGAGATTCAGTCCTTAGCAAGAGGTGACTTGGGAACAGGGGAAGTAGAGTCTGTGTGGATTGAGCTGAGGAACAGTAAGGGTAAAAAGACCCTAATGGGTGTTATGTACAGGCCCCCAAACAGTAGCGTGGATATTGGGTACAAGTTGATTAGGGAGTTAACATTGGCATGTGCTAAAGGTAATGCAGTCGTTATGGGAGATTTCAACATGCAGGTGGACTGGGAGAATCAGGTAGGTGCTGGACCCCAGGATAGGGAGTTTGTGGAGTGTCTAAGGGATGTATTTTTGGAGCAGCTTGTGCTTGAGCCAACCAGGAACGAGGCTATTTTGGACTTGGTGATGTGTAATGAACAGGAATTGATAAGTGATCTTGAAGTAAAGGAGCCATTAGGAAGTAGTGATCATAACATGATAAGTTTTTATCTACAATTTGAGAGGGATAGGGGCAGATCAGAGGTGTCAGTGTTGCAATTAAATAAAGGAGACTATGGAGCCATGAGGGATGAGCTGGCCAAAGTTAAATGGGCGGATGCCCTGGCAGGAAAGACAGTGGATCAGCAGTGACAGATATTCTTGGGCATAATACAAAAGATGCAAATGCAGTTCATTCCAATGAGAAGGAAGGATTCAAAGAGGGGGAAGGGGCCACAGTGGTTGACAAAGGAAGTCAGAGATTGTATAGCATTAAAGAAAAAGAAGTATGACAGGGCTAAGATGAGTGGGAATACAGATGATTGGGAAAGTTTTAAGGAACAGCAGATCTTAACTAAAAAAGCAATACGGAGAGAAAAAATCAGGTATGAGCTCAGTCTAGCCAGGAATATAAAAGGGGATAGCAAAAGCTTTTTTAGCTATGTGAAGAGAAAGAAGATAGTTAAGAACAATGTTGGCCCCTTGAAGAATGAATTGGGAGAAATTGTTATGGGAAACAGGGAAATGGCAACAGAATTTAATGCGTACTTTAGATCTGTCTTCACCAGGGAGGACACAAGCAATCTCCCAGATGTATGGATGGGCCAGGGTCATAAGATATCAGAGGAATTGAGACAGATTGACATTAGGAAAGAAACTGTGATGAGTAGACTGGTAGGACTGAAGGCTAATAAATCCCCGGGTCCAGATGGTCTGCATCTGAGGGTTCTAAAAGAGGTGGCTCAGGAAATTGCGGATGCATTGGTAATCATTTTCCAATGTTCCTTAGATTCAGGATCAGTTCCTGAAGATTGGAGAGTGGCTAATGTTGTCCCACTTTTCAAGAAGGGAGGGAAGGAGAAAACGGAGAACTATCGCCCTGTTAGCCTAATGTCAGTCGTGGGGAAGATGCTTGAGTCCATTATTAAGGACGAAATAGTGGCACATCTAGATGGCAGAAATAGGATTAGGCCGAGCCAGCATGGATTTACCAAGGGCAAATCATGCTTGACTAATCTGTTGGAGTTTTCTGAGGGTGTAACAAGGATGTTAGATGAGGGTAAGCCAGTAGATGTTGTGTACCTAGATTTTCAGAAGGCATTCGATAAGGTGCCACATAGGAGATTGGTGAGTAAAATCAGAGCTCATGGCATTGGGGGCAGGGTTTCAACATGGATAGAAAACTGGTTGGCAGATAGAAAGCAAAGGGTAGCAGTGAATGGGTGTTTCTCAGACTGGCTGGAGGTGACGAGTGGGGTACCACAGGGCTCCGTATTGGGACCACAGCTCTTTACAATTTATGTCAATGATTTAGATGAGGGCATTGAAAACTATATCAGCAAGTTTGCTGACGATACTAAACTGGGTGGCAGTGTGACATGCGAAGAGGACGTTAGGAGAATACAGGGAGACTTGGATAGGCTGAGTGAGTGGGCAGATACTTGGCAGATGTCATTCAATGTGAATAAATGTGAAGTTATCCACTTTGGAAGCTGGAACAAGAGGGCAGAGTATTGTCTGAACGGTGTAGAGTTAGGTAAGGGAGAAATGCAAAGAGACCTAGGAGTCCTAGTTCACCAGTCAATGAAGGTGAATGAGCAAGTGCAACAGGCAGTGAAGAGGGCAAATGGAATGTTGGCCTTTGTTACAAGGGGAATTGAATACAAGAGCAAGGATGTTCTTTTGCATTTGTACAGGGCCCTGGTGAGACCACACCTGGAATATTGTGTACAGTTTTGGTCTCCAGGTTTAAGGAAGGACATTCTGGCAATTGAGGAAGTGCAGCGTAGATTCACTAGGTTGATTCCTGGGATGGCAGGGCTGTCTTACACAGAGAGATTGGAGAGATTGGGCTTGTACACGCTGGAATTGAGGAGATTGAGAGGGGAACTGATTGAAATGTTTAAGATAATTAAAGGATTTGATAGAATTGAGGCAGGAAATATGTTCCAGATGTTGGGAGAGTCCAGTACCAGAGGGCATGGATTGAGAATAAGAGGTCAGTTATTTAAAACAGAGTTGAGGAAGAGCTTCTTCTCCCAGAGAGTTGTGGACGTGTGGAATGCACTGCCTCGGAAGACGGTGGAGGCCAATTCTCTGGATGCTTTCAAGAAGGAGCTGGATAGATATCTGATGGATAGGGGAATCAAGGGATATGGGGACAAGGCAGGGACTGGGTATTGATAGTGAATGATCAGCCATGATCTCAGAATGGTGGTGCAGACTCGAGGGGCCAAATGGTCTACTTCTGCACCTATTGTCTATTGTCTATTGTCTATTGGTTCCAGTGTTTCAGACATGATAGAGGCAGAGGTATGAAGCGGTGGAGGGGTAGAATGGCATTGCTAGTCAGGGAAAATGTTACTGCAGTGCTCAGGCAGGACAGATTAGACAGCTTGTCTACCGAGGCTATATGGGTGGAGCTGAGAAACAGGAAAGGTATGACAACATTAGTGGGGTTGTCATTAGTGGGGACCACCCAATAGTCAGTGAGAATTGGAGGAGCAAATCTGCAGAGAGATAGCAGACAACTGCAGGAAAAATAAGTTCGTGATAGTAGGGGATTTTAATTTTCCACATATTGATTGGGACTCCCATACTGTTAGAGGTCTAGATGGGTTAGAGTTTGTAAAATGTGTTCAGGAAAGTTTTCTAGATCAATATATAGAGGTACCAACTAGAGAGGATGCAATATTAGATCTCCTATTAGGAAACAAGTTAGGACAGGTGACAGAAGTGTGTGTAGGGGAACACTTTGGTTCCAGTGATCATAACACCATTAATTTCAACTTGATCATGGATAAAGATGATCAACCCAGTCCTCGGGTTGAGGTTCTAAACTGGAAAATGGCCAAATTTGAAGAAATGAGAAAGGATCTAAAAAGCATGGATTGGAAGGGGTTGTTGTCTGGGAAGGATGTCATTGGTGCCTCCAAAGAAGAAATTCTGAGAGTGCAGAATTTGTAACTTCCTGTCAGGATGAAAGTCAAAGTGAATAAGAATAAGGAACCTTGGTTCTCTAGGGATATTGAAACTCTGATAAAGAAGAAGAGAGAGATGTATAGGAAACAGGGAGCAGATGAGGTACTTGAGGAGTAGAAAAAGTGCAAAAATATAATTAAGAATGAAATTAGGAGGACTAAAAGAAGACATGAGGTAGCTTTGGTAGTCAAGGTGAAGGATAATCTTAAGAGCTTCTATAGGTATATTAAGAGCAAAAGGATAGTAAGGGATAAAATTGGTCCTCTTGAAGATCAGAGTGGTTGGCTATGTATGGAAAAAAAAGAAATGGGGGAGATCTTAAATGTGTTTTTTGCATCTGTATTTACTAAGGAAATTGGCATGGAGTCAATGGAAATAAGGCAAACAAGTAGTGAGGTCATGGAACCTGTACAGATTGAAGAGGAGGAGGTGCTTGCTATCTTGAGGCAAATCAGAGTACATAAATCCCCAGGACCTGACAGGGTATTCCCTCAGACCAGGAAGGAGACTAGTACTGAAATTGCAGGGGCCCTGGCAGATATATTTAAAATGTCGGTATCTCTGGGTGAGGTGCTTGAGGATTGGAGGATAGCTCATTTTGTTCCATTGTTTAAAAAAGGCTCTAAAAGTAATCCGGGAAATCATAGGCCGGTAAGTTTGACGTAGGTAGTAGGTAAATTATTGGAAGGAGTACTAAGAGATAGGATCTACAAGTATTTAGATAGACAGGGACTTATTAGGGAGAGTCAACACAGCATTGTGCATGGTAGGTCATGGTTAAGAAACCTATTAGAGTTTTTCGAGGAGGTTACAAGGGAAGTGGATGAAGGGAAGGCAGTGGATGTTGTCTACATGGACTTCAGTAAGGCCTTTGACAAGGTCCCTCATAGGAGGCTAGTTAGGAAGATTCAGTCGCTAGGTATATATGGTGAGGTAGTAAATCGGATTAGACATTGGCTCAATGGGAGAAGTCAGAGAGTGGTAGTGGAGGATTGCTTTTCTGAGTTGTTATGATATGTGTCCGGCAACTATGAATATAGAATTAAGTCAGGTTTTTTATAAACAAATAAACAATTTATTAAACTCTGCTCAACAAAAATGAAAAGTAAACCAGCGACGAACTTAATCAGTAGTTAACTGCTATATGAAAACTCTGGGACAGTTCTTAAACTGGTAAATGCAAACACATTCTTAAAGTGGTAAATGTGAAATTCCAAGGTTTTTATACAGCCAATTAGGAGAGACTTTCCTGAAGTAACGAATTCCTCGACAACATGACATTACTGCTGATCCCAGCTGAAATATGCCTTGTCCGAAGGATTCATGATGAAGGAAATAAGAACAGTTGAAAGGCACTGACCTTTTTCTTGGTGAATGAACACTGCACAATCCATTTCATTCTTACAGGTAGGGATTATGTCAGATGCAGGTCATTATTCCCTGAACAAAGATTCAGTAAGATTGATCCTGTATTAAAATGACAAACTTGTTCTTGGTGTTGATTCGGAACAAGAAGGCAGCAGGAGAGCACCTAATGATTTCCAGCGGGAAGACATTTTGAGCTCTTGGGGGAAGTGAGACCAGACTGCGCATGCACGTGATGTCAGCCAGTTGAGGGCAAATAGTTTAAAAAGAAGGCAGCCATATCCAGCGGGCAATGCTGGGAGCGGGCAGTGGAGAGAAAGGGCTTTGGCTCAACGGGCTTCGGTGGTAAAGGGATGAGGTGAGGCAGATGTTGATTGCAAAAGGAAGTAGTATGGGTGTGACACCGGTTTTCTGTGGTCGGTGTCAGATGGGGGAGGTTCTGGAGTCTCCCTGCATCCTAGACGGCCACATCTGCACTCGGTGCATCGAGAAGCAACTCCTAAGGGACCATGTTTGAGAACTGGAGATGCCGTTTGATGACCTTCGTCTGGTCAGGGAGAGTAAGGAGGTGATAGAGAGGAATTACAGGCAGCTGGTCACTCCGGGGCCACAGGGGACAAAGAAATGGGTCACAGTCAGGAGAGAGAAGGAGAAGAGTCAGGTACTAGAGAGTACCCCTGTGGCTGTACCCCTTGACAATAAGTACTGTTTGAGTACTGTTCGGGGGGTGTTGACAGCCTACCTGGGGGAAGCGACAGTAGTCGTGCCTCTGGTGGATAGTCTGGCCCTGTGGCTCAGAAGAGTAGGGAAAGGAAGAGGAAGGCAGTAGTGATAGGGACTCTATAACCAGGGAGTCAGATAGGCGATTCTGAGGATGCAGGAAAAAAACTTGGAAGGTAGTTTGCCTCCCAGGTGCCAGGGTCTAGGATGTTTCAGATCGCATCCAAGATATCCTGCGGTGGAAGGGAGAACAGCCAGAGGTCATGGTTAAAATTGTACAAGACGTTGGTAAGGCTGAATTTGGAGTATTGTGTACATTTCTGGTCACCGAATTGTAGGAAAGTTATCAACAAAATAGAGAGAGTACAGAGAAGATTTACTAGAATGGGTTTCAGCACCTAAGTTACAGGGAAAGGCTGAACAAGTTAGGTCTTTATTCTTTGGAGTGTAGAAGGCTGAGGGGGGACTTGATAGAGGTATTTAAAATTATGAGGGGGATAGATTGAGTTGACGTGGATAGGCTTTTTCCATTGAGAGTAGGGGAGATTCAAATAACAGGACATGATTTGAGAGTTAGGGAGCAAAAGTTTAAGGGTAAAACGAGGGGGAATTTCTTTACTCAGAGAGTGGTAGCTGTGTGGAATGAGCTTCCAGTAGAAGTGGTACAGGCAGGTTCAGTATTGTCATTTAAAGTAAAATTGGATAGGTATATGGACAGGAAAGGAATGGAGGGTTATGGGTTGAGTGCGGGCCAGTGGGACTAGGTGAGAGTAAGCATCAGCATGGACTAGAAGGGCTGAGATGGCCTGTTTCCGTGCTGTAATTTTTATATGGTGGTACATATTGGTACCAATGACATAGGTAGGAAAAGGAAAGAGGTCCTGAAAGAAGACTGCAGGAAGGAAGTTGAAAAGCAGGACCTCAAAGGTGGTAATCTCAGGATTACTGCATGTGCCACACGACAATGAGAATAGGAATAGAATGAGGTGGAGGATAAATGCCTGGCTGAGGAAATAGAGCAGGGGGCAGGGATTCAAATTTCTGGATCATTGGGTGTGACCTATTTTGGGGTGGGTGTGACCTGTACAAAAAGGATGGGTTGCACTTGAATCCCAGGGGGACCAATATCTGGGCGGGCAAGTTTGATAGAGCTGTTGGGGAGGGTTTAATCTAGTTTGGCAGGGGGGGTGTGGGAATCAGAATGTGAGTGCAGGGATTAAGGTAGAAGGACAAAGGCATGATGCTAAGAATTCTGAGTTGATGAGGAAGGACAGGCAGGGGACAAAACGTAATTGTAACTAGTTAAAAGGGTTGAAAAGTGTCTATTTCAATGCTACGAGTATTAGGAACAAGGAGGATGAACTTAGAGCATAGATTAGTATGTGGAACTACGATATTGTGGCTGTTACTGAAACTTGGTTGGAGGAAGGGCAGGATTGGATGATCCAGGTCCTGGGGATCAGGTATTTTAAAAGGAATAGGATGAGAGGTAGAAAAGGGTAGGGGGGGAGTGGCATTCCTGGTCTGGGATAGTATCACGGCTATAGAAAGGGAGGACGCTTCAGAGGGAGCGTTCACTGAGTCGGTCTGAGTGGAAATCAGAAATAGGAAGGGATCAATCAATGTGCTGGGAGTAGTCTATAGGCCTCCAAATAGCCATTGGGACACCGAGCAGCACTTAAGTAGGCAGACTTCAGAATGGTGCACAAAATACAGGGTAGTAGTTATGGGTGATTTCAACTTCCCTCATATTGACTGGCACCTATTGAGTGCAAGGGGGAAAGATGGGGCTGAATTTGTCAGGTGTATTGGAGCATTTTGGTGAGAGTGACCACAACTCCCTTAGCTTCAGCATAGCTATGGAAAGGGATAAAATCAGACAAAATGGTAAAGTGCTCAACTGAGGAAGGGCTAACTTTGAAGGGATGAGGCAGGAACTAGTGAGAGTAAATTGGAAACAGATGTTCAAAGGGGAAAGCACAGAAGTAATATGGGAGAAGTTTAGGGACCACTTGAGCTGAGTTCAGGATAGGTTTGTCCCATTGAGGCAAGGAAAAAATGATAGGAAACGGGAACCGTGGCTGCTGAAACACGCGAGGCAACTCGTCAAGAGGAAGAAGGAAGCATATGCTAGATATAAGAAGCAGGAAGTAGGAGGGGCTCATGAGAAATATAGGGTAGACAGGAAGGTGCTAAAGAAAGGACTTAGGAGAGCTCGAAGGGGGCACGAGAAGACCTTGGCATGTAGGATTAAGGAGAACCCCAAGGCGTTCTATGCGTATGTGACGAACAGGAGGATGACGAGAACGAAGGTGGGACTGCTAAAGGATAAAGAGGGCAACTTGTGCCTGGAGGGGGAGGAGGGTGGGGAGGTCCTAAATGAATGCTTTGCTTCAGTATTCACAAGTGAAAAGGATCTTGATCAGGGTGAGGCTGAAATAGAGCAGGCCTGTGAGCTGGACAATGTGGAGATTAAGGAAGAAGTGCTGGATCTTCTTGAAAACATCAAGATTGATAAATCCCCAGGGCTGGATATGATACACCCCAGGTTGTTGTGGGAATTGAGAGAAGAGATCACTGGCTGCAGGGGAAGTGCTGAAGGACTGGAGAATGGCAAATGTAGTTCCCTTGTTGAAAAAAGGTAATAGGGAGAAACCTGGGAACTATAGACCGGTGAGTCTTACGTCAGTGGTATGCAAACTACTGGAAAGGATACTTAGGGATAGGATCTACAAGCATTTGGAGAAGTGCAGTCTACTCATGGATAGTCAACATGGCTTTGTGAAGGGAAGATTGTGCCTCACGAGCCTGATTGAGTTTTTTGAAGAGGTAACAAAAGAAAGTGATGAGGGTAGGGCAGTGAATGTGGTCTACATGCATTTTAGCAAGGCATTTCACAAGGTTCCTCACGAGAGATTCATCCAGAAAGTCATGAGGCATGGGATAAGTGGAACCTTGGCTGTTCGGATAAAAAATTGACTTAAAGGAAGAAAGCAGAGGGCAGTTGTGGAAGGAAAGTATTCTGCTTGGAGGTCAGTGACTAGTGGAGTGCTGCAGGAATCTGTCCTGGGACCCCTGCTATTTGTGATTTTTATAAATGACCTGGATATAGAGGCGGAAGGATGGGTGAGTAACTTTGCGGATGTTACGAAGATTGGAGGAGTTGTGGATGGAGCTGTAGGTTGTCGAAGGTTACAAGAGGATATAGACAGGCTGCAGAATTGGGCAGAAAAGTGGCAGATGGAGTTCAATCTGGATAAGTGTGAGGTGATGCATTTTGGAAGGACAAACCAGAAAACTGAGTACAGGATTAATGATCTGTTACTTAAGAGTGTGGATGAACAAAGGGACCTTGGGGTTCAAATCCATGCATCCCTCAAAGTTGCTGCGCAGGTTGATAGGGTAGTTAAGAAGGCCTATGGGATGCTAGGCTTCATTAACAGGGTGATTGAATTCAAGAGCAGAGAGGTCATGTTGCAACTCTACAAATCTCTAGTGAGACTGCAGTTAGAGTATTGTATTCCATTCTGGTCACCTCATTATAAGAAGGATGTGGAAGCTATGGAGAGGGTGCAGAGGAGATTCACCAGGATGTTGCCTGGTTTGGAGAACAAGTCATATGAAGCAAGCTTAGCAGAGCTGGGACTTTTCTCTTTGGAGCGTAGAAAAACGAGAGGGGACTTTGGAGGTCTACAAGATTATGAGAGGCATAGATAGGGTGGATAGTCAGTACCTGTTTCCCAGGACACCAATAGCAAATACCAGAGAGCATAGGGACAAAATTAAGGGAAGGAAGTTCAGGGGAGACATCAGGGGTAAGTGTTTTACACAGAGGGTTGTGAGTGCTTGGAATGACTTGCCAGGGATGGTGGTGGAAGCTAAAAGACTAGGGGTATTTAAGAGCCTCATGGACAGGCACATGGATGGGATCTGGAGCGATAGAGTAGTGAATGAAGTGCATGGAGTAAAGCCGGATCTAACATATAGAGAGGCTTTGAGGAAAGAGAAGCAGAATAAAGAGAATAAAGATAGTAAGGTAGAAGGTCTAAAGTGTGTGTACTTCAATGCAAGAAGCATCAGGAACAAAGGTGATGAACTGAGAGCTTTGATACATACATGGAATTATGATGCAGTGGCCATTACAGAAACTTGGCTGGCACCAGGGCAGGAATGGATTCTCAATATTCCTGGATTTCAGTGCTTTGAAAGGGATAGAGAGGGGGAAAAAGGGGTGGAGGGGTGGCATTACTGGTCAGGGATACTATTACAGCTACAGACAGGGTGGATAATGTAGCAGGATCATTTTTTGAGTCAGTATGGGTGGAAGTTAGGAACAGGAAGGGAACAATTACACTATTGGGGGTATTCTATAGACCCCCTGGTAGCAGCAGAAATACCGAAGAGCAGATTGTGAGGCAGATTTTGGAAAGGTGCAAAAATAACAGGGTTGTTATCGTGGGTGACTTTAACTTCCCTAATATTGATTGGCACCTGATTAGTTCCAAGGGTTTAGATGAGGAAGAGTTTGTTAAGTGTATCCAGGATGGATTCCTGTCACAGTATGTTGACAGGCCGACTAGGGGGAATGCCTTTCAAGATCTAGTATTAGGTAACAAACCAGATCAGGTCACAGATCTGTCAGTGGGTGAGCATCTGGGGAACAGTGATTAGCGCTCCCATGCCTTTAGCATTATCATGGAAAAGGATAGAATCAGAGAGGACAGGAAAATTTTTAATTGGGGAAGAGCAAATTATGAGGCTATCAGGCCAGAACTTGCGGGTGTGAAATGGGATGAAGTTTTTGCAGGGAAATGTATTATGGACATATGGTCAATGTTTAGGGATCTCTTGCAGGATGTTAGGGATAAATTTGTCCCGGTGAGGAAGATAAAGAATGGTAGGGTGAAGGAACCATGGGTGACAAGTGAGGTGGAAAATCTAGTCAGGTGTAAGAAGGCAGCATACATGAGGTTTAGGAAGCAAGGATCAGATGGGTCTATTGAGGAATATAGGGTAGCAAGAAAGAAGCTTAAGAAGGGGCTGAGAAGAGCAAGAAGGGGGCATGAGAAGACCTTGGTGAGTAGGGTAAAGGAAAACCCCAAGGCATTCTTAAATTATGTGAAGAACAAAAGGATGACAGAAGTGAAGGTAGGACCAATTAGAGATTAAGGTGGGAAGATGTGCCTGGAGGCTGTGGAAGTGAGCGAGGTCCTCGATGAATGCTTCTCTTCGGTATTCACCAATGAGAGGGAACTTGATGATGGTGAGGACAATATGAGTGAGGTTGATGTTGATATTAAGGGAGAGGAGGTGTTGGAGTTGTTAAAATATATTAGGACAGATAAATCCCCAGGGCCTGACAGAATATTCCCCAGGCTGCTCCACGAGGCGAGGGAAGAGATTGCTGAGCCTCTGGCTAGGATCTTTATGTCCTCATTGTCCACGGGAATGGTACCGGAGGATTGGAGGGAGGCAAATGTTGTCCCCTTACTCAAAAAAGGTAGTAGGGATAGTCTGGGTAATTGTAGACCAGTGAACCTTACATCTCTGGTGAGAAAGCTGTTGGAAAAGATTCTTAGAGATAGGATCTATGGGCACTTAGAGAATCATGATCTGATCAGGGACAGTCAGCATGGCTTTGTGAAGGGAAGATCGTGTCTAACTAGCCTGATAGAGTTCTTTAAGGAGGTGACCAGGCATATAGATGAGTGTAGTGCAGTGGGTGTGATCTACATGGATTTTAGTAAGGCATTTGACAAGGTTCCACATGGTCGGCTTATTCCGAAAGTCAGAAGGCATGGGATCCGGGGAAGTTTGGCCAGGTGGACTCAGAACTGGCTTGCCTGCAGAAGGCAGAGGGTCATGGTGGAGGGAGTACATTCAGTTTGGAGGGTTGTGACTAGTGGTGTCCCACTAGGATCTGTTCTGGGACCTCTACTTTTCATGATTTTTATTAACGACCTGGACGTGGGTGTAGAAGGGTGAGTTGGTAAGTTTGCAGACGACGCAAAGGTTGGTGGTGTTGTAGATAGTGTAGAGGATGGTCGAAGATTGCAGAGAGACATTGATAGGATGCAGAAGTGGGCTGAGAAGTGGCAGATAGAGTTCAACCCAGAGAAGTGTGAGGTGGTACACTTTGGAAGGACAAACTCCAAGGCAGAGTACCAAGTAAATGGCAGGATACTTGGTAGTGTGGAGTAGCAGAGTGATCTGGGGATGCATGTCCAGAGATCCCTGAAAGTTGCCTTCCAGGTCGATAGGGTAGTTAAGAAAGCTTATGGTGTGTCAGCTTTCATAAGTCGAGGGATAGAGTTTAAGAGTCGCGGGGTAATGATGCAGCTCTATAAAACTCTGATTAGGCCACACTTGGAGTACTGTGTCCAGTTCTGGTCGCCTCACTATAGGAAGGATGTGTAAGCATTGGAAAGGGTACAGAGGAGATTTACCAGTATGCTGCCTGGTTTAGAGAGTATGGATTATGATCAGAGATTAAGGGAGCTAGGGCTTTACTCTTTGGAGAGAAGGAGGATGAGAGGAGACATGATAGAGGTATACAAGATATTAAGAGGAATAGATAGAGTGGACAGCCAGCGCCTCTTCCCCAGGGCACCACTGCTCAGTACAAGAGGACATGGCTTTAAGGTAAGGGATGGGAAGTTCAAGGGGGATATTAGAGGAAGGTTTTTTACTCAGAGAGTGGTTGGTGTGTGGAATTCACTGCCTGAGTCAGTGGTGGAGGCAGATACACTAGTGAAGTTTATGAGACTACTAGACAGGTATATGGAGGAATTTAAGGTGCGGGGGGGTTATATGGAAGGCAGGGTTTGAGGGTCGGCACAAGATTGTGGGCCCAAGGTCCTGTAATGTGCTGTACTATTCTATGTTTTATATTCTATGTTAAAGAAAAATAGAGGGTTATGGGGTAGTGTGGGTTTAGTACTTTTTTTAAGCATTAAATGGGTCAGCACAACATGGAGGGCTGAAGGGCCTGTAATCTGCTATAGTGTTCTATAGTTCTAACTTCAGTCGATCCTTCGGTTTCCTGTACTTCAGTGAATTCTTCACTCTCCAATACTTAGACTTTAAAATTAAATCAAAGATACATCAACAAAACTGGCAGCGATTTGCAAAACTGCTGGCTCAACGGTTCTTTACCTTACAGTAAGTAGTAAAACTCCACTTTAAAATGAATCTGCATCATGAGACCAAATATGCAGCATAACTGAGTAACTGACGAATTAAATGATGACTCAACAAAAAAACTGCTACGTCACAGCAGGCTTTCCAGTTTTATACCTGTTGAAACCTGTTGTCACTTGACCTCACACTAGCAGGAAAATTACATCATGCTCACCAGATATTCAATTACATCATGGTCAGAAGACAGTCACAAGATACCCATGTAGTATGTAACACCTCCCTTCAAAAAAAGTTTTTTGCTCTGTCATGAGCAAAATTTTAACAATTAACTAATTACAAAACATACAAATGTATAAAATCTACAACATACACAATATACATAGTAGTACTTATTTACTTATTATTATTTAATACTTGGCATAATTTACTTATTATTTAATTATTTATGGTTTGATATTGTTATATTTCTACACTATTCTTGGTTGGTGCGACTGTAACGAAACCCAATTTCCCTCAGGATCAATAAAGTATGTCTGTCTGTCTGTATTATCATACAGCACCTTACAAATTAATATACAGTAGGATTGTTACAAATGTTAAAATACCACTCTGTAAAAAAATTACATTGTACATTCAACATCTAGACAGTCAGCAATCAAATTATCTTTGCCTTTAAAATGAATTATCAAAATATTATACTCCTGTAACATTAAAATTTGTTGCTAAATTGGAGCTTGATTTATTTTCTTAACCATTTTCCTTAACCAAGGCCGGACCTACAACTTAACCAAAGTAAGTCACAGTGGCATGACCAAATTCTCTTTTAGCTAAGTTAATAGTTAAGTTAGCTTTTGAAAGCCATTCAAATAGTTTCTCCACCTCAGTAATATGTGCTTCCCAAGTATAATTTCCTGTAACTAAATCATCAATATAGGCATCAGTATCTTTTAAACCATTAATCACAAAATTAATCATCCGCTGGAAAGTACCTGGGGCATTCTTCATCCCAAAAGGAAGAACATTATATTCATATAACCCAGATGGGGTTACAAATGCAGAAATCTCTCTTCCTCTATCTGTCAATGAAACACACCAATACCCTTTTAACAAATCAATCTTTGTAAGGAACTTTGCTTGTCCGACTTTATCCACACTATCATCCACTCTATGGATTGGATACGCATCTGTTTTCGTTACAGCATTCACCTTCCTGTAATCAGTACAAAACCAAATACTAATGTCTGATTTAGGCACCATAACACAAGGTGTACTCCAATTCAAATTAGAAAGTCTAATAATATAATTATCTAATATATATTTAATTTCTTTCTCAACAAATTCACATTTTCCATGTTCATCTGATATGGATGTTGCTTTATGGGTTTGGCATCTCCAACATCTACATCACGTGAAGCTACTGTGGTTCTTCTAGGAACGTCTGGAAATAAATCCCTATATTTCAAAAGTAACTGCTTCATCTGCTGCTTCTGCTCTGGCTGTAAGTGAGCTAATTTCTCATCAATATTTTCCAGAATTGTTGGTTGAGTTTGGTAATCTAGCGGAGATAATATTGGGTTTAAAATGAGTTTCAGATGTATCATCCACTAAGTTCCTAGTAAGATCAGACTCATTATTATTGACCACTACAGTCATAGAAGCTGACCATTTCTCATAATATAGTTTTATCATATTTATATGACAAAGCTGTGTTGGCAGTCTTCGAACTGGTATTTTTATCACATAATCCACATCATTAGCTTTAGACATAACTTCATAAGGACCATAAAATTTAGCTTCTAAAGTGTTCCTTTGCACTGGGAAAAGAACCCATACCTTATCTCCAGGCCTAACTGACCTCATTCTAGCTTCCTTATCATACCAGGTTTTCATTTTCCTCTGAGCCAATTTTAAATTTTCCCTAGCTGAGCTACAAGCTTTATGCAATCAATCCTTAAATTTTAAAACATAATCCAGCAGACTAGTGTATACCTCTTTATTAATCCACTGTTCTTCTAATAAGGCCAAAGGTCCTTTAACACTATGCCCAAACACAAGTGCAAATGGACTAAAACCTAATGATTCCTGTACTGACTCACGTACTGCAAATACAAGTAAGTATATGCCCTCAACCCGATCAGTTTCATTTTCCACACAAGACATTCTAATCGTGGTTTTGAGGGTAGAATGGAACGTCTATGCAAAGAAAAAAATGAGGTACGAATGTAAACTAGCCAAGAATATAAAGGAGGATAGTAAAAGCTTCTTTAGGTCTTGTTACGCCCGTGCCCCAACTCTGAGGGGCCGAAGGATACAAAGTAGCCCCCTCCTTTTTGAGAATCGCAAGATCGCTATTAATTCAGGTCAGGAGACCCAGGAAATGAGCAAAAGACATGCAGAATCCACAAAGGGATTTGGAATGTCCTGACCCCTCAGCGATACAAAGCCACGGGAAATGCCCATTGTCTCTTGGAAGACGGAATTGTTTATTGAGTACTGTACTTCATGGAAGCCCTCAGGGAATAATCAAAGGGGGGTTGGTGGAGGGATTGCATCATCCCAACCTGATTGACATCTGAGACACTGTGAGTCAGGATAAAAGAGGGTCTGGGGAACAGCCCCTTTAGACGCACCAGGAGAAATGCTAGAAATCCCGTGACAGCGTAATAGCAACAGCCGGTGGAAAGCCCACATGTGTCCTTTTCCATTTGCCTCAGAGTTGGTGGGCCTGACCAAGGAAGATGGCTTAGCTAAATAGCAAAAGGAGCTGGTCACCTGTGACCAGCTACACCAATGGAACTCTCGAAGGATTGACATCATAAAAAGGAAAACGAGCAAGTTCTAAGAAAAATCCGTCTCTCTCTCTCCAACAAAAGGCTGCAGCCTGTATGAACTTGAGTGATTTTTTATATTTCCATTGGACAATACATTACCCCCTAGACAACGATAGAGCTATTTCTTAGTGATTATTTTACCCGCGCTTTTAGATTTAGTATTGATGACGTATATTATCTGTATGTTTGCATTGATATTATTTTTGTGTATTTTTATCAATAAATACTGCTAAAAATAGTACCATCAGACTTCAACAGACCTCTCTATCTTTGCTGGTAAGTGACCAATTACGGGGTACGTAACAGTATGTGAATAGCGAAAAAATAGTTAAGACCAAAATTGGGCCATTGAAGACAGAAACGAGTGAATTTATTATGGGGAACAAGGAAATGGCAGATGAGTTGAACAGGTACTTTGGATCTGTCTTCACTAAGGAAGACACAAACAATCTCCCAGATGTAATAGTGGCCAAAGGAACTAGGGTAAAGGATGAACTGAAGAAAATTTATATTAGGCAAGAAACGATGTTGGATAGACTGTTGAGCCTGAAGGCTGATAAGTCCCCGGGACCTGATGATCTGCATCCCAGGGTACTTAGAGAGGTGGCTCTAGAAATCGTGGACACATTGGTAATCATTTTCCTATGTTCTATAGATTCAGGAACAGTTCCTGCTGATTGGAGGGTGGCTAATGTTGTCCCACTTTTCAAGAAAGGAGCTGTCCTCTTAGTCCATTACTATTCAACATTCCCTTAGAACCTTTGGCAATTGCCATCAGACAATCACAGGATATTTTGGGTATTAATCGTGGGACAGATATTCATAAATTATCTTTGTATGCAGATGATTTATTACTATTCATTTCTAATCCGGAGAAATCCATCCCAGCAGTTTTATCATTATTGGCTCAATTTAGTGAGTTTTCTGGGTATAAGTTAAATCTTAATAAAAGTGAATTGTTTCCTTTGAATAAACGGGTCCCAATTTATGGAAATTTACCTTTTAAATTAGTTAATGATTCTTTTACTTATTTAGGGATCAAAATCACAAAAAACCATAAAGATTTATTTAGATTTAATTTTTTACCCTTAATTGATCAGATTAAAGGTTTGTTTACTAAGTGGTCATCTTTATCTTTATCCCTAATAGGTAGGATTAATGCTATTAAGATGGTTATTTTACCTAAGTTTTTATATATTTTTCAAGCGATACCAACTTTTATCCCGAAATCTATTTTTTACTAATGTTGACTCTAAAATTTCTTCATATATATGGCAGAATAAAAATCACAGGTTAGGTAAAATATATTTACAGAAGACAAAAAAGGAAGGTGGGTTAGCATTACCTAATTTCAGATTTTACTACTGGGCAGTTAATATTAGATATTTGTTATGTTGGTTGAAAGATGGGGGTGGATCTTTCAGCCCTTGTTAGGTGAGTTTAGAAACTAAATCTGTATCAGCTTATGCTCTTTCTATTTTAGGGACTTCTCTCCCTTTTGCTCTTTCTAAATTGCCGAAACAAATTGACAACCTGATAGTTAAACATACTTTGCGTATATGGTTTCAATTTCGGAGATTTTTTGGGTTGACTCAATTCATTTTAAATAGTCCTATTGTATCTAATTGTTTTTTCCACCCTTCCATTATAGATCAAGCTTATTCAGCTTGGAAAACTAAGGGATTACTAAGATTTTCTGATTTATTTTTAGACAATTGTTTCATGTCTTTTGAGCAATTATCCAACAAATATAACTTGCCTAAATTTCATTTTTTTAAATACTTACAGATTAGACATTTTTTAAGTTCTGTACTCCCTACGTTTCCAAATTTTGTGCCTTCAGATATTTTGGAGAGTTTATTTGAATTAGACCCTTTTCAAGAAGGGCTAATTTCAAAACTTTATAATATAATTATGAAGATACATTCAGAGCCTCTTTATAAGACTAAAAAGGATTGGGAAAGAGAGCTTAGTCTTATTATTTCTAGTGAGAATTGGGATGGAATTCTTCAATTAGTTAATACATCATCGTTATATGCCAAACATTCATTAATACAATTTAAGGTCGTACATAGGGCCCAAATGTCCAAGGATAAATTAGCTCATTTTTACTCTCATATTAGTCCTTTTTGTGATAGATGTCAATCTGAAATTGCATCTTTAACTCATATGTTTTGGTCTTGTTCATTTTTGGAGAAATATTGGAAAGATATTTTTGATATTATTTCTGCGGTTTTGAATATTGATTTACAACCTCATCCTATTACCGCAATTTTTGGTTTACCAATGTTAGACTCACTGCATTTATCTTCTTCTGCCCGTCAAATGATTGCATTTCTAACTCTGATGGCTAGAAGATCTATATTGTTGAATTGGAAGGAAATTAATCCTCCCACTGTATTTAATTGGTTCTCTCAAACTATGTTATGTTTAAAGTTAGAAAAAATTAGAAGTGGTACTTTTGAGACTTCTATTAAATTTGAAAAGTTATGAAGACCATTTATTCAGCATTTTCATATGATGTAATATGACCCTGTGCCAAGTTCATTTGATTTCCCAGCTTTTAGCTTATGTATGTTGAGAGGACCGGAAGTGACGGCATTGATGAATACTTATTTTTGTGAGATATTATAAACAGCCCCCCTTTTTTTCTCTCTCTCTCTTTTTTTTGTTTCTTTTTTCTTCCATATTAGTTATTAGATTAGTAGATTAGCTAGTTTTGCATTATATGTATTTTTTTAATTTTTTTTCTTTCTTTTTTCTGTTTTCTTTATATCATATATTATGAAATATTTAGATTTACCATGTTCATACATATATTTTATGGCTTATGTCTTGGTAAACTCATTTATATTGTAACTATTATGTATGTTTTTTATATGTAATGGAATTTGTATGTTGGTAATTTTTTATCAATATATCATTTGTATTCTGTCCATATTACTAATAATAATAAAAAGATTTAGAAAGAAAGAAAAGAAAGGAGGAAAGAGAAAACAGGGAATTATAGACCGGTTAGTCTGACATCAGTGGTGGGAAAGATGCTGGAGTCAATTATAAAAGAGGAAATTATGACACATTTGGATAGCAGCAGAAAGATCAGTCTGAGTCAGCATGGATTTATGAAGGGAAAATCATGCTTGACTAATCTTCTGGAGTTTTTTGAGGATGTAACTATGAAAACAGATAAGGGAGAGCCAGTAGATGTAATGTACCTGGACTTCCAGAAAGCTTTTGATAAGGTCCCACATTGGAGATTAGTGGCAAAATTAGGGCTCATGGTATTGGGGGCAGAGTACTGACATGGATTGAAAATTGGTTGGCTGACAGGAAACAAAGAGTAGTGATTAACGGGTCCCTTTCGGAATGGCAGGCTGTGACCAGTGGGGTACCGCAAGGTTTGGTGCTGGGACCGCAGCTGTTTACAATATACATTAATGATTTAGATGAAGGGATTAAAAATAACATTAGCAAATTTGCTGATGACGCAAAGCTGGGTGGTAGTGTGAAATGTCAGGAGGATGTTATGAGAATGCACGGTGACTTGGACAGGTTGAGTGAGTGGGCAAATGTATGGCAGATGCAGTTTAATGTGGATAAATGTGAGGTTATCCACTTTGGTGGCAAGAACAGGAAGGCAGATTACTATCTAAATGGAGTCAAGTTAGGAAAAGGGGAAGTACAATGAGATCTAGGTGTTCTTGTACATCAGTCAATGAAAGCAAGCATGCAGGTACAGCAGGCAGTGAAGAAAGCTAATGACATGCTGGCTTTTATAACAAGAGGAACTGAGTATAGGAGTAAAGAGGTCCTTCTGCAGCTGTACAGGGCCCTGGTGAGACCCCACCTGGAGTATTGTGTGCAGTTTTGGTCTCCAAATTTGAGGAAGGACATTCCTGCTATTGAGGGAGTGCAGCATAGGTTCACATTGTTAATTCCTGGAATGGCGGGACTGTCATATGATGAAAAATTGGAGCGACTGGGCTTGTATACACTGGAATTTAGAAGGATGAGAGGGGATCTGATTGAAACATATAAGATTATTAAGGGATTGGACACACTGGATGCAGGAAGCATGTTCCCGCTGATGGGTGAGTTCAGACCTAGAGGCCACAGTTTAAGAATAAGGGGTAGGCCATTTGGAACAGAGATGCGGAAAAACTTTTTCATCCAGAGAGTGGTGGGTATGTGGAATGCTCTGCCCCAGAAGGCAGTAGAGGCCAAGTCTCTGGATGCATTCAAGAGAGATTTAGATAGAGCTCTTATAGATAGCGGGGTCAAGGGATATGGGTAGAAGGCAGGAACGGGGTACTGATTGTGTATGATCAGCCATGATCACAGTGAATGGTGGTGCTGGCTAGAAGGGCCGAATGGCCTACTCCTGCACCTACTGTCTATTGTCTATTGTCTCCAAGGCTCCTTGTGATTCTGGATGGTATGCAGACGAGGTAATCTGTTTAGCTCCCAGCTTATAAGCTATCTGTTGAAACAATCCAGACACAAAATTACTACATTGGTCAGGTTGTATTTCGTTAGGCAACCCAACATAAGTAAAGAATTTTATACGAGCCTTTATTACAGTTTTAGCCGTTATATTCCTAAGTGGTATTGCCTCTGGAAACCTAGACGCAGTACACATGATGGTCAGCAAATATATAACCATATAAACCATATAACAATTACAGCACAGAAATAGGCCATCTCGGCCCTGCTAGTCCATGCCAAATGCTTACTCTCACCTAGTCCCACTGACCTGCACTCAGCCCGTAACCCTCTATTCCTTTCCTGTCCATATATCTATCCAATTTTACTTTAAGTGACAATATCAAGCCTGTCTCTACCACTTCTACTGGAAGCTCGTTCCACCTAGCTACAACTCTCTGAGTAAAGAAATACCCCCTCGTGTTATGTTTAAACTTTTGCCTCTTAACTCTCAACTCATGTCCTCTTGTTTGAATCTCCCCTACTCTCAATGGAAAAAGCCTATCCACGTCAACTCTGTCTATCCCCTCATAATTTTAAATACCTCTATCAAGTCCCCCCTCAACCTTCTACGCTCCAAAGAATAAAGACCTAACTTGTTCAACCTTTCTCTGTAACTTATGTGCTGAAACCAAGGTAACACTCTAGTAAATCTTCTCTGTACTCTCTCTATTTTGTTGACATCTTTCCTATAATTTGGTGACCAGAAATGTACACAATACTCCAAATTCAGCCTTACCAATGCCTTGTACAATTTTAACATTACATCCCAACTCCTATACTCAATACTCTGATTTATAAAGGCCAACATACCAAAAGCTTTCTTCACCACCTTATCCACATGAGATTCTACCTTCAGGTAACTATGCACCATTATTCCTAGATCACTCTGTTCTACTGCATTCTTCAATGCCCTACCATTTACCATGTATGTCCTATTTGGATTATTCCACCAAAATGTAGCACCTCACACTTATCAGCATTAAACTCCATCTAACCATCATTCAGCCCACTTTTCTAACTGTCCTAAATCTCTCTGCAAGCTTTGAAAACCTACTTCATTATCCACAACACCACCTACCTTAGTATCAGCTGCATACTTATTAATCCAATTTACCACCCCATCATCCAAATCATTAATGTATATGACAAACAATATTGGACAAACAAATATGGATGACCAGCTTTAGTTTTTGGCAATGGGCCTACACAAGCTACAATAATTTTGGAAAATGATTCACCAAATGGGGGAATAAGTTGCAGTCGGGCCACTGGAGTAATTTGATTAGGTTTACCCACAACGTTTGCAAGTATGACACATTCTGCATAATGTCACCACATCTTTTCTCAAAGCAGGCCAGTAAAAATGTTTAAAAGCCTTATTCATAGTTTTCTTCACACCTTGATGTCCACTCAAGGGCACACTATGAGCCAAAGTTAAAATCTTATTCCAATAAACTTTAGGAACTACTACCTGGTGAGCAACCTTCCACTCATCACTTGCAGGAATTGTAGGTGATCTCCACTTCCTCATTAATACTCCTTTCGCAAAATAATATCCTACTGGCACCTTATCAAGTTCACTATCCAGAAGAGCTTGTTCATTTAATTTGATAATCTCAGGGTCTCTACTCTGCTCTCCTTCCGAGACAAAGACAAATCTTCAGGGTCAGGCTTACTCCAAGAATCTTAATCAAACAATGAAGGTAAGAAAGTTTCTGACACATCCTTAAAATTCGAATCCCAAGTTGAACAGTCATGGGCAACAACCACATCCTGCACATCAAGCTTTTTAGCCATAGCTCTAGTTACAACACAGGAGGAATCTGTGTTAGAATCCATCTGTGGTACATCTGACTTTATTGTCAAATGCACTCCAGGAAAAATTTGTCCATCTGCTAAGTCATTTCCTAACAATAAACATTCACAGCTAAGCTGGGTTGTAGTCCTACTTTAGCAGGTCCTGTAACTAACCCTGACCTTAAATTTACTCTATGCAAGTGTACAGGCATAAGGGCACTCCCAACACCTCGTATATAGCTTAACCTCACCAGTGTCAGACTCATCACTAAACATTAGCACACTGTCTAATATTAGTAATTGAGAAGCTCCAGTATCCCTAAGGGTTTTTATTGGCACTGGAGTGGATCCCTCTTTCAAGGATACAAATTCTTCAGTTATAAAATGATCATATCCCCTCTTAACTAGGTCAGACTCTGACAAAGCTTCATTTGTATTTATTGAACCCTGTGGATTTACAGGTGTTTCAATATGTTGCACACAGGCATCTGGGACTGCCTTCTTCTCTTTCTTCTTCAGTCAGAAACAGTTATCTATTACGTGACCAAGTTGCTTACAATAATTACAAATAGGACCAAACTGTCTTTCCTTCATCCTTACCTTTCTCACTAACCTCTGATTTAATTTCTGATTTACTTTGAGTCTCTGCTAATTTTCCTTTTAAAAGTTCTACCGTGAGGAAATTTACTTTTATGGATTAAAGCATACTGATTGGCTAATTTAGCAGACTCCTGCAATGTAGCAGTATCCCTCTCATTTAGGTATGTTTTTACTTCAACAGGGATGCTCCTCTTAAATCCCTCTATTAAATTCAACTCTTTCAATTTATCATAATCCCCATTCACATTTTTAGAGGAAACCCATCTCTCAAAACACATAGCTTTATCGTAGGCAAATTTCACGTAAGATTTTTCCACTGATTTCTTCAAATTTCTGAATCTTTCTCTATAAGCTTCAGAAACCAGTTCATACGCGTTCGGTATCTGCTGCTTCACAATATCATAATCAAGTGCTTGCTCAGCAGTTAAAGCTGTATAAACTTGTTGTTCCTTGCCTTTAATTAGTCTCTGTTACTGGCCATTTCTCTTTCGGCAACTCTGAAATCAGAGCAACAGTTTCAAAATGTTGGAAATATTTATCCACTTCTGTTTCATTAAATGGAAGAGCTAATATCACTTCTCGACTAGCAGCAAACTGTTTCCTAGTACCAGAGGACTGATTCTCAGACTTTAATTTCTCCAATGCTAGCTCCAATTCCCTCTTTCTCTCTGCTTCTTTAGCTTCAAATTTTCTCTTTTTCTTTTCATCTTCTAACCTACATCGTTCCAAGTCTGCTTTACATAGCTCTAACTTCATTTGTTCAATTTGTAATTGCATCTCTAGAGTACCTTTTGGAAACATATCTAACACCGCTTTATCAAAAGCACCCGAATCTACATAGTGTGATGTGATTTTTCTCTGAATAACTGGCTTGGTTGTAGCCTTTGAAATACCATTAAGGTCCAACCTCCCAGCAATCTCGGACACATCACTCTTTTTCGACTTCGCTAATAACTCCAGGTCTGGTGATACCAGAAAGTGGTCAATATTCATTGTTGCTGAATACCACCCACAAGCCAATCAAACAAAAGAATCGAGTACTTCCATTTTCCAAATCAGATTGATAATTAAACAAGCACTTAAGCTCAATACGGAACATATCCAGGACGAGCCCCCAACTTATGTTACGATACGTGTTCGGCAACAATGAATATAGAATTAAGTCAGGCTTTTTTATAAACAAATAAACAAATTATTAAACACCGCTCAACAAAAATGAAAAGGAAACAAATGACTAACTTAACCGGAAGTTAACTGTGTGATGAGTAAACCAAGCTGAGATGGGGCCCAGAGTTGACCCCCTGTGAACTATGCTGTAATGAGAGAAAGAGAAAGAAGAAGAGGGGGAGGCATCCAGCGCAGATGAGAGAGAGAGAGAGAGAGAGAGAGAGAGAGAGAGAGAGAGAGAGAGAGAGAGAGAAAGAGAGACATGATTTAGTATTATGGATTCTTCGCTAATTATTTACCTTGCTTCAAGGACACTTACTTTGCCTGCCTGTGTGGATTCTTGCTGAGACAGCAAGGTGGGACCAAGTGATGGACAGCTGATGTACACCACAAGGGGAGATAAAAAGCAGGTCTGTGAAGACACAAGCAGACACACCACAGGACACTGAAAGAGCATTGTGCACCCACGTGAAGGTTGGGGTTTGCAGGATCGATTCAGGGAAATCGATCAGTGGCTCACAGTGTGTGAAGGTGCGACCGGTGGGGGTTTGTTTGTGTGTCCACCCTTGCCTGGGTGACAGGCTTACCACTGAAGAATGGTCGTGCCTGGTACAGGGTCACAGTCGGTGACCGTAACAGGACAGGAAGACAACAGAAGGTTCAACAGCAACTGCATCACCTCTCGTTCTCTCTCTCTCTCTCTCTCTCTCTCTCTCTCTCTCACACACACACACACCAATGTTACAACAGCAATTACCTCAACTAAACTGAACTGAACTGAACTCTGCATCATTTACCCCTAGACTTTGAACTTTGAAAGAGCTTGGTTTTGATTCCTATTTCCACACTTCTGTATATATCATTGCTAACCTGTTTCATGTATTTGCATTTTATAGTACTGTATTACTTAGTTTACTAATAAACACTATTAGTTACAGTAATACCAGACTCCAATGTGTATTCCATTTCTGCTGGTTCGGTAACCTGGTCAAGGGGTACCTGACAAATTGGGGGCTCATCTGGGATTTGTATGTCTAATTGTGGGGCTGTTGAATTGATTGGGGTAAACTCCCTTATCAGATTTGGGTTGTGTGAAACAAGGACATCAGAATTTGACATCAATAAGTTTTGGCGGCGCCAACCTCTGAGGCATTAGAGGATGTCAGGAGGGTGGAGCTGTTGAGTATTGCAAGAAGGTTGGATCTTTCGAAGGTGAAGATGTCAACAAGGAAGTCAGAGATGCAGAGAGCCTTAGCTGAGTATTATGTATCTACAGGGGTGTTTCAAGATGAGGCGTTGGAGTCGTTTCCTGAAAGGAAACCTAGCGAGGTTGCGATCCAACTGCAGATGGAAAAATTATGGCTTGAGGCTGAGGAGAGGAAAGGAACACAGTAGTATGAGTTTGAGTTGCGAGTAAAGCAGATGGAGGCAGAGAAACAGACTGAGAGGGTGAAAAGAGAAAGAGAAGAAGCAGATAAGCAGAGAGCAGAAAGGGTAAAAGAGAGGCTGTTTGAGATGGATAGGATAAGAGCATTGCAAGTAGGGGGACACATGGTAGACCCAGTCAGGGGGTTCAAGGTTAGTCAGGAAATTAATTTGGTACCCCCATTTGAGGAAATGAATGTTGATAGGTATTTTCTACATTTTGAGAAAGTCGCTGTGAATCAGAACTGGCCGAAGGAGAAGTGGGCTGTTCTGTTATAGAGTGTTCTTAAGGGGAAGTCTCAGCAAGCCTACTTGGTGTTTGTGGATGAGGCAAAGAATTATGATGAAGTAAAATGGGCTATACTGAAGATTTACAAGTTGGTTTCAGAGGCATATCAGCAAAGGTTCCAGACTTTGAGAAAGCCATGGGACTGCATGTACCTAGAGTTTGCCCGTGAAATGCACATGTACTTTGAGCATTGGTGCGCCTCAACAGGGGCCAGTGAGGATCTGGACAAATTAAAACAGTTGATGCTGAGCAGTTTAAAGGTTGCGTCCCTGAGGGTACGCGGATGTACTTGGATGAGAAAGAGGCAGAAACTCTGTCCGCGACTGCCAAGTTAGCAGACGAGTATGCCTTAACCCACAAGGTAAAATTTTCTCCAAGAAAGAGCTACCAGAGGGGTAGTAGGGATGGTAGAGAGAGCCCTCCGGCTAAGTCCGAGAGTAAGCTGGGGACTAGCGGGAAGGGTAAGGAGAATGAGAAGCAGCCTGGAAAGAAGCTTCCCAGTTTTATGTGCTATAATTATGGGAAAGCTGGTCACATAACATCTAAGTGTCTAGCTCCAAAGAAAGAGACAGGAAGGGGAAAGGCACCAACCCCAACTGCCTGGATTAAGCTGGCTGAAATGCCCCTAAAGGAAGAGGAGCCAAGCCGAGTTCAGGAGGGATGTGAGAAATTTATTTCGACCGGGTTGGTATCTGTGAAAGAAGGGTCAACCCCAGTTCCAGTGAGGATCTGGAGAGGCACTGGGGCTTTTCAGTCCTTAATCCTGAGCAGTGTGTTGGAATTCAGTGCTGAGACAGAGACTGGTGACGTGGTGATAGAAGGGGTTGGAAAAGAGACCGAGGCTATACCCTTGCATAAAATATTTTTGAAATATGACTTAGTATCTGGACCAGTTATGATAGGGGTGCGGTCTGCACTCCCGATACGCCATGTGGATGTCTTACTAGGGAATGACCTGGCTGGTGGGGGTGGGGGGATGTGCTCCCAACAGTTCAGCTCACCAGCAAGCCTGTAAGGGCTGAGGAAATGCCCATAGATTCATAAGTTTATCCCGCCTGCGCAGTAACCAGAAGCATGGCAAAAAAGGCTGTTGAAACAAAGACTAATGTAAGTGAGACGGACCTTGATTTAGCTGAGATGTTTTTAGCTGAGGCATGTATCAGAAGGGGTTAGTGAATGAGGAGAGTAAGGAGGACAAGTCAGATTTATTATTGTTAAGGAAAGGCTTTGTGAAGGCACAGAGCAAAGATGAGAAACAGATGTGGCAGCTGGAAGGTCCAGCATTGGACACTAATGATCTATGTAGCTTGAAAGAGCTGTTTGCAGTTGAAGAATTTAAGAAATGTGTTCCTGATGATGTAAGGGCATTCCGAGATGAAAAGGATGCCGCTACCTTGGAGGAGTCTGCTGGGTTAGCAGACGAGGTTGTTTTAACTGGCAAGGTTGAGGTTACTCTGGATGGGAGTTGCCCAGAGGGTACCTGGGAGGATCAGGCGAACTTAGAATTTGAAACTGGGACTGGTATTGAAAGCCTAGAAGAGGCAAATGTCCCATTTGCCTGTTTTCAGGTTGTTGAAGTACCTGTGGATTCACATGGTACTGAACCTTTAGTTGAGACTCAGGAAGGGCCTAAGGTATCTGACTTGGTTAAAAAGGAATACAGCCCTTTTGTGTCAGATGAACATGGTTCAGTGAGTAAGGGGTTAACCCTGGCAACAGTGGAAAGTGAGGATTCTCAGTCACTTGTGTTAGAAGGTGTTCTAAAAGTTAGTGATGACATAAAAGCTGGTGATGTGAATATTACTGAAGATATTGAGAGAAGTGTTACTGGACTTTTGAATAAGGTACATTTAAAGTCTGGAGTGGTTGCGGGACCGTTAACTAAACAGTGGTTTGGTAACAAGGTGCCTGCTAGTCTGTTACAGTTTGTTTTGAAATTTAAAGATAAAGAACTTGGTGATGTTGTTCAAGTTTGTAATCTGGAGAGACCATCTGCTGGTGTTATTGTGGAAACTAATAAAATTAAAGATCTTGAAGATAAAATTAATAACTTGCTTAAAATTAATGAGTTGTTTGGAAGTTCAGCAAAAGGGCTTAATTCGGAAAACATTAGTGATAAGCTAGCACCTGTACAGAGGGTCTGAGAAGGCCTTATCCAAGCTGGTAAGCAAGCTGATCACATGAGGGTTAAGTGCTCTGCTTCGGTGGAAAAGGGACAATGGTTGACCAAACACCACTTTGAATAACAGGGTCTGGTTTTGCAGGAATTTGACTTTTTTGTGACAAAGGTTGTGGAAGATGAAAACAATATCATGGTAGATTGACTGAATGTTAAGTTTAAAAGTGAAACAGAGATTAGTATTTGTATACCCTTCTGTAATATGCTACACGATCACATATGTATTGCTTTATATTCTGTAATGTACTGACAAGGTAATAGCTGATTGCTTATCTGGATGTTAGAGTTGAAATTATATCTGTGTTACTCTGTTGGTTAAGGAATACCTTAGTATTATATTAGACTCTGTAATGTGCATTCACGTTTGAATTTTTACCTTCCTCCCCCATAAAAATTCCTAAAAGAAAGGGAGTGTGATGAGTAAACTAAGCTGAGATGGGGTCCAGAGTTGACCCCCTGTGAACTATGCTGCTAATAAGAGAGAAAGAAGAAGAGGGGGGAGGCATCCAGTGCAGATGAGAGAGAGAGAGACATGATTTAGTATTATGGCTTCTTCACTAATTGTTTACCTTGCTTCAAGGACACTTACTTTACCTGCTTGTGTGGATTTTTGCTGAGACATCAAGGCAGGTCCAGGTGACGGACAGCTGATGGACAGCCAGTACCCCACAAGGGGAGATAAAAAGCAGGTCTGCGAAGACACAAGCAGACACACCACAGGACACTGAAAGAGCATTGTGCACTCACGTGAAGGTTGGGGTTTGCAGGATCGATTCAGGGAAATCGATCAGTGGCTCACAGTGTGTGAAGGTGCGACCGGTGGGGGTTTGTTTGTGTGTCCACCCTTGCCTGAGTGACAGGCTTACCACTGAAGAATGGCCATGCCTGGTACGGGGTCACAGTCGGTGACCATAACAAGACAGGAGGACAATGGAAGGTTCGACAGTAAATCCATCAACTGTCTCTCTCTCTCTCTCCCCATTACAACAGCAATTACCTTGACTAAACTGAACTGAACTGAACTCTGCATCATCATAAGACTATTCATTTACCCCTAGACTTTGAAAGAGCTCGGTTTTGATTCTTATTTCCACACTTCTGTATCATTTCTAACCTGTTTTATACATTTGCATTTTATAGTACTGTATTATTAGTTTACTAATAAACACTTTTAGTTACAGTAATACCAGGCTCCAATGTGTATTCCATTTCTGGTGGTTCGATAACCTGGTCACGGGGTAGGTGGCAACTGCTATACGGCAACTCTGGAGCAGTTATTAAAGTGGTAAATGCAAAAGTCCAAGTGGTTTATACAGTCAATTAGGAGAGACTTTCCTGAAGTAACGAATTCCTCAACAACATGATGTTACTGCTGATCCCTGCCAAAATATACCTTGTCTGAAGGATTCACGACAAAGGAAATAAAAACAGCTTAAAGGAACTGACATTTCTCTTGGCGAATGAACACTGCACAACCCTTTCTACTCTTGCGGGTAGGAGTTATCTCAGATGCAGGTCACTGTTTCCTGAATAAAGATTCAATAACGTTGATCCTGTATTAAACTGCCGAACCTTACTCGATCCTTTGGGTTACCGTACTTCGGTAAAGTCTTCACTCCAATACTTAGACTTTAAGATTAAATCAAAGGTACATCAACAAAACTGGCAGCAAGTTGCAAAACTGCTGGCACAATGATTCTGTACCATACAGTAGAAAGTAAAACTCCATTTTAAAATGAATCTGCGTCATGAGACCAAATATGCAGCATAATGGAGTAACTAATGATTTAAACGATGACTCAACAAAAAATCTCTTGCTTCACAGCATTTTATACCTGTTGGAACCTGTCATCACGTGACCTCACACTGGTGGGAAAATTACATCACCCCACCATCACAAGACCATTACATCTTGTTCACCAGATACTCAATTACATCATGCTTATTGTTACATACCTGCACGCAGTTCTGGTGTCCATATTTAAGAAAGGACATACTGGCTCTCGAGGCAGTGCAGAGAAGGTTCAATAGGTTAATTCCGGGGATGGGTGGGTTGATGTATGATGAGAGGTTGAGTAGATTGGGACTCTACTCATTGGAGTTCCGAAGAATGAGAGGCGATCTTATTGAAACATATAAGATTGTGAAGGGGCTTGATTGGGTGGATGCAGGGAGAATGTTCCCAATGATGGGTGAAACTAGGACTAGGAAGCATAATCTTAAAATAAGGGGATGCCATTCCAGGACTGAGATGAGGAGAAATTTCTTCACTCAGAGGGTAGTGGGGCTGTGGAATTTACTGCCCCAGAAAGCTGTGGAAGCTACTACACTCAATAAATTCAAAACGGAGATAGACATTTTCCTGGATAAAAATGGCATTAGGGGATATGGTGAGCGAGCAGATAGGTGGACATGAGGCTAGGTTTAGATCAGCCATGTGATCTCCTGGGCTAGTTTTCGATAGCCTGGATGGGTCGGAGAGAATTTTCCAGATTTTTTCTCCTCAATTGGCAAATCGTTTTTTCTCCCCCCGGGTGATCACATGGGTTTGGGCGGGATGAATAATAAAATAAAATGGGCGGCATGGTGCCCTGTTGGTTGGCACTGTTGCCTTGTGGGATTCGGTGATAACTAAAGTTAAGATTGGATCAGCCATGATCTTGTTGAATGGCGGAGCAGGCTTGAGGGGCCGATTGGCCTACTCCTGCTCCTATCTCTTATGTTCTTATGGAACAATAGGGAGGGCTTCTTCACACAGAGAGTGGTGGGAGTGTGAAATGTGCTGCCAGATGAAGTGATAACTACCGGCTCACTTTTAACATTTAAGAGAAGCTTGGACAGGTCCATGAATGGGAGGGGGATGGAGGGATATGGTCCAGGTGTAGGTCAGTGGGACTAGGCAGAAAAATTGTTCAGCACAGCCAAGATGGGCCAAAAGGTGGGTTTCTGTGCTGTAGTGTTCTATGGTTCTATAATAATTTGTCCTGTTGACTTGCAGGAAATTAGATACTTTTTGGTGATAAGTGGCATTTGTCAAGTACAATTAAGATGTTAAGGGATAATTTGTCCTGAAGACATGCAGGAATTTGGATACTAATCGCACACATTGTTCCTGGGTGGATGACCTTTGCTTCCGCTTTGGGTGCTTCAGTATTCTTTGTCTTGTACTATCACCGTTGCCAGGCATGTGACTGTGGGGGTGGCTAAAAATTGTATCTTCCATATGTGACTGACTGTGGTGTAAAACTCTATAAAAAGGGAGGACTGTTCCCTTGTTTGGAGAGCATCACTTGACAGGGCTCCGCAAACCATGTGAAGTTTGTTAAGTGATCCTCCAAAAAGCTTGTACTTGCTTGAATGAAGATCAGTGGATATGCACAGAAGTTGGCGTGTTGCATTTCTATTAAGTGTGTAAGAATCTCAAGAAAGAACAAACTGACATGACACTGGTTTCAACAGACAGATAGACAGACATAATTTATTGATCCCAAGGGAAACTGGGTTTTGTTACAGCCGCACCAACTAAGAATAGTGAAGAAATATAGCAATATAAAACCATAAATAATTAAATAATAATAAGTTAATCATGCCAAGTGGAAATAAGTCCAGGATTTGCCTATTGGCTCAGGGTGTCTGACACTCCGAGGGAGGAGTTGTAAAGTTTGATGGCCACAGGTTGGAATGACTTCCTATGATGCTCAGTGTTGCATCTGGGTGGAATGAGTCTCTGGCTGAATGTACTCCTGTGCCCAACCAGTACATTATGGTTTCCTTTTTTCAATATTGTTATTAAGTTTCATATACACAAATACATAATTCATAAGGATACTTACTATAAATCAAAAATAAAATAGCACAAAATGCACTGTATATAAATCACACTGATACAATCACGGTATCCCATAATGATGATTAGTCAAATAAGATAAATTGAATGATGAAGTACAATTGTATAGAACCATAGAACATTACAGCACAAAAACAGGCCTTTTGGCCCTTATTGGCTGTGCCAAACCATTTTTCTGCCTAGTCCCACTAACCTGCACCTGGACCATATCCCTCCATACATCTCTCATCCATGTACCTGTCCAAGTGTTTCTTAAATGTTAAAAGTGAGCCCACATTTACCACTTCATCTGACATTTCATTCCACACTCCCACCACTCTCAGTGTGAAGAAGCTTTCCCCCCCCCACTTCATCCTTAACCCATGACCTCTGGTTTTTTACCTGCCTAGCCTCAGCGGAAAAAGCCTGCTTGCATTCACTCTGTCTATACCCATCATAATTTTACATTCCACTGTCAAATCTCCCCTCATTCTTCTAAGCTCCAGGGAATAAAGTCCTAACCTATTCAACCTTTCTCTGTAACTCAGTTTTTCAAGTCCCAGCAACATCCTTGTAAACCTTCTCCGCACTCTTTCAACCTTATTAATATCCTTCCTGTAATTTGGTGACCTAAACTGCACACAATACTCCAAATTCGGCCTCACCAATGTCTTATACAACCTCACCATAACATTCCAACTCTTATACTCAATACTTTGATTTATAAAGGCCAATGTCCCAAAAGCTCTCTTTACTACCCTTTCTACCTGTGACACCACTTCTAGGGAATTTTGTATCTGTATTCCCAGATCCCTCTGTTCAGGAAATAAGTCCTGGACCAGCCTCTTGGCTCAGGGTGTCTGACACTCCAAGGGAGGAGTTGTAAAGTTTGATGGCCACAGGTAGGAATGACTTCCTATGACGCTCAGTGTTACATCTCAGTGGAATGAGTCTCTAGCTGAATGAACTCCTGTGCCTAACCAGTACATTATGGAGTGGATGGGAGTCATTGTCCAAGATGGCATGCAACTTGGACAGCATCCTCTTTTCAGACACCACCGTTAGAGAGTCCAGTTCCACCCCGACAACATCACTGGCCTTACGAATGAGTTTGTTGATTCTGTTGGTGTCTGCTACCCTCAGCCTGCCGCCCCATCACACAACAGCAAACATGATAGCACTGGCCACCAAAGACTCGTAGAACATCCTCAGCATTGCCCGGTCCTCAGTCTCCTCAGGAAATAGAGATGGCTCTGACCCTTCTTGCAGACAGCCTCAGTGTCCAGTTTATTTCCATTTGTATCCCCAGGTATCTGTAATCCTCCACTATCTCCACACTGACCCCTTGGATGGAAACAGGGGTCACCGGTGCCTTAGCCCTCCTCAGGTCCACCACTAGCTCCTTAGTCTTTTTCACATTAAGCTGCAGATGATTCTGCTCGCACCGTGTGACAAAGATTCTCATCGTAGTCCTGTACTCAGCCTCATCTCCCTCGCTGATGCATCCAACTATGGCAGAGTCATCAGAAAACTTCTGAAAATGGCAAGACATACACTTACCAACACTGTGTTCCATTTACCACTACTTTTTTCCATTCTCTTAATCTGTCAGCTTTCTGTAGCCTCTATACAGTGAGTTGTGGAACACCAGCAGCCACTGGCAACCAACCAGAAAAGGTTCAGTTTATTCCTAGTCTTTGTCTTTGGGCAATTAGTCACTGATTTATCCATGCTAGGAACTTTTCTGTAATTTCATGGGCTTTAGCTTGATATGCAGCCTCATGTGTGACAACTTGTCAAAGGCTTTCTAAAGTTTCAAGTAACATCAACATGAACAATTGTTCATCCCAGTTTGGCAAAAGAATAAACCAGGGAAGGTAGTGCACCCGTGGCTGACAAGGGAAATTAGGGATAGTATCAATTCCAAAGAAGAAACATATAAATTAGTTAAAAAAAAGCAGCACACCTGAGGACTGGGAGAAATTCAGAGACCAGCAGAGGAGGACAAAGGGCATAATTAGGAAAGGGAAAAAAGATTATGAGAGAAAGCTGGCAGGGAACATAAAAACTGACTGTAAAAGCTTTTATAAATACATGAAAAGAAAAAGATCCTTTACAGTCAGAAACAGGTGAATTGATCATAGGGAACAAAGACATGGCAGACCAATTGAATAACTACTTTGGTTCTGTCTTCATTAAGGAGGACATAAATAATCTTCCGGAAATAGTAGGAGACCAAGGGTCTAGTGAGATGGAGGAACTGAGGGAAATACATGTTAGTAGGGAAGTGGTGTTAGGTAAATTGAAGGGATTAAAGGCCGATAAATCCCCAGGGCCAGATGGTCTGCATCCCAGAGTGCTTAAGGAAGTAGCCCAGGAAATAGTGGATGCATTAGTGATAATTTTTCAAAACTCCTTAGATTCTGGATTAGTTCCTGAGGATTGAAGGGTGGCTAATGTAAACCCACTTTTTAAAAAAGGAGGGAGAGAGAAACCGGGGAATTATAGACCGGTTAGTCTGACATCTGAGGTGGGGAAAATGCTAGAGTCGGTTATCAAAGATGTGATAACAGCACATTTGGAAAGAGGTGAAATCATTGGACGAAGTCAGCATGGATTTGTGAAAGGAAAATCATGTCTGACGAATCTTATAGAATTTTTTGAAGATGTAACTAGTAGAGTGGATAGGGGTGAGCCAGTGGATGTGGTATGTTTAGATTTTCAAAAGGCTTTTGACAAGGTCCCACACAGGAGATTAGTGTGCAAGCTTAAGGCACATGGTATTGGGGGTATGGTATTGATGTGGTTAGAGAATTGGTTGGCAGACAGGAAGCAAAGAGTGGGAGTAAACGGGACCTTTTCAGAATGGCAGGCAGTGACTAGTGGGATACCGCAAGGCTCAGTGCTGGGACCCCAGTTGTTTACAATATATATTAATGATTTAGACGAGGGAATTAAATGCAGCATCTCCAAGTTTGCGGATGACATGAAGCTGGGCGGCGGTGTTAGCTGTGAGGAGGATGCTAAGAGGATGCAGGGTGACTTGGATAGGTTAGGTGAGGGGCAAATTCATGGCAGATGCAATTTAATGTGGATAAATGTGAGGTTATCCATTTTGGTGGCAAGAACAGGAAAACAGATTATTATTGAATGGTGGCCGATTAGGAAAAGGGGAGATACAATGAGACCTGGGTGAAAAAGGGAAATGGTATGTTGGCATTCATAACAAAAGGATTTGAATACAGGAGCAGGGAGGTTCTACTGCAGTTGTACAAGGCCTTGGTGAGACCACACATAGAATATTGTGTGCAGTTCTGGTCCCCTAATCTGAGGAAAGACATTCTTGCCATAGAGGGAGTACAGAGAAACTTCACCAGATTGATTCCTGGGATGGCAGGACTTTCATTTGAAGAAAGACTGGATTGACTAGGTTTATATTCACTGGAATTTAGAAGATTGAGGGGGGATCTTATTGAAACGTATAAAATTCTAAAGGGATTGGACAGGCTAGATGCAGGAAGATTGTTTCCGATGTTGGGGAAGTCCAGAACGAGGGGTCACAGTTTAAGGATAAAGGGGAAGCCTTTTAGGACCGAGATGAGGAAAAACTTCTTCACACAGAGAGTGGTGAATCTGTGGAAATCTCTGCCACAGGAAACAGTTGAGGTCGGTTGATTGGCTACATTTAAGAGGAAGTTAGATATGGCCCTTGTGGCTAAAGGGATCGGGGGTATGGAGAGAAAGCAGGTACAGGGTTCTGAGTTGGATGATCAGCCATGATCATACTGAATGGTGGTGCAGGCTCAAAGGGCCGAATGGCCTACTCCTGCACCTATTTTCTATGTTTCTATGAACCGATTTATGTCACATCTGCTTATAGTGTTTCTAGCGGTGTATGGATAAACAGATCAAAATCCTTTTGAACATGAATGCGAAAATAGATGGTTAAGAACAGTGGTGTCTCCTAGCACTGGCGAATCTAGAAAGGGTTTGTAATTGTTTGATCCCGTTATCCTTCACCTTCAGGGGCATGGTTACTTACAAAAATTATTAGAGAAGGGTACAAAAGAGCATTGGGGTTAGGTGTGAACTTTAAGAATACATCCGAAGCAGCTAAACTGTTTTCCCATCAATAAAATACACCATGATATGTTATAATATAAGAGCAGAATTAGGCCATTTGGTCAATCGGGTCTGTTCTGTCATTTCATCATGGCTGATCCAATTTTCCTCTCTGCATCAATCTTATGCTTTCTCCCCATATGCCTTCACGCCCTGCCCAGTCAAGAAACTATCAACATCTGCCTTAAAATACATAAAGACTTGACCCCCACAGTTGCCTGTGGTAAAAAAGAAACCACAGATTCGCCACTCTGATTAAAGAAATTCCTCCTCAGCTCCGTTCTAAAATGACATCCTTCTATTCTGAGATGTGTCCTCTATTTTATTTTAAGAAGCTTTCCTCTTTTCAGCATCTGTGTATTTGAGAGGTTGCATGAATGTGTTAACGTGTTGGGGAACCACGTAGCCAAAATGTCTTTTCTTTTCTTCTTTTAGATATAATCCACAGTAAGAATTAACTGTTTATTCTAAGTCTTGAAGTTACACAAGAAGGTTCTGAAGGAAGGAATTGTTTAGTTTGTCTGTTTTTAGTTTGTTTCCTTATCTGTTTTTAGAGAGAAACCCGGATTCCACACTGGCCATGTGAAATCCATGTTAAGGAGATGGAACTCTGGATATAAGATGTTCACCGTTCAAGGGGGAAAGGGAATTCAGAAAAATTGCTCATTGTTGGACATTTAAATTGGGTTGGGTTGTACAGGGTATTAAAGTTTCTACCTTCCATCCATATAATGTTCATTGTACTGGTGCAACACACAGGAGTCGGAATATGACAGCAAATGATCTCAAGGAAGCATTTGTATCAATATAATAAGGGAGAGGTGAAAGAAGATTAGAAAACAATATCTGAGAACAAAGAAAAAAAGGAAAGGAAGATCACTGTTTAAATTTTTTAATGGATGGCCCCACTTCAGTACAGGATGGTGAGAGGAGAGCAAACTGGTATCTGTAAACGTAAAAGAACAGAGTCATAAAGGCGAAAGCTCACATCAAGAATCCCAGAGAGAATAGTCCATTGCTAGGTTGAATTACTATCACCAAGGTTTTTTACTTCTGTCTGTACAAGGGCCAGATGACTTTCCAAGTTTATTAATATCATTTTTGACTTTCGGACCATATGAAAATATTTTAATTTTATCTTTATTTCCTTTAGTTAGGAAATTATTGTTCATCCATTTGTTTACACTGGAAGTCAGAGAAGATAGTGTGTTATCATCATTAGGCTGGACCATGATATACAACTGCATGTTACTTGAATAAGACCATAAGGCCATAAGATATAGAAGCAGAAGTAGGCCATTTGGCCCAAAGACTCTGCTCCCCCACTCAATCATGGGCTGATCCAATTCTTCCAGTCATCCCCATTCCCCTGCCTTCTCCCCATACCCTCTGATGCCCTGGATAATCAAGAACCTATATATCTCTGCCTTAAATGCACCCTATGACTTGGCCTCCACAGCCAATCTTGGCAATAAAGTCCACAGAATTACCAGCCCCTGACTAAATGAATATCTCTGCATCTCTGTTCTAAATGGACATCCTTCAATCCTGAAATCATGCCCTCTTGTCCTTGACTGCCCTACCATGGGAAATAACTTTGCCATATCTAATCTGTTCAGGGCTTTTAACATTTAGAATGTTTCTATTGGATCCCCACTCATTCTCATGAACTCCACAGAATACAGCACAAGAGCTGCCAGACATTCCTCACACTGTAACCCTTTCATTTGTGAATCTTCTCTCAACCCTCCCCAATGTCAGTATATCCTTTCTAAAATAAGGAGCCCAAAGCTGCACACAATACTCCATACGTGGACTCACGTGCCTTATAGAGCCTCAACATTACATACTGGCTCTTGTATTCTATACCTCTAGAAATGAATGGCAACACTGCATTCGCCTTCTTATCTACCGACTTAACCTGGAGGTTAATGCTTAGGGTAGCCTGCACAATGACTCCCAAGTCCCTTTGCATCGATGCATTTCGAATTCTTTCCCATTTAAATAATAGCCTGCCTGTTTATTTCTTCCACCAAATTGCATGACCATAGAATTTCCGACAATGTATTTCATTTCTTTGCCCATTCCCCTAAATTATCTAAGCCTTTTTGCAGGCTCTCTGTTTTCTGAACACTATCCGTTCATCCACTTATTTTTGTTTCATTGGAAAATTTAGCCACAAATCCATTAATTCCATAGTCTAAATCATTGACATATATTGTCATAAGCAGTGGTCCCAACACTGACCTGTGTGAAACTCCACTGGTAACAGGCACCTAGCCAGAATATGATCCCTATATTTTCACTCTCTGTTTTCTGTTGATCAGCCAATGCTCCACCCATGGTAGTAACTCTTCTGTAATTCCTTGAGCTCTTACTTGCTCAGCAAAGGCCTTCTGAAAATCCAAGTGTACCACATCTACTGCATTTCTTTTGTCTACCCTGCTTGTGATTATCGCAAAAATCGCAGTAGATTAGTCAGGTGGGATTTTCCTTTCTGGAAAACATGCTGACTTTGGCCTATCTTGACATGAGCCTCCAGGTATTTCATAATCTCATCCCTAACTATGGATTCCAACAACTTTCCAACTACTGATTTTAGGCTAACAGGTCCATAGTTTCCTTTCTGCTGCCTCCCACACTGCTTATAGACAGAGTAACATTTGCAATTTTCCGATCATCCAGTAATATGCCAGAATCTATTGATTCTTGAAAGATCATCATAATGCCTCCACAATCTCTCCAGCTACTACCTTCAGAATCCAAGGGTGCATTCCATCATGTCCAGGATATTTATACACCCTCAGACCATTAATCATCCTGAGCACCTTCTCAGTCGTAATTTTCAAGGCTAATGGTGGAATCAATTTTATTGTCTCTAGTGGCAATTTTTTCGCTAGTGGAAGTAATTTTGCTGTTAAACATATTGCGAATTCCTCACATTTTGTAACTGTTGCTTGACAGAAGATATTATAGATTAGAAACATAGAAAACGGTTTCCGGTGACTTCATTGTTGAGAATGTCAGCTTAAGTCACTAGCTCCTCCAGAAAAACACGTATTAAGCCCCATTAACCTTTCAAATATAGTATTTTTCAAAAAATATTTGAAATGAAACGAGGGGCAAGAATGGGGAAAAAGAATGGAAATTAAAAAAGCGATACTGTGGAGCCTGAGGCCGAGAGGAGTGCAGCGAGCGGCTCTCCTACCCAACCGTGTGCTAACAAGGCGGACGCCAGGCCTCGTTCAGGCGAAGCGGTGAATATGATCGAAATCCTGAAAGAAATAAGGGAGTTCTAGAAAGAAATAAAGCAGCAACTACATGATATTAAGTCAGAGCTCGCCAACATCAATCAAAAAATAGTGGTGGCAGAGACTCAAATTGAGAAGGTGGAAGATCGCATTCAAAACATTGAACGAATACTGAGTAAGATGATAAAAATATTAAATCACCAAGAAGGTAAACTGCTTGACCTGGAGGGAAGATCACGGGGGAAAAATATCAGAATCTACAATGTTCCCAAAGGAGCGGAGGGCTCATTTATGATGGAGTTTCTCAGAAAGTTGCTGCGGTACGCTCTGGAGCTTCCCTCAACTATGGAGCAGGAAATGGAGAGGACTCATCGTGCGTAAGTCCCGAAGTCTACCTAAGATAAGCCATATTCAATAATAATTCAATTCCTTCAGTACAGCACCAAGGTGGAGATTCTACAAAGGACCTGGGGTAAGAAGAGAGTGTTTTTAGATGATAAAGTAATATATTTCGACCAAGATTACCACCCCCCTCCTCGTGGTCCTGCAGAAACATAAAGTATACTCTGAAGTAAAGCAAGTAATAAAGCAAAAAAAGATTAGATTTCAAACTCCGTACCCTGCTAAACTTTGAGTGTTTTATGACAACGGGACGTGGTTGTACCAGACAGTGGAAGAGGTGACTACAGACATGAAGGCCAAAGGGTTGCCCGTCAGTATAAACAAACCAAGGGAAAGCCTGACAGAGGAATTTTCCTGCTCTGCTTAGGAAATAGTGCAAGAATCAAGAAGGCAGGAGACGGGAGGAGGCCGAAAGAAGTATATCAGGAAGAGACCGGGAGTATCCCAAAGACAGCCCTCACCCCTCCAGAAGAGCCATAATGATTGGCTAACTATAGAAATGCTGAGAAGCTAAATGAAAGCAAAAGTAGACGGTGATATACCTATCTCAAGAAATACTTATTATAATGTGGATTTTATATTGCTTAGTTGTTATTCTTTATTCGCTCATTTACTCCTTTTTCCCCACCAAAATGAGAATATGTATATATTCTATGTATATATATGAGAATATATATATGTGTGTGTGTGCATATATGTGTATGCATGTAATATATGTATATATATGTGGCGGCTCATTTCCTAGCGTATGCGAACCGACTCACAATTAGATAGCCTACGGGGGTTTGCGAGCACAGAGCTTTGGAGCCTCTTCGCCATGGGGGGCCGGTTGACAGAGGCTTAAAAGTGAGGCTGAAGTTTTCGAATAAAGTTTTTCCTTCGACTGCAGTTACCGACTCCGTGTCGTAATTTTAGCGCTGTTTGTAGCACACCGCTACAATTGGTGACCCCGACGGTCCAAACGATTTTTGGTCCAGAAATGACCGACGCCGCCTCTGTTCATGCGGTTTCGTTGAAACTGCCGGGTTTCTGGACACAGCGCCCGGACCTATGGTTCCAGCAAGCCGAAGCCCAATTCCACGTTCGCCGGATCACCTCAGAAGACACCCGCTACTACTACGTGGTGGGCTCCCTCGACCAGGACACAGCTGCCCAGGTCGCGGAGTTCGTACAGTCGCCCCCGGCAGACGGCAAGTACACGGAATTCAAAGCCCTGCTCCTCAGGATTTTCGGACTCTCACGGCGCGAGCGGGCTGCCCGTTTACTGCACCTGGATGGCTTGGGCGACAGACCTCCATCGGCTTTAATGAACGAGATGTTGTCTCTGGCCGAGGGACACACAGGCCTCATGTTTGAGCAGGCATTCCTGGAGCAGCTGCCCGAGGACATACGCCTGCTGCTGTCCGACGCGGATTTCAGTGACCCCCGGAAGGTGGCAGCCCGGGCGGACTTGCTGTGGAACGCCAAAAAGGTGAGCGGGGCGTCCATCGCACAGATCTCCCAGCCACGCTCCCGGCAGCAAACCAGTCCAGGCCCGGCCGCAGAGCCCACTAACCCCCGGCCCAATGACCACTGGTGCTTCTACCACCAGCGGTGGGGCGCAGAAGCCCGCCGTTGCCGCCCGCCCTGCAAGTTCCCGGGAAACGCCAGGGCCAGCCGCCGCTGATGGCTACGGCGGCTGGCCATCGGGATAGCCTCCTGTATGTGTGGGATAGCAGGTCGGGACGCCGCTTTTTGGTCGATACTGGGGCTGAGGTCAGCGTTTTACCTCCGACAAGTTACGACACTCGCAGCAGGGCACCGGGTCCCCCCCTGAGGGCCGTGAATGGCAGCACAGTAAGGACCTATGGCACCCGTCAGGTGCAGCTACAGTTCGGCCCCAGCCAGTTCACGTGGGACTTCACACTGGCCGCCGTAGCCCAACCGCTTCTGGGTGCGGATTTTTTGCGAGCTCACAGCCTGCTGGTTGACCTGCCCAGGAAGAGACTGGTACACGCCGAGACCTTTCAGACGTTCTCCCTGGGCGCGGCCCAGTTGCCAGCCCCTCACCTCGGCTCCATCACGCTGTCCGACAACGACTTCACCAGGGTCCTGGCGGAGTTCCCATCGGTTCTGGCACCGCAGTTCACAGCAGCCATGCCCAGGCACGGCGTACAGCACCACATCCCGACACAGGGACCACCCCTCCATGCCCGTGCTCGGCGGCTTCCCCCGGACAAGCTCCGACTGGCGAAGGAGGAGTTCCAGAGAATGGAGGAATTGGGGATCATCCGGCGGTCCGACAGCCCCTGGGCTTCCCCCCTGCACATGGTGCCCAAAGCGACGGGGGGCTGGAGACCGTGCGGCGACTACCGCAGGCTGAACGAGGCTACCACACCGGACCGCTACCCTGTGCCGCACATTCAGGACTTTGCGGCAAACCTGCACGGCGCCCGGATCTTCTCCAAGGTCGACCTTGTCCGAGGGTACCATCAAATCCCGATGCATCCTGACGACGTCCCCAAGACGGCTCTCATCACCCCGTTTGGCCTCTTCGAGTTCCTCCGCATGCCGTTCGGCCTGAAGAATGCCGCACAGACGTTCCAGCGGTTAATGGACGCGGTGGGACGGGACCTGGACTTCGCGTTCATCTATTTGGATGACATCCTCATAGCCAGCGGCAGTCGTCAGGAGCATCTGTCCCACCTCCGTCAACTCTGCGCCCGACTGAGTGAGTACGGTCTTACAATCAACCCTGCCAAATGCCAGTTCGGACTTGATACCATTGACTTCCTGGGCCACAGGATTACTAAAGACGGGGCAACCCCTCTGCCCGCTAAGGTAGATGCGGTCCGCCACTTCCCCCGACCCACCACGGTCAAAGGCCTTCAGGAATTCGTAGGTATGGTCAATTTCTACCGCCGCTTCCTCCCTTCAGCTGCCCGGATCATGCGCCCCCTGTTCGCCCTGATGTCGGGTCCGAGCAAGGACATTACCTGGGACGAGGAGTCCGCCGCCGCTTTCGTTCAAACGAAGGAAGCTTTGGCTGACGCCGCAATGCTAGTACATCCCAGAATGGACACCCCTACCGCCCTCACAGTGGACGCATCAAACACGGCAGTCGGTGGGGTGCTGGAGCAGCTCATCGCAGGTCGCTGGCAACCCCTGGCGTTTTTCAGCAAACACCTGCGGCCACCCGAGCTCAAGTACAGTGCTTTTGACCGGGAACTGTTGGCGCTCTACCTGGCAATCCGGCATTTCAGGTACTTCCTAGAAGGTCGGCCCTTCACCGTGTTCACGGACCACAAACCGCTTACCTTTGCGTTTACGAAAGCATCCGACCCCTGGTCATCCCGCCAGCAACGCCACCTGTCCTACATCTCTGAATACACAACGGATGTCCGGCACGTCTCGGGTAAGGACAATGTCGTGGCGGATGCGCTCTCTCGCCCTACCGTTCATGCCCTTTCCCAAGGGGTAGACTTTGAGGCACTGGCAGAGGCACAGCAGGTAGATGAGGAGATTCCGAGTTACAGGACTGCAGTCTCTGGTTTGCAGCTCCAGGACTTCCCCGTGGGCCCAGGTGAGAGGACCCTACTCTGTGACGTCGCCACCGGCCGGCCCCGTCCGGTCGTCCCCGCAGCCTGGCGGCGACGTGTTTTCGACTCCATTCATAACTTGGCGCATCCCTCCATCCGGACAACTGTCCGGATGGTTTCCGGCAGGTTCGTTTGGCACGGACTCCGCAAACAGGTCAGTGAATGGGCCAGGACGTGCATGCACTGCCAGGCGGCCAAGGTTCAGCGGCACACCAAAGCCCCACCGCAGCAGTTCCATCCCGCCCACCGGCGTTTCGACCACATTCATGTGGATATCGTGGGCCCCCTGCCAGTGTCGCGCGGAGCGCGTTACCTCCTGACTATCGTGGACCGGTTCACAAGATGGCCAGAGGCGGTCCCGCTCACCGACACCACCTCCGAATCTTGCGCCCGAGCCCTGATCGCCACCTGGATATCCCGCTTTGGTGTACCAGCCCACATTACCTCCGACAGAGGCGCCCAGTTCACCTCCAGCCTGTGGTCAGCTATGGCCAGCCTTTTGGGGACTCAGCTGCACCACACCACTGCCTACCACCCACAGTCGAACGGGCTAGTGGAGCGTTTCCACCGTCACCTGAAGTCGGCCCTCATGGCCCGCCTGCGAGGAGCCAACTGGGCGGACGAGCTTCCCTGGGTCCTTCTCGGCATCCGCACAGCGCCCAAGGACGACCTGCACGCCTCGTCGGCCGAGTTGGTATACGGCGCGCCCCTGGCCGTCCCCGGGGAGTTCCTACCAGCCCCGAGGGGGCAAGAGGAAGAACCCGCTGCAGTCCTGGGCAGACTTCGCGAGAAGCTCGGTAACCTGGCCCCCATACCCACTTCACAGCATGGGCGGCACCCGACCTGCGTACCCAAAGACCTACGGAACTGTAAGTTTGTGTTTGTACGAAGGGGCGGGCATCGGCCACCGCTGCAGCGGCCATACGAGGGGCCGTTTACGGTGCTCCGGAACAACGGGTCCACGTTCGTGCTGGACGTTGGGGGGAAGGAGGAGGTTTTCACGGTGGACCGCCTCAAGCCGGCCCATGTGGACCTGGCGCAACCGGCCGAGTTTCCGGCGCCTCGGCGCAGAGGCCGACCTCCCAAGCAGGTTCTGGCCCAGGCTGTGGACATTGGGGGGTGTATCGCCGGTTCTGGGGGGGGGGTTATGTGGCGGCTCATTTCCTAGCGTATGCGAACCGACTCACAATTAGATAGCCTACGGGGGTTTGCGAGCACAGAGCTTTGGAGCCTCTTCGCCATGGGGGGCCGGTTGACAGAGGCTTAAAAGTGAGGCTGAAGTTTTCGAATAAAGTTTTTCCTTCGACTGCAGTTACCGACTCCGTGTCGTAATTTTAGCGCTGTTTGTAGCACACCGCTACATATATATATATATATAGGAGGAGTACATAGGGAAATCTTTTCTGCGTAATGGATTTGTTCACTGACTTTTATGAATACTGTAATGGGGGCCCTCAACTCACAAGTAGGAGTGGTTATTCCCCACAGCTGGACATTTCCTCTAGCTCAACGTAGGGTCATCTACTAGAGACCTCAGCCTTGGAATCACACGTTTGTTGCCATTTGTGTTATTATTTGCGTTTCCTGGTTCATATTTGTTCAGGGAGTAGATCAATTAAGTTTCATTCTAATTTCAATGATACATTGACAGATAAATGCAGATGGCCAAGGACAAGGTAAAATTCATTTATTTTAATGTCAATGGGTTATTAAATCCAATCAAACGTAATAGAATTTTATCCAAAATGAAAAAGAACAAGCCCATGGGGTATATTTACAGGAAACTCATTTAAGAGATAATGAGCATAAAAAACTAAAAAGAATGGGCTTCACTAACTTGTTTTTCTCCTCACATAAATCAGGACATGGGAGACGAGTTGCTATTCTTATCTCAAGTAAGCTAAATTTTGAAAAAGTATTCGAAGTGGGAGATAAAGAGGGCAGATATATTCTGGTAAGGGGGAATATAGACAAAAATTCAGTTACTCTATTGAGTATCTATGCACCCCTGGGAAGTGATAATTGTTTCTTTCAGAACATTACAGATATTATGGTAGCAGAAACAGAAGGTCTCCTGATATGTGGGGGAGGGTTAAATTTACAATTACAACCAAACTTAGACTCTGCCAATAGAAAAACCTATGAAACAAAATCTTTACATAAGGAAGTTAATACACTTCTTGAGGATGTTGGTTTAATTGATATATGGAGGGACCTTTTCCCCAACAGAAGCGATTACACTCATTATTCTGCTCCCCATTCTGTATATACAAGAATAGACTATTTCATAGCATTTGGAAAAGACAAAGACAAAATAAACACCTGTGGAATTGGGACAATAGATGTAACTGACCATGCACCTATATATTTATCTGTTGATTTTGACCTACAACCAAACAATACTATTTGGAAACTATATTCAAGTCTACTCAATGATCTGTACTTTAAGGACCAGATTAAAAAAGAAATTAGTCTCTACTTAGAATTTAATTGTAATGGAGAGGTTTCACCTCCCATTTTATGGGATACTCTGAAGGTGGTCTTAAGAGGGAAAACTATAGCGATATCTTCATATCAGAAAAAAATAAGGAATAAAACATTAGAGGAATTACAAAATAGTCTGAAGGAACTAGAGAAAAAACTCAAATTAAATTTGGCACAGGATACATTAGGGAAAAATAAAAGTATTAGGAATGAAATTAATAGTTTGGCTATGCAAGAAATCAGGAAAAATGTAATGTTTCTGAAACAGAGACATTATGAAAGTGGATCGAAATCTATGAAAATACTGGCATGGAATCTGGAAAAAAAAGGTAGTAGAAAATACAATTCATAGAATTAGGGACCCAAGAATGAAAATGATAAAAAAAATAAGCTAAGTGAAATTGAAGAAGTGTCTTACAAAACTCTATATTCCAAAGTTCAAGGGGGAAGCATAACCGAAATTGACACCTTCTTGAATTCTCTAGAGTTACCCACTATAAGCGAAGTAAGTTGAATAAGTTGAATTAAAAGCTGCAATTAATAGGCTTAAATTTAGCAAGTCACCAGGATCAGATGGGTATATGGCAGAGTGGTACAAAGAATTTAAAAATGAGTTAATTCCTGTTTTATTCCCCACACTGAACTGGGCTCTAAAAAAGGCACAAATGCCACCCAGTTGGAAGGAAGCAATAATCTTAGCTATACCAAAAGAAGGCAAGGATAAAATGGAATGTGGGTCATTTAGACCAATATCCATTTTTAATGTAGATTATAGGTTATTTACCTCCATCATGGCCAAATGATTAGAGGAGTTTCTACCCATACTGATGCATAACGATCAGACAGGTTTTCTACGACAATGCCAGACACAAGACAATATACAAAGGACACTTCACATTATGGATCATATACAAAAAAATAAAATCCAAGCAATAGTGATAAGCGTGGGTGCTGAAAAAGCATTTGATTCGGTTAATTGGAATTTTCTTTACAGAGTTTTACATAGATTTGGTTTCCAAGACACAATTATTAAAACTATACAGACACTATATGATAATCCTACTGCTAGGATTAAAATCAATGGATATTTATCAAATAGTCTCACCCTAGAAAGGAGCACGAGACAGGGTTGTGCATGGTCACCACTACTCTTCGCGTTATATCTGGAACCATTAGCTCAATATATCAGACAAAATGAAGATATCAGGGGAATTACTATTAAAGGGACAGGGCATAAATTGGCTTGTTACATGGATGACATTTTGATCTATCTAGGGCAACCAACATACTCTTTACCTAAATTGATGCAATCCTTTGAACAATATGGTCAATTATCAGGATACAAGATCAACATAGATAAAACCCAATTACTTTCATATTACTATAGCCCACCAAGAGAAATTGAAAGTAGATATCCCTGGGCATGGCACACAGAGTCTTTCAAATATTTGGGCATCATTATGCCAAAAGATTTGGCAAAATTATCAGAATGTAATTATCAGCCTTTATGTAAAAAAAAATTAAGGAAGATGTGGCAAGATGTAACCTGATTCCTTTTTTCAGTCTCAGTTCAAGCACTGACTTTATTAAAATGAATATACTGCCCAGACTCTTATATCTCTTTCAGACCCTACCAAAAGAGATGAATCAAAATCAATTCAATGAATGGAATAAGATGTTATCAGAGTATGTTATCAGGGTAACAGGCCTAGAGTTCATCTCAAAACTTTGCAATTAGCAAAGGAAAAGGGGGGAGGGGCCTACCTTCTCTTAGAGATGATTATTTTGCAGCACAGTTGAGAGCTGTGATATGTTGGTGCAACCCATCATATGACGCTCAATGGAAAAACATTGAGGAGCGGGTACTTCCCAACCCCATACAAACAATTTTGGCTGATAACAACCTGCAAAGGTACGTAAATACTATTGATAACCCATGGATGAAATTGACTCTTAAAATATGGAAAACTACTCTAAAATAATATCATCTAGAGGGAGATATTGCAATTCTTAAATTGTGTGCATATGACTCAGATTTTATACCAAATAAATTGGATGCTAGATTGAAGGACCGGACAGCTAAGGGAATAACAGTTCTTTGCAACATAATGAAAGAAGGAACACTGTTCAGTTTTGAAATGCTTAAAGAGAAACACTTATTAGAAAAACAAGATTTTTATTGGTATTTACAGATGTGACAATATGTTAATAAGATGCTTAAAACTGTAACCAAGGCAAGTACATGCTTGATAGAGCTATTTAGAGAAGCATATAATTCAGATAACGATAGCAGAATCATTTCATCTTCATACATTAAAACAAAATGGGAGAAGGAAGGAGGGATAATTATATCTGAGGAAGAATGGACAATAATATGGAGGTATCAATATCAAGGTATCACAGTTCACAGAAATGGAGGGAGTTTGGGTGGAAAAACTTGATAAGATATTTTATTACACCCTCTCAGAAATCCCATTATGATAGTAACCTCCCTGTTTGCTGGAGAAATTGTGGAAATCAAAATGCAAATCATTATCATATTTTTTGGGACTGCCCTGTTATCAAAAACTATTGGAGGGGGATACACAATGCCCTACAAGACATCTTTAAATGCGAAATACCCTCAGAGAGTAAGACAATATATTTTGGATATATACCTCAAGAAAGGTTGAAAAGAGATAAATGTTTAATGAATATACTGTTGGTGGCTGGTAAAAAGACTCTTACTAGGAAATGGTTATCACAGAGAGACCAACTTTAAGTACATGGATGGAAATTACAATGGACATTTACAAAATGGAGAAGATAGCAGCATCTGTTAATCATAAACTGGAACAATTTGATTCGTACTGGGAAAAATGGTTTAACTACATAATGCCTCATAGGCCTGATTTTATTCTCACAAATCAATGAATATGTTGTAAAAAAAATCACTCCCTACCTGTACATAGTTCTTTCCTTTTGTTTGTTTTTTTCTTTCCACTCTTTTCTATACCTCAGATAAAAATAACCATATAACCATATAACAATCACAGCACGGAAACAGGCCATCTCGGCCCTCCTAGTCCGTGTCGAACTCTTAATCTCACCTAGTCCCACCTACCCGCACTCAGCCCATAACCCTCCACTCCTTTCCTGTCCATATACCTATCCAATTTTACCTTAAATGACACAACTGAACTGGCCTCTACTACTTCTACCGGAAGCTCATTCCACACAGCTATCACTCTCTGAGTAAAGAAATATCCCCTCATGTTTCCCTTAAACTTCTGCCCCCTAACTCTCAAATCATGTCCTCTTGTTTGAATCTCCCCTACTCTCAATGGAAACAGCCTATTCATGTCAACTCTATCTATCCCTCTCAAAATTTTAAATACTTTGATCAAATCCCCCCTCAACCTTCTACGGTTCAATGAATAGAGACCTAACTTGTTCAACCTTTCTCTGTAACTTAAGTGCTGAAACCCAGGTAACATCATAGTAAATCATCTCTGCTACTTTGTGGAGATTTGTGATATATATGATTATATGATATATATGTACAATGTCTGAAATACATCTTATGGAAATGTTTGTTTGATGGTGAACTTCAAATAAAATATAAAAAAAAGTACCATAGAAAACATACAGCACAGTACAGGCCCTTCAGCTCACAAAGCTGTGCTGAACATATCCCTACCTTAGAACAACCCAGGCTTTATCCATAGCCCTCTATTTTTCTAAGCTCCATGTAGCATCCAGGACTCTCTTGAAAGAACCCTGTTGTTTCCACCTTTACCACCACCACCAGCAGCCCACTGCATGCACTCACCACTCTCTGCATAAATAAATAACTTACCACTAACATCTTTTCTGCACCTATTTCTAAGCACTTTAAAAGGCCGAGTTCACTCAACTTATCCTCATAAGACATGCTTCCCAATCCAGGCAACATCCTTGTAAATCTCCTCTGCACCCTTTCTATGGCTTCCACATCTTTCCTATAGTGGAGCGACCACAACTGAGCACAGTACTGCAAGTGGGGTCTGAACAGGGTCCTATATCGCTGCAACATAACCTCTCAGCTCCTAAATTCAATTCCACGATTGATGAAGGCCAATACACTTAACCACTGAGTCAACCTGCGCAGCTGATTTGAGCGTCCTATGGACTCGGACCCCAAGATCCCTCTGATCCTCCACACTACCAAGAGTCTTACCATTAATACTATATTCTGCCATCATATTTGAGGTACCAAAATGAACCACCTCACACTTATCTGAGTTGAACTCCATCTGCCACTTCTCAGCACAGTTTTACTTCCTATCAATGTCCAGATGTAATCTTTGACAGCCCTCCACACTACTCACAACACTCCAAACATTCTGTCATCAGATTACATTATGATAGAAACCTCCCTGTTTGCTGGAGAAATTGTGGAAATCAAAATGCAAATCATTATCATATTTTTTGGGACTGCCCTGTTATCAAAAACTATTGGAGTGGGATACACAATGCCCTACAAGACACCTTTAAATGTGAAATACCCTTAGAGAGTAAGACCATATATTTTGGATCTATCCCTCAAGAATAGTTGAAAAGAGATAAATATTTAATGAATATACTGTTGGTGGCTGGTAAAAAGACTCTCACTAGGAAATGGTTATCAGAGGAGAGCCCAACTTTAAATGTATGGATGGAAATTACAATGGACATTTACAAAATGGAGAAGATAACAACATCTGTTAATCATAAGCTGGAACAATTTGATTCATACTGGGAAAAATGGTTTAACTACATAATTCCTCATAGGCCTGATTTTATTCTCACAAATCAATGAATATGTTGTAAAAAAAAGATCACTCCCTACTTGTACATAGTTTCTTTCCTTTTGCTTGTTTTTTCTTTCCACTCGTTTCTATAAGTGTATACATCAGATAAATACTTTGTGGAGATTTGATATATATATGATTATATGATATATATGTACAATGTCTGAAATACATCTTATGGAAATGTTTGTTTGATGATGAACTTCATTAAAAAATAAATTACAAAACAAGAAAGAAATGTGCGCTCTATGTTTTAAAAAAAGGAGAAAATCCAAAAATCTGAGATGCAAAAGGGCTTGGGAGTCTTTGTGCAGAACACCCTGAAGGTTAACTTGCAGGTTGAGTCAATGGTCAGGAATGCACCTGCAATGTTAGCATCAATTTCAAGAAGTCTAGAATACAAGAGCATGGATGTGATGATGAGACTTGAAAGAACACTGGTAAGGCCTCACCATGAGTATTGCATACAGTTTTGGGCTCCTCATCTTAGAAGAGATGTGTTGTTATTGGAGATGGTCTAGAGAAGATTCTCAAGGATGATACTAGAAATGAAAGGATTAACATATGAGGAGTGTTTGATGGTTCTGGATCAGCAACTCCTCTCCCATGTCCTGATTTATATGAGGAGAAAAACAAATTAGTGAAGCCCATTCTCTTTAGTTTTTTATGCTCATCATCACTTAGATGAATTTCCTGTAAATATACTACATGGGCTTCTTCTTTTTTCATTTTGGATAAAATTCTATTACGCTTGATTGGATTTAATAACCCATTGACAGTAAAAGAAATTAATTTTACTTTGTCCTTAGCCATCTGTATTTATCTGTCAATGTACCATTGAAATTAGCAGAATAAAACTTAATCGATCTACTCCCTGAACAAATAAGAACGAAGAAACACAAATAATAACAAAATGGCAACAAACGTGTGATTCCAAAGCTGAGGTCTGAAGTAGATGACCCTGTGTTGAGCTAGAGGAAATGTCTAGCTGTGGGGGATAACCCCTCCTACTTGTGAGTTGAGGGCCCCCATTGCAGTGTTCATAAAAGTCAATTAACAAATCCCTTGCACAAAAAAGATTTCCCTGTGTTCTCCTGCTATATATATCTGCACACACACATATATACATATATATTCCATACATACACATATATATATTCTCATTTTGATGGGGGGGAAAGGAGTAAATGAGCAAATAAAGAATAACAACTAAGTAATATAAAATCCACATTATAATAAGTATTTCTCGAGATAGGTATATCATCGTTTACTTTTAGAACATAGAACATAGAATAGTACAGCACATTACAGACCTTTCAGCCCATAATGTTGTGCTGACCCTCAAACCCTGCTTCCCATATAACCCCCCATCTTATATTCCTCCATATACCTGTCTTTGCTTCCATTTAGCTTCTCAACATTTTTAAAGATAGTCAATCCTTATGGCTCTTCTGGAGGGGGTGAGGACTGTCTTTGGAAAACTCCCAGTCTCTTCCTGATATACTTCTCTCAGCCTTCTCTGTCTTCTGCCTTCTCGATTCTCACACTATTTCCCAAGCAGAGTGAGATAATTCCTCTGCCAGGCTTTCCCTCATTTTGATCATGCTGACGGGCAACTGCCTGGCCTTCATGTCTGTAGTCACCTCTTCCACTGTCTGGTACAACTGCGTCCTGTCTTCATAAAACACTCGAAGTTTAGCAGGGTATGGAGTTTGAAATTTAATCTTTCCTTGCTTTAATATTCACTTTACTTCAGAGTATTCTTTATGTTTCTGCAGGACCGCGGCGAGTAACCTAGGTCGAAATATATTAATTTATTGTCTAAAAACACCCTCTTCTTAACCTAGGCCCTTCGTAGAATCTCTGCCTTGGTACTGTACCAAAGGAATTTAATTATTATTGAGCGTGGCTTATCTCAGGTAGACATCGGGACTAGCGCGTGATGCGCTCTCTCGATTTCCAGCTCCATAGTCGATGTAAGCTCCAGCGCATCCCGCAGCAACTTTCCGACAAACTCCGTCATAGACAAGCTCTCCACTCCTTTGGGGACATTGTATATTCTGATATTTTTCCTCTGCGATCTTCCCTCGAGACCAAGCAATTTTCCTTCTTGGTGATTTAATATTTTTATCATCTTACTCAGTATTTGTTCCACGTTTTGAACGTGATCTTCCACCTTCTCAATTCAAGTCTCTGCCACCACTATTTTTTGATTGAGGTCGGCGAACTCTGACTTAATATCGTGAAGCTGCTGCTTTATATCTTTCTGGAACTCCCTTATCTCTTTCAGAATTTCAATCATATTTGCCGCTTCACCTCAACGAGGCCCAGCGACTGCCTCGCAAGCACATGGTCAGGTAGGAGATCCGCTCGTTGCACTCCTCTCGGCAGCAATGTCGCTGATTTTATTTCCATTCTTTTTCCCCATTCCTGCCCCTCTTTTCAGTTCAAATATTTTTTTGAAAAATACTATATTTGAATGGTTAACGGGGCTTAATACGCGTTTTCCTGATCACGTCACCGGAAACCAAGCACACATTTATTTCTAGTACCAAAGAGTATTACCATGCATTTTCCATTATTATATTTCATTGGCTGCTTTCTTGCCCATTCTCCTAATCTTTCTATGTTCATCAGCATCCCACCTGCTTCCTCAACACAACCTGCCCCTCCACCAACCTTTACATCATCTGCAAGCTTGGCAGAAAAAAAAATTATTTCATCCTCTAAATCTTTTATAAACAGCATAAAAAGAAGCGGTTCCAACACTGACCCCCATGGAACACCACTAGTCACTGGCAGCCAACTCGCAACCTCCTACCAAACAGCCAATGCTATAACCATATAACAATTACAGCATGGAAACAGGCTATCTCGGCCCTTCTAGGCTGTGCCGAACACTTACACTCACCTAGTCCTACCGAACTGCACTCAGTCCACAAGCCTCCATTCCTTTCCTGTCCATATACCTATGCAAATTTAAATGACAACATTGAAACTGCCTCTACCACTTCCATGCAGCTACCACTCTCGGAGTAAAGAAATTCCCCCTTGTGTTACCCCTAAACTTTTACCCCCTAACTCTCAACTCATGTCCTCTGGTTTGAATCTCCCCTACTCTCAATGGAAAAAGCCTATCAATGTCAATTCTATCTGTCCCCCTCATAATTTTAAATACCTCTATCAAGTCCCCCCTCAAAAGTCTATGCTCCAAAGAATAAAGACCCAACTTGTTCAACCTTTCTCTGTAACTTAGGTGCTGAAACCCAGGTAACATTCTAGTATATCTCCTCTGTATTCTCTCTATGTTGTTGACATCTTTACCAAAATTCGATGACCAGAACTGTACACAATAATCCAAATTTGGCCTTACCAATGCCTTGTACAATTTTAACATTACATCCCATCTCTTATACTCAATGCTCTGATTTATAAAGGCCAGCATACCAAAAGCTTTCTTCACCACCCTATACACATAAGATTGCACCTTCAGGGAACTATGCACCATTATTCCTAGATTACTCTGTTCTACTGTATTCTTCAATGCCCTACCATTTACCATGTATGTCCTATTTTGATTAGTCTTACCAAAATGTAGCACCTCACACATATCAACATTAAACTTCATTTGCCATCTTTTAGCCTACTCTCCTAACTGGCCTAAAGCTCTCTGGAAGCTTTGAAAACCTACTTCATCATCCAAAACATCACCTACCTGAGTATCATCTGCATACTTACTAATCCAATTTACCACCCCATCATCCAAATCATTAATGTATATGACAAACAACATTGGACTCAGTACAGATCCCTGAGGCACACCACTAGTCACCAGCCTCCAACCTGACAAACAGTTATCCACCACTACTCTCTGGCATCTCCCATCCAGCCACTGTTGAATCCATTTTACTACTTCAATATTAATACCTAACGATTGAACCTTCCTGACTAACCTTCTGTGTGGAACCTTGTCAAAGGCCTTACTGAAGTCCATATAGACAACATCCACTGCTTCACCCTCGTCAACTTTCCTCGTAATCCTCTTCAAAGAATTCAATAAGATTTGTCAAACATGACCTTCCGCGCACAAATCCACGTTGACTGTTCCTAATTAGATCCTGTCTGTCCAGATAATTATATATACCATCTCTAAGAATACTTTCCATTAATTTACCCACCACTGATGTCAAACTGACAGGCCTATAATTGCTAGGTTTACTCTTAGCACCCTTTTGAAACAATGGAACAACATGAGCAATATACTAATCCTCCAGCACCATCCCCGTTTCTAATGACGTTTGAAATATTTCTGTCAGAGCCCCTGCTATTTCTACACCAACTTCCCTCAAAGTCCTAGGGATTATCCTGTCAGGACCCTGATATATATCCACTTTTATATTCCTTAAAAGCGCCAGTATTTTCTCCCCCTTAATCATCATAGTTTCCATAACTTTCCTACTTATTTCCCTTCCCTTACACGATTCAATATCCTTTGCCTTAGTGAATACTGAAGAAAAGAAATTGTTCAAAATCTCCCCAATTTCTTTTGGCTCCACACATAGCTGTCCACTCTGAATCTCTGAGGGACCAATTTTACCCTCACTATCCTTTCGCTATTAATATAACTGTGGAAACCCTTTGGATTCATTTTCACTTTACTTGCCAAAGCAATCTCGTATCTTCTTTTAGCTTTTCTAATTTCCTTCTTAAGATTATTTTTACATTCTTTATATTCCTCGAGCACCTCATTTACTCCATGCTGCCTATATGTATTGTAGATATCTCTCTTTTTCCGATGCAAGTTTCCAATATCCCTTGTAAACCGTGGCTCTCTCAAACTTTTAACCTTTCCTTTAAACTAACAGGAACATAAAGATTCTGTACCCTCAAAACCCTTAACTTTAAATGACCTCCCTATTTAAATTTCCCTATTACATCGTTCCCATAAAAAATTGTCCCAATCCACTCCTTCTAAATCCTTTCACATCTCCTCAAAGTTAGCCTTTCTCCAATCAAAAATCTCAACCCTTGGTCCAGTCCTATCCTTCTCCATAATTATATTGAAACTAATGACATTGTGATCACTGGACCCGAATTGCTCCCGAATACATACCTCCATCACCTGACCTATCTCATTCCCTCACAGGAAATCCAAAACTGCCCCTTCTCTAGTTGGTACCTCTATGTATTGCTGCAAAAAACTATCCTGCACACATTTTAAACTTTAAACCATCCATCCCTTTTACAGTATAGTCTATGTGTGGAAAATTAAAATCTCCCACAATCACAACCCTGTGCTTACTACAAATATCTGCTATCGTCTTACAAATTTGCTCCTCCAATTCTCGATCCCCATTAAGTGGTCTAGAATACACCCTATAAGTGTTACTACACCTTTCCCATTCCTCAATTCCTCCCAAATAGACTCCCTAGATAAGCCTTCTAATCTGTCCTGCCAGAGCACTGCTGTAATATTTTCTCTGACAAGCAATGCAACATCTTCCCCTCTTGCCCCTCCAATTCTATCACACCTGAAGTTACGGAATCCAGGACTATTTAGTTGCCAATCACACCCCTCCTGTAACCATGTTTCACTAATAGCTACAACACTATATTTCCAGGTATCAATCCATGCTCTAAACTCATCCACCTTTCTTACAATGCTCCTAGCATTAAAATATATGCATTTAAGAAATTCTCCACCTCTTCCTCTTTGTTTATCACTAACAGTGCAAACAACTTTACTATCTTCTTTTTTCTTCCTTCTCCCATACATCTGTTCCTACACTTTGGTCCCCCCCCCCCTTGTAATATTTGTCCTCCTCCAGTTCAGATGTAAACCACCCTGCTAGAACAGGTCCCACCTTCCCTGGAAAACTGCCCAGTTATCTATAAATCTGAAGCCCTCCCTCCTGAACCATGTCTTCAGCCACGTGTTGATCTGCGCTACCTTACTATTGCTAAACCTGCCTGCACGTGGCACTGGTAGCAATTTTTAGATTTCTATCCTGGAGATCCTGTCCTTTAACTTGGTGCCTAACTGCCTAAACTCACCTTTCAGGACCTCCTCACTCTTCCTACCCACGTCATTATCTCCTACATGGACCACGACATCCAGCTGCTCATCCTCCCTCTGGAGAATACTGAGAACTCGATCTGAGATATTGCAGACCCTGGCACCAGGGAGGCACCAGACCATCCAGGATTCTCGATCTCTTCACAGAACCTCTTTTCTAACTATTGAATCCCCTGTCACTATTGCTGTCCTCTTTTCCCTCCTTCCCTTCTGAGCTGAGGGTCCAGTCTCGGTGCCAGAGATGCAAACTCTACAATTTATCACTGGTAGGTCATCCCCACCAACAGTATCCAAAACGGTACAATTATTATTGATGGGAATGGCCACAAGGGTGCTCTGCTCATTCTGTCTAATCCCCTTCCCTCTCTTGACAGTCACCCAACTACCAGTCTCCTGACTCCTAGGGGTGACTATCTCCCTGTAACTCCTGTTTATTTCTGCCTCCATCTCCCGAATGATCTGAAGTTCATCGAGCTCCAGCTCCAGATCCTTAACACAGTTTGTCAGGAGCTGCAGCTGGATGCACCTTTTGCAGGTGTAGTCATCAGGGATATTTGTGCTCGCCCTGGCTTCCCACATACTGCAAATGGTGCACTCAACTGCCCTAACTGATGCCTCCATTATCTGCTTCTAAGGTAATTAAATTAATTAAAGGAATTTACCCGGCCTTAACTCACTTGGAGTGAAGCGAGTGAAGCTCATCCTCAGCCTCTGCTCGTCGAAGCCTCTTGAGCCAAAGCCTTCCTACTCTGTCTCCCTCTACTCCGTCATCCGCTCCGTTAATCTGCTTGCTTTTTAAATTCTCCTATTACCTCACAGGCCAACTTTCATGCTCTTGCGCAGTCCTACCCTGTTCAAACTGCCATGTTAGTAGCTTTCATGTAATACCATGGGCTCTTAATTTGGTAAGCAGCCTCATGTGTGGCACCTTATCAGAGACCTTCTGAAAGTCCAAATATACAACAGCCACTGCATCCTCTTTGTCTATCCTACTTGTAATCTCCACAAAGAATTCCAACAGGTTTGTCAGGCAGGATTTTCACTTCAGGAAACCATGTTGACTTTGCCTTATCTTGTCCTGTGTCACCAAGAACTCCATCACCTCATCCTTAAAATTCAACTCTATCATCTTCCCAATCACTGAGGTCAGGTTAACTGGTCAATAATTTCCTTTTTACTGTCTTCCTGCTTTCTTGAAAGCTGGAGTGACTTTCCAATTTTCCAGTCCTCTGGCACCATGCCACAGTCCAATGATTTTTAAAAGATCATTTCTAATGCCACCATAATCTCTAAAGCTATCTCTTTCATAATACTGGTGTGCAGTTCATCTGCTCTGAATGAATTATGTACTTTTAGCTCTTTCAGCTTTTTGAGCAACTTCTCCTTGGGAATAATACCTACACCCATTCCTCTCCCTTCACATACTACAACATCTGGCACACTGATAGTGTCTTCCACAGTGAAGACTAATGCAAAATACTCATTTAATTGATCTGTCGGCTCCTTGTTCCTCATTATTATTTCTCCTGACTCATTTTCTAGCAGTGCTATATCCACTCTCATCTCTCTTGTTAGCCATTTCAGCCCTAGGAAAAAGCCTCTGACTACCCATACGATCAATGCCTCTCATCATCTTATAACCTCTATCAGGACACCTCTCATCCTCCATCGTTGTTAGTATTAAAGTCTGTGAACTATCGACAGCTTCAGTGTCTCTCACTCCATACTAGGGCCATATCCCTAGAACCATAGAACACTATGGTACAGTACAGGCCCTTCAGCTCTCCATGTTGTGCCGACCCATATAAACCTTAAAAAAGTACTAAACCGATACTACCTCATAACCCTCCACTTTTCTTTCATCCATGTGCCTGTCCAAGAGGCTTTTAAATACCCCTAATGTTTTTGCTTCCACCACCATCCCTGGCAAGTCATTCCAGGCACTCACAACCCTCTGTGTAACAAAACTTACCCCTGATGTCTCCCCTAAACTTCCCTCCCTTAAATTTGTACCTATGCCCTCTGGTGCTTGCTATTGGTGCCCTGGGAAACAGGTACTGACTATCCATCCTATCTATGCCTCTCATAATCTTGTAGACCTCTATCAAGTCCCCTATCATTCTTCTACGCTCCAAAGAGAAAAGTCCCAGCTCTGCTAACCTTGCATCACATGACTTGTTCTCCAATCTAGACAACATCCTGGTGAATCTCCTCTTCACCCTCTCCATAGCTTCCACATCATTTCTATAATGAGGTGACCAGAATTGAAAACAATACTCTGATTGAGTGTTGGAACCCACGGGAAGGTGTGGGGCATCGGAGACCGAACAAAGGATCGGTCAGTTTAACTCACAGTGTTTATAGCGAGGCCGGTGGGGGCTTGTGTGTGTGTCCACCCTTGCCTGGGTGATGAGTCCACCATGGAAGAACGGTCTAGCTGATGGACAGAGGGGTCATACCTGAATGGCCACAACACATCGATGGATCAAGAACGTAAAGGAAGGTTTGCCTGCCTGTAGCTGTTACTGCTCTCTCTCTCTCTCTCTCTCTCTCTCCAACGATTACAACACAACCAATATCTACCTCAGCACGTATGAACTGAAATGAACTTTATATTCACATATGACAATTCATTATCCCCAAGACATCGACAGAGCTTGTTTATTATTACTTATTATTATTCCTACGTTTTTAGGTTTATTATCACTAACGTGTATTATCTATATATTTGCATTATTGATATTGATTTGTGTAGTCTACTAATAAACACTTTTGAATATAGTACCACCAGACTCCAACGGATTCTTCTATCTTTGCTGGTTAGACACCCAGTTATGGGGTACGTAACAAATTTTTTACCATCCCCTACATTTTTAAGGGGTACAGCCACAGGGGTACTCTCTAGTACCTGACTTTTCCCCTTCGTATCCGAACACAGTAAAACTCTAATAAAATTAAGGGGTCTTCTGTATACGGTCCAGGTTTCATATCAATACAGGGGCAGTTGAGGACAAAAGCTTCGTACATCTTCAGCTTTGTGGACAAGCGGATTTGATAGAAGGAGCTATTTGTGGGTCTATAACCCGACCCCAATATGTGATATTGCCATTATTAGTTCCCAGCTATACCGATAGAGCCTCATTGTACTTTCGATCCCTTGATAATATCCACCTGAACAATTCCAGAAGGTTGTCTGAAATATCAATGCATCTCCCCCTGCAATGCCGTGCCTGTAACACAACATTGTACTGCCAGTGTTGCTCTTCCATTAACAGTGTTCGTCAGTAATATCCCAGGCCCAACTACCAACCCGTGACCAGAGTCCCTGCTATATAACTGTCAGGCTTATTGCTGTGTCGCCTTTTAAAAGCTACCCTGGAGAGCGGTGTTCCCCCCGAGCGATGAAGCTCAGCATTCAAACTGGGGTCGATGCTGCCCCAAGTGTTCCTTCGGCAGAAGACAAGCTGTATTGCGGTCGGCCGCAGATTTCTGCAAAATTTACTAATTCAGGGCCTTGGATTAATCTTTTCGTGTGACTGTATACTGTTGATATCTTTGACGTTGCCGACGGATCTTCGACCAGCGACCAATCCGGACATCGGCACTTTGGAGAGGAGACCTCAATCAGGCCCAATGTCCGAGGATCAAAGGAAGGAACGGGTCGCGGCGGCGTAATAGCGCTTTGAGCAGCGACAATCGGCGTTTGGGATTGGCGAGTAAGAGCAAATTAAAGGAAGGCGGGGCAAGCGCAACAGCCATTCTTTAAGTGGACAAAGTCAGAGTGATGATCGTAAGGCTTTAGCTCTTCGAACTTTCATCGAAGAGAGGCTTCACTCGGAGAAAGCAAAGGAAAAAAAACACGTTGTTTCCCTTCTCTTCCTTCTACCTGCTCAGCTAGGACAGTAGAGATGTCAGGCAGGATGGTGCAATGCTCTTCTTTCAGGATGTGGGAAGATCTCCGGTATCTCTGACGACTACAACTGCGAGAATGCATCCAGCTGCAACTTCTAACAAACAGTATTAAGGAGATTAAGCTGGAACGAAATGAACTCCGGATCATTCGGGAGCTTGAAACGGTGATAGATAGGACATGTAGAGAGGTGCTCTCTATGGCCAATCCCCTCAACAACAGGTATATTACTTTAGATACTGTTGGTGGTGACCTAACAGAGGAAAAGTCGCAGTGGGCGAGTCTGTGGCACTGTGTCTTCCTCTTATACTCAGGGAAGGGTGCGGAGACTTCGCAAGCTGTGATGCCAGGAGTTTCGTTAGTTAGGGGAATGGACAGGAGGTTTTATGGGCGAGGACAAGATTTCCGGGTGGTATGTTGCCTCTCAGGATATCTCGGATCGAGTGCTCAGCATTCTTAAGTGGGAGGTAAATAGCCAGAAGCCGTGGTCTATGTAGGACGAGCGATGAGGTTCTGCATAGGGAGTTGGGGGCTAAGTTCAAAAGCAGGACCTTCAGGGTTGTGATCTTAAGATTGCTACCCGTGCAAAATGCTAGTGAGGCGAGAACCAGGAAAATTATACAGTTCAATACGTGGCTAAGGAGTTTGTGTAAGAGAGAGGGCATAAGATTTTTGATCTTTCTTCCAGCAAGGTGGGACCCGTACAGAAGCGACGGTTTGCACCTGGACTGGAATGGGACTAATATCCTAGCGGGTAGGTTTGTTAATGCTGCGTGGTGGGGTTTAAACTAGAATGCCAGAACAATTAGTGGAGAGGACGTGGAGACAGATGTTGATATGACTTTGGACGAAATTAAGAATCAAAAGATTGAGCATGATGTAACAAAATTGAAAATGCTGAATACAGGGCTGAAGGTTCATTTGAATGTACATAGTATATGAAATAAGGTAGGTGCAGCACAGTTGCAGATTGCAGGAATGATGTAGGTGTAACCCTCAGGCTCGGCCATTTCACGTTTGTCTAGGGGAAACAGCCTCTGGCCCCGCCAATCTGCGTAATCACGTTCACATGGATGCTGTGTAATGTATCCCCCAGTTACAAACCCACAATGCAAAATATCAGACAGTACACCATATGCAATTACACGATTGAACTCAATGAATATTAATCTGAATATAGGGTTGGTAATAAAAATAAAAAACGGCTCATTTCAAGGAAAATTCAAAAGTGCATGCTGGAGCTCCCTCATTCGCCATTCTTCTACCATCGATCTCCTCCGAGCGTCGCCAACCTTTGGGCCCTCAGATCCCAGTCCACTCCGTCAGGTGATCTACCAGTTCTCTCCACACAAGTCTTCCCTCTTCATCTCCCCTCGATCAAAGACCGCGAAAAATCTCCTTCCAGATCCACAAGACAGAGCAACGATCTCCTGATTGGTTAACATGCATACGATAGTCCTGTTATCTCCAGCCATAACCCAAACATTGTTGGTACAGAGAAACCATTACCTCAGCAGTGAACATTACATAGAAGCTGTTTCATTAGCAGTGAGTCCTTACAGCACGTTACATAGGCATCACTGAATCAAGGCTGAATAGAAATACAGAAACATAGAACATAGAAAACCTACAGAACCATACAGGCTTTCAGCAAAAAGGACACTGGTGCTCTCTTCTATCTACATGTCTCAATTTCATACAGATGGTCCAAGTCTCCTCTCATCCTTTGCTACTCCAGACAAATAACATATTTCATAGAAACATAGAAATCTACAGCATAATATAGGCCCTTCAGCACACAATGCTGTACAGATAATGTATTTACTTCAGAAATTGTCTAGGGTTACCGATAGTCTTCTATTTTTCTAAGCTCAATGTACCTATCCATGAATTTCTTAAAAGACCTTATTGTATCCACCTCCAACACCATCACCGGCAGCCTATTCCACGCACTCACCATTCTCTGCATAAAAAAAAACATACCCTGACATTTCCTCTGTATTTCCAACCACATTAAAACTGTGCCCTCTCTTGTTAGCCATTTCAGCCCTTGAAAAAGCCTCTGACTATCCACATGATCAATGCCTCTCATCATCTTATCTACCTCTATCAGGTCACCACTCATCCTCCGTCGCTCCAAGGAGAAAAGGCCAAGTTCACTCAACCTATTCTCTTAAGGCATACTCCCTAATCCAGGCAACATCCTTGTAGATCTCCTCTGCACCCTTTCTATAGCTTCCACATCCTTCCTGTAGTAGGGTGAGCAGAACTGAGCACAGTACTCCAAGTGGGGTCTGACCAGGGTCCTATATAGCTGCAAAATTACCTCTCAGCTCTTAAACTCAATCCTATGGTTGATGAAGGCCAATGCACCGTATGCCTTCTTAATCACAGAATCCACCTGAGCAGCAGCTTTGAGTGTCCTATGGACACGGACCCAAGATCCCTCTAATCTTCCACACTGCCTAGAGTTTTACCATTAATACTATATTCTACCATCATACTTGACCTACCAAAATGAATCACCTCACACTTATCTGGGTTGAACGCCATCTGCCACTTCTCAGACCAGTTTTGAATCCTATAGATGTCCTGCCTTAACCTTTGACAGCCCTCCACACTATGCACAACACCACCAACCTTTGCGTCATCATCAAATTTACTAACCCATCCCTCCACTCCCTCATCTATGTCATTTATAAACATTGGGAAGAGAAGAGGTCCCAGAACAGATCCCTGAGGCACACCACTGGTCACTGAACACCATGCAGAATATGACCCGTCTACAACCACACTTTGGCTTTTGTCTCCAAGCCAATTCGGGATCCACACAGCAATGTTCCCTTTGGATCCCATGCCTCCTTACTTTCTCAAAAAATTCAATCAGGCTTGTCAGGAGGAAAGGTTAGGAGAGAGATGATGGTTCAGCAATTGTGGAGTACAGAGCAGTCCTATTGGGCAGACTGGCCCAGTGCTGTGCCTTGTGTATAATGTTCATATGGTCTTATAGATTAAAATGTGGGCACAACATCAGAACTCACAGGCCGATGTGCCTGTGCTGCATTGTGGTGTTGTGTGTTACATATTTAAAACACCAAGACATTCTACATGTATTAAGAACAGGACATCGACTAAGAATAGGATTGATCGGCATAAGTGGAAGAAACGTAAACTCGGAGTCAGAAGAGGTAGGGGATGTCCTTAATTGCTTAGGAACTGAAGCAGGCGGCAGGCTTTCCGATTTAGTAGGCAACCGTCGATCCCAGAGGATTATGGGTTTGTTCCTCTGGTGGACCTTGTCCTCTCCAGGGCGCAAGCCTGGGAGGGATATTTGTAGAATCGGCTGTTAGCCATGCAGTGGGCTCCCCCTTTCCACGTCACTGATGTAGTCCAAGGGAAGGGAAAGCGCCGATAAAGCTTGGCACCAGTGTCGTCGCAGAGGCTGCCAGAGTGAAGATGTAAACAACATCAAACTGCCTTAGGGACCCCAGCTCCAGATTTCTTCCTCGGGGCTTATTCCCGAAGCCTTTCCTATAGGTGGGTATGGCCACAAGGCAGCAGGGTTTTCCCACTTCTCGGCGGGCTGCCGTCCAAGGCGACCCTCACCTTTCCAATTTATTTCTTTATTTTCTCTATTCTTTATTTGGGCCATTGAGGCGTGCCGCACAGCATACCTTCGATTTAGTCCTAGCTTATTCATGGGACAATTTCTAATCATTAATTAAGCAAACAATCAGTACGCGGGAGGAAGCCAGAGCAGCCGGAGGTCAGGGGGAGAACATACAAACTCCTTACAGGCAGCGGGAATTAAATACAGGTCACCTATCGTGCCAACCACTGCAATACTGTGGGGTGGAATAACACTTTACCGTACAGACAAACCTGTACCGAATGGTTCTTGTTGCATCAAGTGATCAAACCCAAGCGCAGGAAACAGGCACAGAGGTTGCGTTAGGATGCAGACGCGGGCATGAGCGTAGAACGGCAAACAGGAGAGAGTGCACGAAGGAAGAAGACAGGCAGAACTAATCTGGACACGAAGTGTAGAAAGGGAAGCGGCAGCCAAAACTTTTCTTAGCACGGAGAGACGGAGTTACACAGGTAAACCTCGGTGCTGAAGTAAAACGTAGGACACACGGTCCTCAGCGGCAGGAAAACGTTAATTACCACATAGGCAAAAGCAATGATTTGGCAACTAGTGTTTGCAAAGCCGGAGTTCTTACGCTGCAGGTCTTGATGAAAACCAGGAGTATCGCCATCAAAGGAAATTAGGAGAAAATGGGGCATAACGGTCGGGACCGTGACAATACCCCTCCCCTCAATGGGAGTCTCCAGGCGAACCACTATGCTTGCCAGATTGTCTCGACGGAAATCTCGAATGAGGAGCGGGGAATCCAGGTGCGCTCCTCAGGACTGTATCCCTCCCAAACCACCTCTGCCTCAGAGCGCACGTCCAGTATTCGCTGGATGGTGTAAGCTGGGTAGTCGTCAATGATTCGGGCGGATGGAGGAGGTCCAGCAGGAGGGAACAAAGGGCTGAAAGACTCACGTTTCAGTTGGAAGACGTGGAACGTGGGATGAATGTGCATGGATCTGGGCAGTTTGTGTCTGACCACCCAGGGGCTGATAATGGTCTCAATTTCAAATGATCCGAGGCAGCGAGGGGGGAGTTCCTTGGATTCACTCTTGAGGGGGATGTTTTTAGAAGAGAGCCAAGCCTTCTGACCAGGCCGACAATCGGGTGCAGGAATCCGATGGCAATCGGCAATCCTCCGGTTGCGGTTAGCTGGGCGGAGCAGGGCCGCGTGTGTGTCTTTCCAGATCTTGCGGTACCGGCGGAGATTGGCCTGAACTGAAGGCACAGCCACGTCGTCTTCATGGGGAGAAAACAGAAGGGGTTGGTAACCGAGGGAGCCATTCCTCGGAGACATGCCGGTGGCGGTGCTGACCAGGGAGTTGTGGGTGTACTCCACTCAAGTCAGATGGGTTCTCCATGAAGACGGGTTGGCGGTTATGCAGCGCGGTGCTGCTTCCAAATCCTGGTTTGCTGGTTCCGTTTGACCGTTAGTCTGCGGATGGAAACCGGAAAACAGACTTAGTAACCATCCAGGGCTTGACAAAAGGATCTCCAAACTTGAGAGATGAATTGGCGGCCCCGGTCAGAAACGATATCAGAGGGAATTCCATGAAGGCGGAAGACATGATAGACAAGGAAGGCGGCTGTTTCCCGAGCTGTAGGGAGATTGGGAAATCTACGAAGTGCACGACTTTGGAGAAGCGCTGCACCACGGTGAGTACAGCAGTGTTCCCATGTGAAGGGGGTAGCCCAGAAACGAAATCCAGAGCAATGTCAGACCAAGGGTGGCTAGGGACAGGTAGGGGACGAAGCAAACCAGCAGGTGGTCGGTGGGAGGCTTTTCCGAACAGGCAGAGATGAAGGAGCGGGTGTCAGCATCCATGGAGGGCCACGAGAAATGTCTTTTAAGAAGGGATAGAGTTCGATCGCTTCCGGGATGACAGGCAAAACGAGAAGTGTGCTCCCACTGGAGAACCTGAGAGCGAACAGAGTCAGAAACGAAGAGGCGATGGGGGGGGGGGGGTCCATTGCCTGGGTCAGGTTGAGTCTGTTGGGCCTCTTTGACTATGGACTTGATCTCCCAGGTGAGAGCAGCCAACACACAGGATGGTGGAAGGATGGTCTCGGGGTTCGGAAGGTCCTCCTCGGAAAGTTATTGACGGGAGAGAGCATCGGGCTTCCCGTTCTTGGAGCCAGGACGATTGGTGAGTGTGAATCTGAAACGGCCAAATAACAATGCCCAACGGGCTTGGCGGGAATTCAGGTGTTAGGCAGTTTGGATGTATGCGAGGTTCTTGTGGTCCGTTCAGACGATGAATGGATGTTCAGCTCCCTCCAGCCAGTGCCTCCACCCCTCCAAAGTGAGTTTAACAGCCAGTAACTCCCGGTTCCCAACGTCGTAGTTCCGTTCGGCGGGGGATAGATGGCGAGGGAAGAAGGCGCAGGGATGGAGCTCTTGGTCTGGACTGGAGCGTTGGGAGAGGACCGCTCCCACCCCAGACTCGGAGGCGTCGACTTCCACAATGAAATGGGGAGAGGGGGATGGTTGGACCAGAATGGGAGCGGAGGTGAAACGCCTCTTCAGCTCCGAGAAGGCTGAGTCTGCTTCGGCTGTCCAGTGAAAAGGGGTTACAGGAGTGGTGAGCTGAGTAAGGGGCGTTGCCACCCGGCTGTAATCCCTGAGGAAGCGATGAAAGAAGTTTGAGAAACCCAGAAATCGCCGGAGCTGTTTGAGCGTCGTGGATTTTGGCCACTCTGCCACCGCCCGGATCTTTTTGAGACACGCCCCCACTTGCTCGCTCTCAGTGATGTACCCCAGGAAACTGACAGAACGGACATGGATCTTGCACTTCTCTGCCTGAACGAATAGCTTGTTCTCCAAAAGCCTCTGAAGAACCCAACGAACATGGTGGATGTGTTCCTGAAGATTGTGGGAGAAGATTAAGATGTCGTCCAAATAAACGAAAACGAAACGGTTAATAAAGTCCCTAAGGACATCGTTTACCAGGGCTTTGAAGACGGCGGGGGTATTAGTGAGACCGAACGGCATGACTATATATTCGAAATGACCGAAGGGGGTGTTAAAAATGTTTTCCATTCATCTCCCTCCCTTATCCTGACTAGGTGGTAGGCATTCCATCGATCCAACTTAGAGAAAATTGTGGCTCCGTGAGGCGGATCGAAGGCAGAGTTGATAAAGGGCAGTGGATACTTATTCTTTATGGTGATGCTATTTAGGCCACGGTAGTCAATGCAGGGACGCAGTGAGCCGTCTTTCTTCCCCACGAAGAAGAAACCTGCGCCTATAGGGGAAGGTGAGGGTCGGATAATGCCCGCCGCGAGAGAGTCATTTAGTTAAGTCTCCATTGCTTCCCTTTCTGGTCGGGACAGATTATACAGTGAGTAGAGAGGCTCCGGGGAGAAGGTCAATTGCACAATCGTAAGGGCGGTGTGGAGGTAGGGAAAGAGCTCGTTGCTTGTTAAACACTTCTCCCAGATTGTGATCCTCTACTGGAACTTTGGATAATTCAGGGGGTTCAGAGGTGAACGAGGTCGCGGTGACTTCCACTGGGGAAAGGGCGGATTGTAGACAAGTGGAATAGCAGAAAGAACTCTGGCTGACTATCTTCCCGGTGGACCAGTCAATGTGGCGGTTATGACAGCTTAACCAGGGGTACCCAAGAACTATAGGGACTTGAGAGGAAATTGAATTGAATCGTACCTGTTCCCGATGGTTTCCGGAGAGGAGGGTCAGGGGTGGTATGCAGTGTGTGACTCGGGCCAGAAGTCTACCGTCCAGTGCCCGGGCTTCCGGGGCGGGGGGGGGGGCCTCAACGGCTCACGAGGAATTCCGGCCTGGAAATCTACGTTTTCATCCAAAAGGTTTCCCCCAGCGCCAGAGACCACTAATACTAATAGAGGCCAGAAACGTTGGTTGTAATTCAAAGTGGCTTGAAACTGCATCCGGGGTCGGGGGACGGAAGGGAATGTTGTTTGGCTCACCAGGATACCCTTTTCTACAGGTGAGCCTTCCTTTTTAGGCCGAAGGGGACAGGTAGCACTGAACTGGCCGGACTGGCCGCAATATAGACCCTCACCCGCTCCCAATCTCCGGAGTCGTTCTGTGGGGGAACTGCGGTTCCGTCCCAGCTGCATAGGTTCTTTTCCCGGGGCGGTGGAAAAGGCCGGGCTAGAAGCTACTCTAGGAGCAAGAGGAGGAGAGAGGCTTGTTCAGGCGGGAGGCGGAAATGAGTGCCATGGAGTGGCCAACGATGGTGGACGACCATTTCTTTCTCTCTGGCTTTCTCGGAGACGATTTTCCAATCTGGTGGCTAGGGAGATCAAGGAATCCAGGCTGACGGTGCCATCTCTTGCAGCCAACTCATCGTTCACCCTGTCGCTGAGACCATTCCGAAATACCTCTTGTAGTGCCTCATCGTTCCACCCCGAGTCGGCCGCTAATGTCGGGAACTCCACAGAATATTCGGCAACACTGCGGGAGCCCTGGCGGACAGTGAGTAGATGCTTGGCGGCGTCTTTACCACGGATGGGATGGTCAAAGATCTTTCTCATTTCCTAGATAAAGGTGGCGAAAGAAGAGCAAATATCCGGTTGATTATCCCAAAGTGCTGTGGCCCACGCTAAGGCACTTCCCCGCAACAACCCCATGATGTAAGCAATCTTTGACTGATCTGTGGAGTACGTGGACGACTGTTGTTCGAACTCCAAGGAGCATTGAAGAAGGAAAGCCCGGCACTTCCCCAAATCCTCAGCGTAGTGCTGCGGTTCAGGTACGTGAGGCTCTCTTGGTGGGGGTGTTGCTGACACGTAGGGGGTTTGCCGCTACAGGCTGCCTGGGCTGGTTAGACAGAGTTCCAGAAGTGGGTTGAGTAAGCTGAGTGGATACACGGTCCACCAAATCACCGATCTGCGGGATGTGAGCAGACAGGGTACGGAGTTCTCCATGACCTCTCGGAGGAGTCCGTCGTGCTATCCCAGTAGGGAACCCTGACTGGCTAGGGCTTGCTGAAGGTTCTTCGTGTCCGCTGGGTCCATAGTGGCCAGATCGTTCCGTTGCATCGAATGAAGCGAACCCAAGCGCAAGACACAGGCACGGAGGTTGCGTTACGATGCAGGCGCTGGCGAGAGTGTAGAACGGCAAACGAGAGTGCAGGAAGGCAGGAGACAGGCAAAACTGATCTTGACACGGATCATAGAAAGCGAAGCGGCAGACAAAACTTCTCTTAGCACGGAGAGACGGAGTTACCCAGGAAAACCTCGGTTCTTTTTTCTTTACCAATATTTTTATTAGTTTCAAAATAGAAGAATACAGAGTACAAGAAAGTGTATATAAAAGGTCAAAAAAGATTTTTTTTAACTACCAATTACATTATATCTGTTATTAATAACAATCTCATTACCCCGTATTCATGTAATTTAATCAATAGTTATGTAGAAATATACTAATTTATTACAAAAAAATATAATCTAACCCCTAGCAAGACCGAAGCCCTTTATTAAGAAAAGAAGATAAAGTACCTTCTTATATAATAAAAATTAATAATAGCCAACATCTGAGTTTAAACAACGAGCTGAAGGTTTTGTGAATAATTCAGAAAAGGTCCCCACAATGTTTGAAAGTTTTGACAATAGTCAGAAATTGAACAAAGAATTTTCTCTAAATCTAAACATGACATAACGTCGCATAACCATTGAGCATGAGTAGGAGGAAAAACATCTTTCCATTTAAACAAAAGAGTCCTCCTAGCTATAAAATATGTAAATCAGATGCCTTCAGCTTAATATCTTGTCCTGCAACAATACCGAATAGGGCCATCAGAGGGTTAGGCTTAAAATTGACTTTAAAAAGGTAAGGAAAGAGTTGGAAAAACTTCCTTCCAATATTTTTCAAGATTTGGACAAGTCCAAAACATACTAATTAATGAAGCTTCTCCATTATTACATCTGTCACAGTAGGGAGATATATCCGAATAAAAACGAGATAGTTTATCCTTAGTCAGATGAGCTCTATGTACCACCTTAAATTGTATGAGGGAATGACAAGCACATAGCGATGAAGTGTTTACCAGTTTAAAAATTTCATTCCAAGTTTCCTCAGATATTGATGTCTGTAAATCTTGTTCCCAGAGATTCTTAATTTTGTCTAAAGGAACATTCCTCATCTCCAGTAACATACCATAAATATTAGATATTGAACCATTATGAAAAGGTGTCAAACTAAAAATTACATCCAGTAAGTTCTCATCTGAGCTTATAGGAAATGTACGTAATTGAGATCTTAAAAAGTCTCTGATTTGTAAATATCTAAGAAAGTGAGTTTTGGGTAAGCTATATTTAGCTGACAACTATTGATCAAATGAAAAAAAGGTTTCCTCCAACAAACAGATCCCAAAAACATTTAATAGACAATAGGTGCAGAAGTAGACCATTCGGCCCTTCGAGCCTGCACTGCCATTCTGAGATCATGGCTGATCATCTACTATCAATACCCGGTTCCTGCCTTGTCCCCATATCCCTTGATTCCCCTATCCATAAGATAACTATCTAGCTCCTTCTTGAAAGCATCCAGAGAATTGGCCTCCACTACCTTCCGAGGCAGTGCATTCCAGACACCCACAACTCTCTGAGAAAAGAAGTTTTTCCTTCACTCTGTCCTAAATGACCTACCCCTTATTCTTAAACCATGCCCTCTGGTACTGGACTCTCCCAGCATCTGGAACATATTTCCTGCCTCTATCTTGTCCAATCCCTTAATAATCTTATATGTTGCAATCAGATCCCCTCTCAATCTCCTTAATTCCACCGTGTACAAGCCCAGTCTCTCTAACCTCTCTGCGTAAGACAGTCCTGACATCCCAGGAATTAACCTCATGAATCTACACTGCACTTCCTCTACAGCCAGGATGTCCTTCCTTAACCCTGGAGACCAAAACTGTACACAATACACTCCAGGCGTGGTCTCACCAGGGACCTGTACAAATGCAAGAGGATTTCCTTGCTCTTGTACTCAATTCCCTTTGTAATAAAGGCCAACATTCCATTAGCCTTCTTCACTGCCTGCTGCACTTGCTCATTCACCTTCAGAGACTGATGAACAAGGACTTCTAGATCTCTTTGTATTACTCCCTTACCTAACTCAACACTGTTCGGATAATAATCTGCCTTCCTGTTCTTACTCCCAAAGTGGATAACCTCACACTTATTCACATTAAATGTCATCTGGTAAGTATCTGCCCACTAACCCAGCCTATCCAAGTAACCCTGAATTCTCCTAATCTCCTCATCACATGTCACACTGCCACCCAGTTTAGAATAGTCAGCAAACTTGCTGATGTTATTCTCAATGCCTTCATCTAAATCGTTGAATATCCAACCTGTCCCATTCTTTAAAAATTAAATCAGTCATGGAGGGTTTAAAAAAATAGAATATATGAGACCTGAAAAGGAAAATCTCAAGACACCAAAGTGTTTCCTAAATGGTATCCAAATCCTCAGAGTATGTCTAACTATTAAATTATCAGTTAGTTTACTTACAGATAAAGGAAGCGAGGACTGAAGAAGAGAAATAATAGAAAATTTATTAACAGAGTTAGCTTCTAAAGAGACCCATACTGGACAGTCTGCACGATGAATATAATATAGCCAAAACGTAAGATATCGTATATTAACTGCCCGGTAATAAAACCTAAAATTAGGTAAGGCTAGACCTCCGGACTTTTTAGATTTTTGAAGATTAACTTTATTTAAACGAGGACATTTATTTTTCCATATATAGGAGGATAAAATAGAATCAAGAGAGTCAAAAAAGGATTTGGGAATAAAAATGGTAAAGCCTGAAAAAGATATATAAATTTAGGTAGAATATTCATTTTAATAGAATTAATTTGTCCAATCAATGATATTGAAAGAGGTGACCAATTTAATGATATCCTCTTTATATGATTCAATAAAGTAAGAAAGTTTTCTTTAAACAGGTGTTTGTAATTCTTAGTGACTGTTACACCCAAATAAGTAAATTGATTCCTTACAACTTTAAAAGGGAGATTAGTATTAATTAATACCAAATTATTTAAAGGAAATAATTCACTCTTATGCAGGCTCAATTTATATCCTGAAAACTGGCTGAGAAGAGTAAAGAAAGTACGCAAGGTAACGAGATCTCAACATTAGAGATAAACAGCAGCATATCATCAGCATAATGTGAAATTTTGTGAGTAATACCTCTTTTCAAAATACCACAGATATCATTAGATTCTTGAAAAGCAATGGCAAGGGGTTCTAAAGCTAGATCAGAGAACAAAGGTCTCAATGGACAGCCTTGGCTAGTTCTGCGATGAAGCTTAAATGATTTGGAATTTTGAAAATTAGTAAGAACCGAAGCAGAAAGAGAAAGATAAAGTAATTTAACCCATTGAATAAAATCTAGTCCAAAATTACATTTTTCTAAGTTTTTAAATAAGTAATTCCATTCAACACGATCGAAGGCTTTCTCAGCATCTAAGGATATCACACATTCCAATATCTCCTGGGAGGGAGAGTAAATAACATTTAATACATGGCGTATATTAAAATGGGAATGTTGGCTTTTAATAAAATCAGACTGATCATCAGAAATAATAGAAGGTAAAATATTTTCAAGCATATGAGCCAGAACTTTAGAAAGGATTTTAGTATCAACATTGAGTAATGAAATTAGCCTATATGAAGAGCATTCAGTTGGGTCCTTGTTCTTCTTTAGGGTAAGCAAAATAGAGGCTACTTAGAAAGATTGAGGCAAGCTACCCAATTTGAAAGAATCCAAAAAGACTAAGTGTAATTGCGGTATAATTAATGAAGAAAAAGCCTTATAAAATTCTCCAGGAAATCCATCTGGGTCCGGAGCTTCCCTGAGTGTAATGAACATATAGCCTCGGCAATTTCCTCATAAGAAGTGGGTTGATCCATCTGTTTACAGTTATCTGCAGAAAGTGTAGGGGTATTTATTTGATCTAGAAAATTGTTCATTACAGTATTATCTTTTAGAAGAATCAGAACTATAAAGTTTAGAATATAATTCTCTAAAGGTATCATTTATTTCAGAGTGAACAGTTGACTTATTACCATTAGTTTTGTGAATTTCTTTAATTTGTTGTTTAACTACAGAAGGTTTTAATTGGTTGGCCAATACTTCACATGATTTATCTCCATGAATGTAAGATTGAGCTTTATTTTTAAGAAGTTGAGTTTCAATTGGATATGTTAAAAGATGATCATATTTAGTTTTAACTTCAAAACATCTTTTATATAAAACAGGATCTGGAGCAGTAGCATATTTTTGATCTAATTGCTTCAATTGATTGGCTAATTCAATTTTTTCTTTAATAGCTTTATTCTTAACACGCGCAGTATAACAAATAATTTGTCCTCTAATATAGGCCTTGAAAGTATCCTATACAATAAGATTAGAAAACTCTTCCTTTTTATTCTATTCATAAAGGAATATAATATGCCTCTCTAGAAATTTTTAAAATTCCTTATCAGATAAAAAAAGTTGCATTAAAACACCAGAATCTGTTTGTTTGAGGGAGACCAGAGAGATTTAAAGATAGAAATACAGGAGCATGATCTGAAACAGCGATCTCTTTATAGTCACAGGAACGAACTGATGAAATCATTTGACTATCAATAAAAAATAACTAATCCTGGAATATGTATGATGAACATGGGAAAAAAAACGAGTACTATCTAAAGGATATAAAAAATATGCCAAACATCAACATTGCCACATTTCAATTTTAAAAAAAAACTGAATAAACAAAGCTGATTTATTAAGAGATGCTGGTTTAGAAGATGATCGGTCTAAAATTGGGTCTAGCCAGCAGTTAAAATTTACTCCCCATCACCAAAGAATAAAGACTCAGATCTGGTAAAAATGAAAAAACAACACTCATAGAATCCTGGATCATCTATATTTGGGGCATAAGCATTGGCAAATACTATTAATTATTATCTAGTTTTCCTGAAACTATAACAAAACATCCATTAGTATCAGACACAACTTTATGTTGGACAAAGGAAAGTGTGTTATTTATAAGAATTGAAACTCCTCTAGATTTGACCTGAAAAGACGAATGAAAACAAAGTCCATTCCAATGGCTGAAAAATGTAGACAATAATATTTGCGTATGTGAGTTTCTTGTAAAAAAAAATAGGGTCCTTAAATTTCCTAATATAAGCAAAACTCATTACGTTTAACAGGGTGATTTAATCCTTTCACATTAAAACTGAGTAAATTAATAGTTTGGTCCATTTTCAATATTAAAGGAAGGATTAAAATGTAAGTTAACACCAATCTATAAACCTTGAGAAATGGTAACTAAGCAACAAGTTGGCTAAAAAAAATTCAGAAACATCTTCTGAGAAAAAGATGTCCCCACCCACCTCCCAAAGAAAAAAGACTGACCAATAGAAAGCCGGCATCTACAGCTACGGAGAACCCCCAAAAAACCCTGTGATTGCTCCAATTAGTTTCAAGGTTATTTACATTCCAACCTAGACTAAACAATATCCGGACAAGAAATTCAATTCTCGTATATCAAAAATACAGTATTAGAAATACAAAATGAAATTAGTTACAAAGGTTTACCAAAAGTAAAAGATACAATTATTCATTCAGAGAGACATTAAACATTTAATCTTATACCTTCATGAAAAAACAGGCTAAGCAGTTAGCTTTGAAATTTTAAAAAATCTTTATGCTTCAGCATTCAAACGAAACCATTCAAAGGGTCCATCTTTATTGACATTCTCAGTCAAACTGGGTAGCCAAGGAATGGGTTAAAACCCTTATTAAAAAAATCCAACAAAGCTTGTTTAATCTTAGTACATTCCTGCATAACCTCAAGTGAATAGTCTTCGAGAATCTTAATATTCCACCCTATAACGAATCATGCCCTGTCGACAGGATTTGCAAATTAAAAGTTCCTCATTTAATCTTGTGTCTTCATGTAAGGACAAACTAGACAGCTAGCCTTCAGATTTTAGAAACCTTTGTGCTTCAGCAGTCGATAGAAATCATTTGAAAGATCCATTTTTAAGTGTGATTCTGAGTCGAACTGGGTAGCGAAGGGAAGGCTTGAAACCATTATTAAAAAACTCGGACATAACTTCTTCAAAATTAGCACGTTCCTGCTTAACCTCAGGTGAGTAATTGTCAACAATTCTAATTTTGCAACCATGACAGTCAATGACGAGGTTCGTGTATTAACAGTTCCTTTGTTAAGAATTCATTGAAACAAATTATCACCGATCTTGGTCTATCTCTGTTAGGAGGTCTGAACATGGGAGGCCTGTGAGCTCAATCAATCATAGGCAAAGATGCCAACCTTTCCGGAAACATTTCCCTCCAAGCAAGGCTGCAGGCCCGGATGGTGTCAGCCCCAGGGTGCTCAAAGCCTGTGCCCCCCAGCTATGTGGAGTACTTCACTATGTCTTCAACCTGAGCCTGAGTCTCCAGAGGGTTCCTGTGCTGTGGAAGACGTCCTGCCTCGTCCCTGTACCGAAGTCACCGCGCCCCAGTGGCTCCAATGACTACAGACCGGTGGCATTGACCTCCCACATCATGAAGACCCTGGAGAAACCTGTTGTGGAGCAGCTCCGGCCTAGGGTTAGGCCACACTTAGACCCCCTCCAGTTTGCCTATCAGCCCAGAATAGGAGTTGAGGATGCCATCGTCTACCTGCTGAATCGTGTCTACGCCCACCTGGACAAGCCGGCCAGCACTGTGAGGGTCATGTTTTTTGACTTCTCCAGTGTGTTCAACACCACCCGCCCTGCTCTGCTGGGTGAGAAGCTGACAGTGATGCAGGTGGATGCTTCCCTGGTGTCATGGATTATTGATTACCTGACTGGCAGACCACAGTACGTGCGCTTGCAACACTCTGTCAGACAGAGTGGTCAGCAGCACTGGGGCTCCACAGGGGACTGTCCTGTCTCCCTTTCTCTTCACCTTCTAGACCTCAGACTTCAATTACAACACAGAGTCTTGCCATCTTCAGAAGTTTTCTGATGACTCTGCCATAGTTGGATGCATTAGCAAGGGAGATGAGGCTGAAAACAGGGCTACGGTGGGAAACTTTGTCACATGGTGCGAGCAAAATCATCTGCCCCTTAATGTGAAAAAGACTAAGGAGCTGGTGGTGGGCCTGAAGAGGGTTAAGGCACCGGTGACCCCTGTTTCCATCCAAGGGGTCGGTGTGGACAAGGTGGAGGATTACAAATACCTGGGGATACGAATGGACAATAAACTGGACTGGTCAAAGAACACTGAGGCTGTCTACAAGAAGGGTCAGAGCCATCTCTATTTCCTGAGGAGACTGAGGTCCTTTACCATCTGCCGGATGATGCTGAGGATGTTCTACGAGGCTGTGGTGGCATCATGTTTGCTGTTGTGTGCTAGAGCAGCAGGCTGAGGGTAGCAGACACCAACAGAACAAACAAATTCATTCGTAAGGCCAGTGATGTTGTGAGGGTGGAACTGTGACGGTGGTGTCTGAAAAGAGGATGCTGTCCAAGTTGCATGCCATCTTGGACAATGACTCCCATCCACTCCATAATGTACTGGTTAGGTACAGGAGTACATTCAGCCAGAGACTCATTCCACCGAGATGTGATGCTGTGCGTCATAGGAAGTCATTCCTGCCTGTGGCCATCAAACTTTACAACTCCTCCCTCGGAGTGTCAGACACCCTGAGCCAATAGGCTGGTCCTGGACTTATTTCCACTTGGCATGATTAACATATTATTATTTAATTATTTATGGTTTTCTATTGCTATATTTCTTCACTATTCTTGGTTGGTGCAGCTGTAATGAAACCCAATTTACCTTGGGATCAATAAAGTATGTCTGTCTGTCTGTCTGTAAATAATTCTTGCAGAAAGTTTGCAAAGAATTCTATCGGATGATAACCTTTGGTTAACTCTTTGAGACCTAGAACCTGTAGGTTGTTCCTACTACTCTTATTTTCTATGTTGATAATCTTCTGTCTTGACTTTTCATTGGACTTTGATTGCTTTTAATAGAGCATAGAACATAGAACAGTACAGCACATTACAGGCCTTTCGGCCCACAATGTTGTGCCGACTCTCAAACCCTGCCTGCCATATAACTCCCCACCTTAAATTCATCCATATACCTGTCTAGTAGTCTCTTAAACTTCACTAGTGTATCTGCATCCACCACTGACATAGGCGGTGCATTCCACGCACCAACCACTCTCTGAGTGAAAAACCACCCTCTAATATTTCCCTTGAACTTCCCTCCCCTTACCTTAAAGCCATGTCCTCTTGTACTGAGCAGTGGTGCCCTGGGGAAGGGGCACTGGCTGTCCACTCTGTCTATTCCTCTTAATATCTTGTACACCTCTATCATGTCTCCTCTCATCCTCCTTCTCTCCGAAGAGTAAAGCCCTAGCTTCCTTAACCTCTGATCATAAACCATACTCTCCAAACCAGGCAGCATCCTGGTAAATCTCCTCTGCACCTTTTCCAATGTGTCCACATCCTTCCTATAGTGAAGCGACCAGAACTGGACACAGTACTCCAAGTGTGGCGTAACTAGAGTTTCATAGAGCTGCACCAATACATCACGACTCTTAAACTCTATCCCTCGACTTATGAAAGCTAACAATCCATAACCTTTCTTAACTACCCTATCTATCTGTGAGGCAACTTTCAGGGATCTGTGGACATATACCCCCAGATTCCTCTGCTCCTCCACACTACCAAGTATCCTGCCATTTACTTTGTACTCTGCCTTGGAGTTTGTCCTTTCAAAGTGTACCACCTCACACTTCTCTGGGTTGAACTCCATCTGCCACTGCTCAGCCCACTTCTGCATCCTATCAATGCCTCTCTGCAATCTTCGACAATCTTCTACACTATCCACAGCGCCACCAACCTTTGTGTCGTCTGCAAACTTTCCAACCCATCCTTCTACCCCCACATCCAGGTTGTTAATAAAAATCATGAAAAGTAGAGGTCCCAGAACTGATCCTTGTGGGGCACCTCTAGTCACAACCCTCCAATCCGAATGTACTCCCTCCACCATGACCCTCTGCCTTCTGCAGGCAAGCCAGCTCTGAATCCACCCGGCCAAGCTTCCCTGGATCCCGTGCCTTCTGACTTTCTGAATAAACCTACCGTGTGGAAGCTTGTCAAATGCCTTACTAAAATCCACGTAGATCACATCCACTGCACTACCCTCATCTATATGCCTGGTCACCTCCTCAAAGAACTCTATCAGGCTTGTTAGGCACAATCTACCCTTCACAAAGCCATGCTGACTGTCCCTGATCAGACCATGATTCTCTAAATGCCCATAGATCCTATCTCTAAGAATCTTTTCCAACAGCTTTCCCACCACAGACATAAGGCTCACTGGTCTATAATTACCCGGACTATCTCTACTACTTTTTTTGAACAAGGGGACAACATTCGCCTCCCTCCAGTCATCCGGTACCATTCCCGTGGACAACGAGGACATAAAGATCCTAGCCAGAGGCTCAGCAATCTCTCCCCTCGCCTCGTGGAGCAGCTTGGGGAATATTCCGTCAGGCCCTGTGGACTTATCCATCCTAATGTATTTTAACAACTCCAACACCTCCTCTCCCTTAATATCAACATGCTCCAGAACCTCAACCTCACTCATATTGTCCTCACCGTCATCAAGTTCCCTCTTATTGATGAATACCGAAGGTAAGTATTCTTTGACGACCTCACTCACTTCCACAGCCTCCAGGCACATCTTCCCACTTTTATCTCTAACCAGTCCTACCTTCACTGCTGTCATCCTTTTGTTCTTCACATAATTGAAGAATGCCTTGGGGTTTTCCTTTACCTTACTTGCCAAGGCCTTCTCATGCCCCCTTCTTGCTCTTCTCTGCCCCTTCTTAAGCTCCTTTCTTGCTACCCAATATCCCTCAATAGACCCAACTGATCCTTGCTTCCTAAACCTCATGTATGCTGCCTTCTTCCACCTGACTAGATTTTCCACCTCACTTGTCACCCATGGTTCCTTCACCCTACCATTCTTTATCTTCCTCACTGGGACAAATTTATCCCTAACATCCTGCAAGAGATCCTTAAACATCAACCACATGTCCATAGTACATTTCCCTGCAAAAACATCATCCCAATTCACACCCGCAAATTCTAGCCTTATAGCCTCATAATTTTCCCTTCCCCAATTTTCACAAAGCTTTTGCAGTTCATCCATTTCCGTTTCATTGAAATTGTTGAATTTGAACAATTCAGAGCTGAATTGTTGAAGCTTCTCAGAAGCTTCTGGTGTATGACTTTGCAGCAAATCCATAATAGAATCCAAAGAAGCAGGGGGAAATCGTCTTTTTTAGGTCCCCTGCTACCCCTTGTAGCCATAATGAAAATATATCACACTTAAAAAGGTTTCAAGGCAGGTTGGAAGTAGTAAGATAATTAGAGTTGGAGCAATGGCAGATTGCTGTTACTCCATCAGCCACCACCAGGAAATCTCCAAACCTCTGTTCTGAGATAAAACTTAGAAGACTTATCTTGACACGGTGAGACTGACTTTCACAAGTAAACCTTGGAATTGGGGTAGAACTTAGAACACATAGTCCTAAGCGGCCGGGGAATGTTAATTACCACACACGCAAAACCAACGATCTGGCAACTAGTATCATGGTCACGATCGGTAATTCCCTATTTTCTCCTGATTTCCTTTGATCGTACCACGGTTCCGGCCATTAATTTCCCATTTGCTCCTAATTCTCTTTGATGACGGCACACCTGGTTTCCATCAGCACCTGCAGCATAAGAACCTCGGCGTTACAACCACTAGCTGCCAGTTTGTTGGTTTTGCCGGTGTGGTAATTAACGTTTCCCGGCCGCTTAGGACTGTGTGTTCTAAGTTTTGCTCCAGTATCAAGGTTTACCTGTGAAACCTAGCCTCTGCGTATCAAGATAACTCTTCTAAAGTTTTAATCAGCACTGAGGTCTGTCTGTGTAACTCCGTCTCTCCGTGCTAAGAGGAGTTTTGTCCGCCATTACTCTCTCTACGCTCTGAGTCAAGAAAAATTCTGTACATCTCCTGCCTTCCTGTTCTCCCTCCTATTTCTCGTTCATGTCTGCATCCTAACTAAAATCTCTGTGCCTGTGCCCTATACTTGAGTTTGCCTCATTCGTTGCAACAACAAGCGAATGCAAAGCCGGGGTTTTTATGCTGAAAGTCTTGATAAAAACTAGGTGTGTTGCCATCAAAGGAAATTAGGAGAAAATGGGGAATTAACGGTTGGGACTATTCACAGTTCTGAATCTTTGGGATCTCTTCTCGGGAAGGTACGATTGGTTTACATATGAACCCGAGGGCGACCAATATTTTGGAATGCTCGAATTGTTAGGGAGTGTTTTAACTTATTGGAAAACAGACCAATAGGGCTAAAGATTAAGCATTACTTTATTACTTAATTGCATTAAATAATACAGTGTGTTGTGAGATTGTCAGGAAGGACAGGCAGATGAAAGGGTAAATTTGCAGTCAATAGAATGCATTGGAGCAAAACGGCAATAAATCAAAAAGGGAGATGAATACAGGACTGAAGGTGTTATATTTCAATGCACCCAGTATATGAAATCAGATTGATGGTCTCATAGCTACACACAAAATGCTGGAGGAACTCGGCAGCCAAGCAGCCTCTAGGAAAAAGCGTACAGTCAACGTTTTGGCCTGAGACCCTTCGGCAGAACTGGGGAAAAAGAGTTGATGAGTAGATTTAACAGATGAGGGAGGGGAGAGAGAAACACAAGGTGATAGGTGAAACTGGGAGGGGTGAGATGAAGTAAATAGCTGGGAGGTTGATTTGTGAAAGAGTTGCAGGGCTAGAGAAGGGGGAGTCTGTTAGGTGGGTTTAGAAGGCCATGGAAGAAAGAAACTGGGGGAGGAGACCTGAGGGAGGCGAAGGGTAGGCAAGGAGATAAGGTGAGAGAGGGTAAAGGGAGCTGAAGAAGCTCAAGACATCAATGTTCTTGCCGTCAAGTTGGAGGCTTCCCAGGTGGAAAATAATTGTTGTTCTGTCAATCTGAGACTGGCATCATCGCAATATTAGAGGAGGCCATGGATTTACAGATCAGAATTGGATTGGGAAGTGGAATTAAAATTGGTGGCTTCTGGGAGAACCTGCTTCTTCTGGTGGACAGAGGATAGGTGCTTGGTGAAACAGTCTCCCAATCTATGTTGGCTGTCACCGATATACAGGAGGCCACACCAGAGGCACCAGACACAGTAAATAACCCCAATAGACTTGCAGGTGAAGTGTCATCTCAACTGGAAGGACTGTTTGGGACCCTGCATGATAGTGAGGGAAGAGCTGTAGGAGCAGGTGTAGCACTTGTTCCGTTTGCAAGGATAAGTGACTTTAACTTCCCTAATGTTGATTAGCACTTGATTAGTTCCAAGTGTTTAGATGGGACAGAGTTTGTTGAGTGTGTATCAGTATATTGATAGATCTAAATCTAGTATTAGGTAATGACCTGGGTCAGATCACAGATCTGTCAGTGGGTGATCATCTGGGGGACAGTGATCACCGCTCCCTGGCCTTTAGCATTACCATGGAAAAAGATAGAATCAGAGAGGACAGGAAAATTTTTAATTTGGGGGGTTATATGGGAGGCAGGGTTTGAGTGTCGGCACAACATTGTGGGCCAAAGGGCCTGTAATGTGCTATACTATTCTATGTTCTATTTTCTAAGTGCCAGGAGGGAGATCAATGGAGAGGAACAAATGGACAAGGGAGTCTGTTGGGGTCATATATTATGTCCAAAGCTCTCAGTGTGGAGATACCTGATCAGGGGGACAGGTAAGTAGTAACCCCTAAGTTTTAGGAGGTGATTACTCAGGAGAAATGGTAATGTCAATAGGCAGACCATTCCCCTCAATACCAAGTATACTATTTTGGATATTGTTGTGGAGGATGATCTTTCAGGGGAATGCCATGGAGACCAGATTACTGACAATGGGTCCTTGGTGTGAAGGGTATGAGAGAGAAGAGGGGAGCAGTCATGATAGGGGACTGAATAGTCAGAGGAATAGAAAGGCATTTTGTGAACGTGAATTGGACATTTGGATCATATATTGCCTCCCAGGTGTCAGGATCAGGAACTGAGAAAACAGCTGGTTGGTTCATAAATCGAGAAAGCTTGTAGATAGTGTGAGAGAGATGTGAGAGGGAGGATAGAGAAGGAATACATTCAGACTGATGGTTTGAGATGTGTCTATTTTATTCCAAGGAGTGTCATGAACAAAGCAGGTGATCTCAGAGCTTGGATCAGTACTTGGAGCTATGATGTTGTGGCCCTCACAGAGACTTCAATACTCAGGGGCAGGAATGGCTACTTAGAGTGCTAGGCTTTAGATGTTTCAGAAAGGACAGGGAGGGAGGTAAAAGAGGTGGGGGTGTGGCACTGCTGATAAGAGATAGAGTCACGACTGCAGAAAAGGAGGAAATTGTGGAGGGATTGTCTACGAAGTCTCTGTGGGTGGAGGTTAGACAATAGACAATAGACAATAGACAATAGGTGCAGAAGTAGACCATTCGGCCCCTCAAGTCTGCACCGCCATTCTGAGATCATGGCCGATCATTCACTATCAATACCCAGTCCCTGCCTTGTCCCCATATCCCTTGATTCCCCTATCCATCAGATATCTATCTCGCTCCTTCTTGAAAGCATCCAGAGAATTGGCCTCCACCGTCTTCCAAGGCAGTGCATTCCACACCTCCACAACTCTCTGGGAGAAGAAGCTCTTCCTCAACTCTGTTTTAAATAACTGACCTCTTATTCTCAATCCATGCCCTCTGGTACTGGACTCTCCCAACATCTGGAACATATTTCCTGCCTCAATCCTATCAAATCCTTTAATTATCTTAAACGTTTCAATCAGATCCCCTCTCAATCTCCTCAATTCTAGCGTGTACAAGCCCAATCTCTCCAATCTCTCTGCGTAAGACAGCCCTGCCATCCCAGGAATCAACCTAGTGAATCTACGCTGCACTTCCTCAATTGCCAGAATGTCCTTCCTTAAACCTGGAGACCAAAACTGTACTCAATATTTCAGGTGTGGTCTCAACAGGGCCCTGTACAAATGCAAAAGGACATCCTTGCTCTTGTACTCAATTCCCCTTGTAACAAAGGCCAACATTCCATTTGCCCTCTTCACTGCCTGTTGCACTTGCTCATTCACCTTCATTGACTGGTGAACTAGGACTCCTAGGTCTCTTTGCATTTCTCCCTTACCTAACTCTACACCATTCAGACAATACTCTGCCCTCTTGTTCCTGCTTCCAAAGTGGATAACTTCACATTTATTCACATTGAATGACATCTGCCAAGTATCTGCCCACTCACCCAGCCTATCCAAGTCTCCCTGTATTCTCTTAATGTCCTCTTCGCATGTCACACTGCCACCCAGTTTAATATCGTCAGCAAACTTGCTGATATATTTTTCAATGCCCTCATCTAAATCGTTGACATAAATCGTAAAGAGCTGTGGTCCCAATACAGAGCCCTGTGGTACCCCACTAGTCACCTCCAGCCAGTCCGAGAAACACCCATTCACTGCTACCCTTTGCTTTCTATCTGCCAACCAGTTTTCTATCCATGTTGAAACCCTGCCCCCAATGCCATGAGCTCTGATTTTACTCACCAATCTCCTATGTGGCACCTTATCGAATGCCTTCTGAAAATCTAGGTACACAACATCCACTGGCTTACCCTCGTCTAACATCCTTGTTACACCCTCAAAAAACTCCAACAGATTAGTCAAGAATGATTTGCCCTTGGTAAATCCATGCTGGCTTGGCCTAATCCTATTTCTGCCATCAAGATGTGCCACTATTTCGTCCTTAATAATGGACTCAAGCATCTTCCCCACGACTGACGTTAGGCTAACAGGGCGATAGTTCTCCGTTTTCTCCTTCCCTCCCTTCTTGAAAAGTGGGATAACATTAGCCACTCTCCAATCTTCAGGAACTGATCCTGAATCTAAGGAACGTTGGAAAATGATTACCAATGCATCTGCAATTTCCTGAGCCACCTCTTTTAGAACCCTCGGATGCAGACCATCTGGACCCGGGGATTTATTAGCCTTCAGTCCTACCAGTTTACTCATCACAGTTTCTTTCCTAATGTCAATCTGTCTCAATTCCTCTGATATCTTATGACGCTGGCCCATCCATACATCTGGGAGATTGCTTGTGTCCTCCCTGGTGAAGACAGATCTAAAGTACGCATTAAATTCTGTTGCCATTTCCCTGTTTCCCATAACAATTTCTCCCAATTCATTCTTCAAGGGGCCAACATTGTTCTTAACTATCTTCTTTCTCTTCACATAGCTAAAAAAGCTTTTGCTATCCCCTTTTATATTCCTGGCTAGACTGTGCTCAGACCTGATTTTTTTCTCTCTGTATTGCTTTTTTAGTTAAGATCTGCTGTTTCTTAAAACTTTCCCAATCATCTGTATTCCCACTCATCTTAGCCCCGTCATACTTCTTTTTCTTTAATGCTATACAATCTCTGACTTCCTTTGTCAACCACTGTGGCCCCTTCCCCCTCTTTGAATCCTTCCTTCTCATTGGAATGAACTGCTTTTGCATCTTTTGTATTATGCCCAAGAATATCTGCCACTGCTGATCCACTGTCTTTCCTGCCAGGGCATCTGCCCATTTAGGGACAGGAGGGGGTCAATAACTCTACTGGGTGTTTTTATAGACCACCCAATAGAAACAGAGACATCCAGGAGCAGATAAGGAGACAGATTCTGGAAAAGTACAATAATAACAGGGATGTTGTGGTGGGAGATTTTAATTTCCCCAATATTGATTGCCATCTAGCTGAAGCGAGAAGTTTAGAGGGGGTGGAGTTTGTTAGGTGTGTTCAAGGTTTCCTGACACAATATGGAGCTAAGCCTACAAGAAGAGAGACTGTACTTGATCTGTTATTGGGAAATGAACCTGGTCAGGTGGCAGGACTATCAGTGGGAGAGCATTTTGCAGATAGTGATCACAATTCTATCTCCTTTACTGTAGCATTGGAGAGGAATAGGAATGGCAAGTTAGGAAAGCGTTTAATTGGTGTAAGGGGAAATATGAGGCTATCAGGCAGAAACTTGGAAGCATAAATTGAGAACAGATGTTCTCAGAGAAATCTATGGCAGAAATATGGCAAACTTTAAGGGAATATTTGCATGCTGTTCTCGTAGGTACATTCCAATGAGATAGAGAAAGGATGGTAGCGTATAGGATTCTAGTCAAGAAGAAAAGTGTACGAAAGGTTAAAAACCTAGGTAATTATAGAAATCTAGAAAACCATAATAATGAAATTAGGAGAGTCAGAAGGGACCATGAGCATACCTTGGTGAGCAGGGTTAAGGAAAACCCAAGGCATTCTACAAGTATGTGAACAGCGAGAGGATAAGACATGAGAGAATAGGACCAATAAAGTGTTACAGTGGAAAAATGTGTATGGAACCAGAGGAAATAGCGGAGGTACTAAATGAATACTTTGCTTCAGTATTCACTATGAAAGAGGACCTTGGCGAATGCAGGGATGACTTACAGCAGACTAAAAAGTTTAATCATATAGACATTAAGAAAGATGATGCACTTGAAATTTTGGAAAGCATCAAGTTGGAATACTCAACACATACAAGCCAGCTGGATGAACTCAGCAGGTCAGGCAGCAACCGTTGAAATGAGCAGTCAACTTTTCAGGCCAAGACCCTTAATCAGGACTGAAGAAGGAGGGGGCAAAGGCCCCATAAAGAAGGTGGGGGGGAGGGTGGAAAACCAATCAAAGGAAAGATCAAGGGGTGGGGGAGGGGAAGCAGGGAGGGGATAGGCAGGAGAGGTGAAGAAGGAATCTAAGGGGAAAGCACTATGGGTAGTAGAAGAAGGCAGAATCATGAGTCAGGTGATAGGCAGCTGGAAGAGGAGACAGAGTGAAAGTGGGATGGGGGAAGGGAGAGGGAGGGAATTACCGGAAGTTGGAGAATTCGATGTTCATACCAAGCTGGAACACTCACCGGGACCAGGCAAGATATACCACAGGCTACAGTGAAAGGCAAGGAAGGAGATTGAGGAGCTTCAGGCAATGATGTTTGCATCATCAATAGGGATGGGAGAGCTTCTGAAGGATTGGAGGGTTGCAAATGTTTTTCCGTTATTCAACAAAGTGAGAATAGATAGCCCAAGAAATTATAGACCAGTGAGTCTTACTACAGTGGTTGTTAAGTTGATGGAGAAGATTCTGAGAAGCAGGATTTAAGAACATTTGGAGAGGCATAGTATGATAAGGAATAGTCAACATGGCTTTGTCAAGGGCAGGTCGTGCCTTATGAGCCTGATTGAATTTTTTGAGGATGTGACTAAACTGTTGCGTACCCGTGGTTATCATGTACTTGTCACATGACAGTGGTGTTGAAGCTATACTGGACTTAAGGTAATGGTCTTGTGATGGTGGAGTTACGTCATTTTCCCACCAGTAGAGGTCATGTGACAGGTTTTTTTTTACAGGGTGTAAAAGGAGGACCCCTCCCTTTGAGGAGGGGCAGTTCGTGGCTGGATTTGCCATTTTGACTCCATGCCACTGCATGGTCCAATATTATGACGCAGTTTGGTTGAAAGGTGGAGTTTTATTTAATGCCTAAAGTTTAAAAGGTCATTGCCAGCAGTTTCTTTATAATACTGCCAGTTAAAAATCAGTGGAGAGTGAAGATCGGAGTTCAGGAGCTAAAAGATCGAGGAAAGTCGATTTCGATGGTGAAACAGGTTCGACCTTGTTTGATCCTCATTTGGAAGGAATTCGTTGGCTGTCCCCGTGGTAACCCCTTCGAATAATAGCAGAAAGGGTTGGGTACAGTTTTGTAAAGGAAAGCCTTTAAGCCGTTTCATTTTCATCTTCGTAAATTCTCCGGGAAAAGTATAGTTCGACTGGGAACCACAACAACACGACGTGAAAGAGAATTTAAATCGTCTAAAAAGTCTCTCCTTTAATGGACTGTAAGCATTTTGAACTTTTGCAGTACTACTTTGAAGAACTGTTTTTGCAACATCGCTTTAAGAACTGTTCAAGCTTCATTGCTTTAAAAACTGTTTAAGCTGCTGCACAGCAGCTGATTTCCGGTTACATTAGTGGTTTTTTTACTTTTGGGGGGTTTGTTTTTCAGTGTTTAATAAATGTTTTATTTATTATTAAAAACCCTGCCTCACTTACATATTTATTGTTGCTGAATCCGTAACAAAACACATCGATAAAGATAGAACCGTAGACGTAGTGGTAATGGATTTTAGCAAGGCATTTGATAAGGTACCCCATGCAAGGCTTATTGAGAAAGTAAGGAGGCATGGGATCCAAGAGGACCTTGCTTTGTGGATCCAGAACTGGCTTGCCCACAGAAGACAAAGAGTGGTTGTAGACGGTTCATATTCTGCATGGAGGATGGTGGCCAGTGGTGTGCCTCAGGGATCTGTTCTGGGACCACTTTTCATCATGATTTTTCTAAATGACCTGGATGAGGATGTGGAAGGATGGGTTAGTAAATTTACTGTCACGAGACACGCAGGCTCGTACTGTGAGTGTTACTTTAGGAGTACCTGAGTGAGTGAGAAAGAGAGGGGAGAAACTGGACAGGCTGCTGAAACTTCAGCCTGTCACTGTTATGGTTTGGAACTTTTTGATACCCAAAAGTTTGGATTGATTATCAGCATGCAGTGCACAACGGATGTGTGACTGTCAATTCGTATAATCCATATGTGTGGATTTGTTGAGGTATCCCATGATACTACTTTTGTTGGCCCTTTGCCTGGAATCAGGATGTTGTGTGGTAACCATTCGAAGACGGTATTTCTATGACAGGTCACTTTTTGTGATAATTCGGACTAATTCCCTGACAAGATCTTATGCAACTATTATTTTGTTTACCTGACATGGAACCTGTGGAATACTTCGTACTTAACTTCTCTCTATATTACAACGTGGATTACAAATATCTCTCTCCATCATTTATTCCGTGGATTACTGAATCTTACTACTTTTCCATCCTAAGACTTTAATAACTATTCCTAAGCTTGATAGTTACACATATACATGCATAACACTGTTAACTTTCATTTATTTCATTAGGTTACTATATTATAAGTAGATACTAATAGAGATAGTGGTTTTAACATTAAAACCTGGCTCAGTGTGAAATCTCTTGCTGCTGGTTAGCACGGACTAGAAGGGCCGAGATGGCCTGTTTCCGTGCTGTAATTGTTATATGGTTAGTTTCTAAAAAGTTACAGTTCGTAAAATTACCAATGACACAAAAGTTGGCGTTGTTTTGGATAGTGTGGAGGGCTTTCAGAGGTTACAGCAGGATATCAATAGCATGGAAAACTGGGCTGAGAAGTGGAAATGGAGTTCAACCAGGGGCATGTTGAGGTAGGTCAAATATGATGGCAGAATATAGTATTAGTGATAAGACTTTGCAGTGTGGAGGGTCAGAGGGATCTTGGGGTCCGAGTCCATAGGACACTCAAAGCTGCTGTCCAAGTTAACTATGTGGTTAAGAAGGCATAATGTGCATTGGTCTTCATCAACCATGGTATTGAGTTAAAGAGCCGAGAGCTAATGTTACAACTGCATAGAAACTGCTCAAACCCTGCGTGGAGTTCTGTACTCAGTTCTAGTCACCTCACTACCAGAAGGATGTGGAAACTACAGAAAGGGTGCAGAGGAAATTTACAAGGATGTTGGCTGGATTGGGGAAGCATGCCTTATGAGTTGAGTGAACTTGGCCTTTTCTCCTTGGAGTGATGGAGAATGAGAGGTGGCCTGATAGAAGTGTATAAGATGATGAGAGGCATTGATTGTGTGGAAAATCAGAAGCTTTTTCCCAGGGCTGAAATAGCTAACATGAGAGGGCATAGTTTTAAGGTGGTTGGAAGTCAGTACAGAGGAGATGTCAAGGGTAAGTTTTTTTATGCAGAGAGTGTTGAGTGCATGGAATAGGCTGCCAGCAACGATGGTGGAGGCAGATACAATAGGTTCTTTTAAGAGATTCCTGGATTTGAACATGGAGCTTAGAAAAATAAGAGGGCTATGGGTAACCCTAGGTAATTTCTAAAGTAAGTACATGTTCTGCTCAGCATTGTGGGCCAAAGGACTTGTATTGTGTTGTAGGTTTTCTATGTTTCTATGAAACATGTTATTTGTCTGGAGCAGTAGAGGCTGAGAGGAGACTTGAACCATCTGTATGAAATTGGGACATGTAGATAGAACAGAGCACCAGTGTCCTTTTTCACACCAGGGATGAAATGTATAACGGAATATCCTGGCTGTGTATTTAATTACTAATTTAGAGGGTTTGCACAACATCATGGGCCAAAGTGCTCGTTGATGTGTTGTATTGTTCAATGTAAACTAAATGCAGTGTGAGTGACAATCACCAGACTTCATGCCTTTCATTTGCATTTATTCAGCATATTCCCAAGCAAGCTAACAATCAGCTTTATTTTCAGAGTCCCAAGCAATCATTACAAGAAAATAAAACAGTTGCATCATCTCAAGCTGCCCTTGATTGGGGAACAATGGACACTTGGACAGACAGACTTACAGCCCGGTGTTCTGGTTTATCTGCTGTTAGTCTTGCTCTCGCAGCACAGCTTTAACCCCAGCATATTCTCAGGATGGGGGCTTTGAAAATCTGTTTGGTGGAAGGTGGTGAATTATTATGGGGAATAGACTGTACCATGAACTGACAGAACCAACCATTCTGTTTCCAACACCCTGTTGCAGTTTACTCAGACTGCTCTGAACTGCCCTTCCCCCACTGCATGGTCAGATCTAGAGAAGTTTGGATCTATTTTCCCCTCCTCACTGGACAGTGAGGGTGGAGGTGTCAATGGAAATGGAGACTCAGCAACAGGAGGGGCTCGGTACCCTGTTGAGAAGACAAGGACTGATGGGGGAGCCCTTCACATTGACAAAGGAGTGCATTCATTACTTGGTGTGGGTCGTGTCAGGCCCAGTAACTCGGGGTTTCACAGTGCTGGCGACAGTGCAAAGGTGAAGCGTCTCTGGAAGCAGAAGCAGGGATGTCATGAGTATGTCTGTCAGGACCCAGGGCAGAATGAGGAGAGGTATGGAGGCTGTTGGTGATACCACGGTTTTGCAGAAAGCGTGTTTATATTACGTGATTGTGACAGTGAGCGATTCTATGGCATGTCTAGGCACGGCAGGGATTATATGGAATTTTCAGGCACACAGGGTCTTAGGATGTGTGGACACACAGGGTGACCCCACCATAGGTTTTAAACAAGTGGTATCTAGGGCCTAAAGTGTTGATTTCCCACAGAGCACTGAAGCGTTTCACTGTGTGGACAAGATGCACAGAGCCAAGATTCTTGAAGATATGCTCTGCCACAGCTTTTGCATCATCCCATCCCTCTTTCCCTTTCATCAAATTCATGATGTGGGTGCTGTCAATTGGCTTAGGGTCGGTGCTGTAGGAGATAACAACATTCATATTACTGACGCCAAAGATCGTAAAGTGGTTCCGACCCAGAACATAATGGGTATTAGACCCAGTGAGGGGGTCATAAACCCGCACGGCCCACTTGACCCAATTATACTTCTTCGTCAGGTGATCCAGTAAGTAAGTGGTGCAGTCCACATGATATTTCTTACCCCTGTTCTTTACCAGATTCTTGATCTCTATCTCTGCCTGCTCTGCAAACTCATTGATGCACCGATCTACCATCTCTTGCATCCTATTCTTCATCTTCTCCAATTTCTCATTCCATTCGTCCTCCAGTGCCTTTGCGTCATTCCCAGTGATGCCAGCGTGTCCCAACACGGCGATCAGGCCAATACAGAAGAGATCATTCAGTCGGGCGCAGAGACTCTCCATCAGGCGCCGGTTCCTCTGATCAAAATTCATGGCGGTGTCCAGGATGGATTTGCCAAAGATGGCAGTCGTACCCATTATTCCATCGTACAGAGTGTGGAGGTTCTGGTCTGCCTTGCTCGAGTCAAAGTGTTTGAGGAACTCTTCCGTCTCCTTTTCCCGGTACTCTTCCTTTGCATCTAGGATATCGATATATTTCCTAAACTGGCTCTTGATGTTTTCCTCAATGGGGAAGTACTGATTGTTGACGGTGCTTTTCTCGATCTCCCGAAGGACTTCCGAAACCTGCTCTGTGATCATATCCAAATGTTGCCTGACAGCCTGAAACTCCTGCTTCATGAAGGCCATCTCTGGGCTGTCCTGGTTGCCCAGGGCTAGTTTAACAATGAGTGATGCCACCCCAATAACAGGGCCCAGTACCCCAAGACCGGCTGCCCACTTCTCTGCAGATTGCAGGACATTCATAGCTTGAACAACCAGGGCTGCTGCAGCGGCAACCTCAGCAGTAGCTTTTGCCATTTCCAGGGCATCTTCAGAAGACATGCCACCGCCCCCTCCATCACCCTTCTGGGAGGCCTGAACAGAAAAGAACGGTTTTACTGAAATGCCCTCAAACATTTTGGAGTGGACAGTGGTAACGGGGGAGATTTCCAGAATCTGAGTGAATGCAACTGCGACAATCTTTCAAACACAGACTGTTAGGGGAATTGTGGAGTAGAAAGTGTCCATGGCATTCACTACCCATAACAATGACTGCCCCATTGCTATATTGGCTCCATCTCCCCTTCCCTGTCTGTATCTATGTGTCAGGCACCAACCACTGACTCCAAACCGCTGCCCCACCCCACCCCAGCTTTCCCTTCCTCTCCCCCACCTGGCTCCATTTCTCTCCTGAATTCTGCCTTTCACATACCAGCCACTTCCTCACGACCACAATATCTTCATCTCTTTACACTGGCTATCTGCCTGCTAAACTGGAGGTCCTGAGAGAGTCTGAGACCTACAGCACAGGAATGATCTGTAGCCCAACAGCCATATCCTACTAAAGGCGGCCATCATGCTACCCCATTTGCCTGTGCTTTGCCCAAATGCATGTACTGTTTCAGCGTAATGTTGTCCATGTCTCAGATATGATTGTACATTAATGAGACTCAGGTTGTTGATCATTTGCAGACAGGAAATTTTGTTCAACATAGCATGCATCCAGTGCATAAATTGTTACTTGGGATTATCAGCATCTGAAGAATCTCTTGTGTTCAAGATTTCTTCATCATCAGCAAGAGCCCTTAATGTAATATTAATAGCAAAGTTGCTGATTGTACCTTCACGTGCAAATTGTTTACACAAACAATTAATAAAAGACCCAACTCTGACTCCTGCAGCAACCCACTAGTCAATTGCCTCCAAATATGGAATTAATGGCAAGACTCCTGGCAGTGTGGAGTATCAGAGGGATCTTGGAGTCTAAGTACATAGGACACTCAAAGCTGCTTTGCAGGTTGTATCTGTGGTTAAGAAGGCGTACGGTGCATTGGCTTTCATCAGCTCTGGGATTGAGATAAGAGCTGAGAAGTAAAGTTGTGTATATATAGGACCCTGGTCAGACCCCACTTGGAGTACTGTGCTCAGTTCTATTTGCCTCACTACAGGAAGGATGTAGAAACTATAAAAAGGGTGCAGAGGAGATTTACAAGGATGTTGCCTGGATTGGGGAGCATGCTTTATGAGAATAAGTTGAGTGAACTTGGCCTTTTCTCCTTGGAGCGATGGAGGATGAGAGGTGACCTGATAGAGGTGTACAAGATAATGAGAGGCTTTGATCATGTGGATAGTCAGAGGTTTTTTCCCGAGGCTGAAATGGCTGGCACAAGAGGGCATATTTTTAATGTGGTTGGAAGTAGGTACAGAGGAGAAGTCAGTGGTAAGATTTTTTTTAATGCTGAGAGTGGTGAGTGCATGGAATAGGCTGCTGGCAGCGGTGGTGGAGGTGGAAACAATAGGGTCTTTTAAGAGATTCCTGGATGGATACATGGAGCTTAGAAAAATAGAGGGCTATGGGTAAACCTGGGTAGCTCTAAGGTAAGGACATGTTTGGCACAGCTTTGTGGGACGAAGGGCCTGCATTGTGCTGTAGGTTTTCTATGTTTTTAAACTGGACTTCACCTTTCAACCATCAGTCTCTGCATTCCTTGATAAAGACAATTCTGAATTCACCTCACTAGATCCTCCTGAATCCCATGCAACCTAACCATCCAAATCAACCTGCCATGCTGGATTTTGACAAAGGATGTTGCAAACAACCTCCATGGCTACTTCCTAGTGAAATAAATTACTTCAGATGTCTTTTCAAAAAACTTCACATCTTGTCGGGGTATCTCAGAGTTGAAGTGAAGGAGGTACTAAAGATGGTGCCTGTGGACGACTTCTCTCAGTACATCTATGGAACAGTTTAATTCTTCCCTCTAATGTCTCTTCTTTTCTTTGCAAGGTGGCTGGTGCCCTGTCGCAGTTCATGATTACCAGCTGCATTCAAATTGCAGTTCTTCACAGCAGTGAGTTTCCAATCTTGGAGCTCGCTGATCTAACAACCCAAACCCTCCAATCTAAGAGACAGCCATGTGCTACCACTCTCTGGTTTCTCCCACAAAGACTCCGTATCTATCTCCTGAGTAAATATAGATGCAAAGTTGCATTTAAGATTTCTGCCATTTCAGTTAGCTCCATGTATGGATTACCTTTCCGCTCCTTGCACATCATTTTTCTCTTAACATATCTGCAGAATCTCTTACGATTCTCCTTCACCTTGTCTGGCTAGGCAATTCATGCCTTATTTTAAAACCATAAATTATAGGAGCAGAAGCAGGCCATTTGGCACACAAGTCTGCACCCCCATTCAATCATGGGCTTATCCAATTCTTCCAGTCATCCCTACTCCCCTGTCTTCTCCCCACACCCTTTGATGCCCTGGCTAATCTATCTCTGTCTTATATGTACCCAATATGTACTTGGCCTCCACAGATTTCCCACCATCTGACTAATGTAATTTCTCCGCAACTCAGTTCTAAAAGGACCTCATTTAATCCTAAAGTCTTGCCCTTTTGTCCTAGAATCCCCTACCATGGGAAATAACTTTGCCATATCTAATCTGTTCAGGCATTTTAACATTCAGAATGTTTCTATGAGATCCCCCCTCATTCTCCTGAACTCCAGGGAGTACAGTCCAAGAGCTGCCAGACATTCGTCACGGTAACCCTTTCATTCCTGGAATCATTGTGAATCTTCTCTGAACCCTCCCCGATGTCAGTATATCCTTTCTAAAATAAGGAGCACAAAACTGCACACAATACTCCAAGTGTGGTCTCTCGAGTGCCTAAGAGACTCAATATCACATCCCTGCTCTTATATTCTACACCTCTAGAAATGAATGCAAACATTGCATTTGCCTTCTGCACCACTGACTCAACTTGGAGGTTAACCTTTTGGGTATCCTGCAGAAGGACTCTCAAGTTTCTTTGCATTCCAGGATTTTGAATTCTCTCCCTATCTAAATAATACTCTGCCCATTTACTTCTTCCACCAAAGTGCATGACCGTACACTTTCTAACACTGCATTTCATTTGCAACTTCATTGCCATTCCCCTAAACTATCTAAATCTCTCTGCAGGCTCTCTGTTTCCTCAACACTACCCACTCCTCCACCTATCTTTGAATCATTGGCAAATTTAGCCACAAATCCATTAATCCAATTGTCCAAATCATTGACATACATTGTCAAAAGCAGCAGTCCCAACACCAGCTGCTGTGGAACTCCACTGGTAACTGGCAGCCAGCCAGAAAAGGATCCCTTTATTCCCACTCTCTGTTTTCTACTGATCAGCCAATGCTCCACCCATGCTAGTAACTCCCCTGTAATTCCATGGACTCTCATCTTGCTAAGCAGCCTCATGTGTGGCACCTTGTCAAAGGCCTTCTGAAAATCCAAGTAGACCACATCTACTGCATCTCCTTTGTCAATCCTGCTTGTAATTTCCTCAACAATTTGCTTTAGATTAGTCAGCCAGGATTTTCCTCCTAGGAAACCATGCTGGCTTTGGCCTATTTTGTCAAGTGCCTCCAGGCAATCCCTAACAATCAATTGCAACAACTCCTCAACCACTGATGTCAGGCTAACAGGTCTATAATTGCTATTTATGCCATCATTGAAATGGGTGGCCACCAGGAGGTCTCACTGTGGTAGATCCCATGTGAAGCAGTGTCCTAACTTAGGTCAGGTCTCACCAATATACAGCAGGCTACACTGGGAGCTCTGGATAAAGTAGATGATCTGACCCCAACAGATTCGCAAGTGAAGTGTCACCTCACCTGGAAGGACTGTTTGGGGCCCTGAATGGTATTGAGGAAGGCAGTGTAGGGGCAGGCGTGGCACTTGTGTCGCTTGTAAGGAAATGTACAAGGAGGAAGATCAGTGGGGAGGGACAAGTGGACCAGGGAGTTGTGTAGGGAGCAATCCCTGAAGACAGTTCTGGTCATCTCACTATAGGAAGGAAGTTGAGGCTTTGCAGAGGGTGCAGAAGAGGTTTACAAGTATGTTGTCTGGTGTAAAGGACATATGACATCCTGAATGATTGGATAAATAGGGCTTATTTACACTGGAGAGAAGAAGCTATGGGGAGATCTGAGAGGCATAGATGGAGTAGACAGGGAATATCTATTTTCCAGGGTTGAAATGTCTAAAACTAGGTGGAATGTGCTGAAAATGAGAGGGGATAGGTTAAAAGGAGAATGTGAGGCATAATTGTTTTACTTGAAGTGGTGGATTCCTGGAATGTGCTTCCTTGTATGGTAGAGGGGTAAATACATTGGAGGCTTTCAGAGATGTTTGGGTAAGCATAAGGATGTAAGGAAGATAGAGGGATATAGGCATTGTGTAGGTAGGAGGGGTTAGTACTTGGGCATTTTTGATTTGCTTTTCAGCTGGTTCAGGACAATATTGTGTGCCAAATATCCTGTTCCTGTGCTTTGCTATTCTATGTAGACATCAGCCTTGTCAAAGCCTCTCGCATATACCTGATCATTCTCATGAATTCATTCTCGAGCATAACACACAAGAGACTGCAGATGTTGAAAATCTGGAGCCGGGCACTGGAATAACTCAAAGGAACAGGCACTATCTACAGAAGGAATGGATAGTCGATGTTTTGGTTTAAACCATTTACCTGGTTGGAATGTATAGCAAGTATAAAAAGCTGCAGGGAAGGACCAAGATCTACCAGTGAAGATTGGTGGATGATAGGGAGACAGGATGGGCTGAGACTGAATGGTGAGAAGCTGAATGGTGACAGGTGGAAGCAACAATGGGCTGAAGATCATAGAATCGGTTAGGACAGAATGGTGGAACATGGTATGAATAGAGGGGGGGGGAAGAGGGGAGCTGGAGGGCAGATTGCAGAGACAGGTTTGGGAAAGAAAGAGGGTGATAGGGTTCTGGTGGGTCAGTGGGAAAAGGGAAAGAAAATGGTGAAGCAGCTGCTGACTATTCTGTCTACTAATCTTGCTCTCACAGACTGCACAATGTGCTTCTGATTTCCCATTTGTTTCTCCACTGCTCAGTGCAGCATTGCTGCCAATTTATTTGATATGGTTGCAAATTTTGCCAAAATAATTCACTCCCAATGTATTGATTCCTCTTCAAGTAAAGGTGCCCTCTGCTCCAGCAGAGATCTCAATTATTCAAGAACAGGAATTCCTGGCCTTTACGCCAGCTCCTCAAACACGGATTCAGCTCAGCTATGTTTCAGTTTCTGCTGGCACTGGGGCTTGGTTTGATCAGGTATCATTGGGGTAATTAGAAACATGGAAAACCTACAGCACAATACAGGTCCTTCAGACCACAAAGTTGTGCTAAACACGTCTCTACCTTAGAAATTACTAGGCTTACATATAGCCCTCAATTTTTCTAAGCTCCATGTACCTATCTCTTTAAAGTCTCTTAAAAGGCCCTATTGTATCTGCCTCCACCACCGTTGCTGGCAGCCCATTCCACATAATCACCACTCTCTGAGTAAAAAAAAACTTACCCCTGATATCTCCTCTGTTCCTACTCTCCAGCACCTTAAACATGTTTTCTCTTGTGACAACCAGTTCAGCACTGTGCAACAGCCTCTGACTATTCACACAATCAATGCCTCTCATCAACTTATACACCTCCATCAGGTCATCTCTCATCCTCCGTTGCTCCAAGGAGAAAAGGCCGAGTTCAGTCAACCTATGCTCGTAAGGCATGATCCTCAACCCAAGCAAACATTCTTGTAAATCTCCTCTGCACATCCTTCCTGTAGTGAAGCGACCAGAACTGAGCACAGTCCTCTGAGGGCGACACTCTCCACCATCAGAAGGTACCTGGTGTCCTTATCACAATCTCTTCCACGCTTCCAGGACACCTTTATCTCTGTTTGTAATGGACCTGTCCGTAATTTCATCCTCCATCAGATCCATGCGTGCAATCGCCCTTTCTTTGACTTTATCACGTCCTGCAAGGATTACAAGATCTTCCATCTGTAGACCCCAGAGCCTGCTGGCTCCACTACTAGCAGGCATGAACTTCAGATCATTGCCCCCCCTCCCCGCCATCGATCTGGGGCATATTCAAAGCCTGGACTCCAGCACCATCAATGTGGGTTCCAATGACCATGGACACCTTCAAAGCGATTGTGCAGCCTCCAGCTGCAACTCCAGCCTTGAACTCCAGGCCAGGTCTTCACTTGCTGTGATTGTGACTCCCATCTCCCCCTCCCCCACCACCACTCTGCAACTCCCTCTCCCTCAGATCCCATCATCAGCTTCTGGACCCTCAGGCTCCTGTTGCCTCTCACCCCAACCCTCCCCTCTCCACTGACACCACCAGCCTCCTCCCCTCCCCTCCCCCCTCTGATCCCATCTCTCATCCGTGCCGGGTCTTTACCATTCCCTCCGACCTTCAACTCTCTGAGGCAGAGCGCTCTGTCCTCAGTAAGGGCCTTACCTTTGTCCCCCTTCACCCACACCTCGGCGAGTTCTGCATACGCCATGATGCTGAACTCTTCTATCGCCGGCTCCGTCTCCGAGCTTACTTCTTCAGCTAGGACTCTCCTACCCCCACCTATGACCCCTTCTCCCATCTTCAACCCTCCTCCTCTTCATGGATGCCCCGCTCTGGTCTTCTGCCTGCTCTGGATCTCTTTATTGCTAATTGCCAACGGGACATCAACTGTCTCGTCTTCACCTCACCTTGTTCCACTTCCGACCTCACTCCTTCCGAATGCTCTGCTCTCCACTCCCTCCGCACCAATCCCAACCCAGCAGATAAGGGGGGAACTGTTGTAATCTGGCGTACAGACCTCTACCTGGCTGAGGCACAGCGACAACTCGCTGATACCTCCTCTTATTTACCCCCTGATCATGACCCTACCAAGGAGCACCAGGCCACTGTCTCCCACACCATCACCGACCTTATCAGCTCTGGGTTCTCCCATCCACTACCACCAACCTCATAGTTCCCACACCCAGCACTTCCCATTTCTACCTCCTACCCAAGATCCACAAACCTGCCTGTCCAGGTAGACCCATTGTCTCAGCCTGCTCCTGCCCCACTGAACTCATTTCTGCATACGTTGACACTGTCTTATCCGCCCGGTTCAATTTCTTCCCACCTATGTTCATGACACTTCTCACGCTGTGAATTTTTTCAATGATTTTAAGTTCCCCGGCCCCCACTGCCTTATTTCCACCACTGATGTCCAGTCCCTATACACTTCCATCCCCCACCAGGAAGGTCTCAAAGTTCTCCGCTTCTTTGTGGATTCTGACCTAACCAATTCCCCTCTACCACCACTCTCCTCCCACTTCCTCTAAACCAGAGGTGTAGCCATGGGCACCAGCATGGGTCCCAGCTATGCCTGCCTTTTTGTTGGCTTTGTAGAACAGTCCATGTTCCAAGCCTATATGGGTATCTGTCCCTCTCTTTTCCTTTGCTACATCAATGACTGCATTGGCACTGCCTTCTGCACGCTTGCTGAGCTCGTTGACTTCATTAACTTTGCCTCCAAATTTCACCCTGCCTTCAAATTTACCTGGTCCATTTCTGACACCTCCCTCCCCTTTCTTGATTTTTCTGTCTCCATCTCTGGAGATGACTTATCTACTGATATCTACTATAAGCCTACAGACTCTCATAGCTACCTGGACTATTCCTCTTCCCACCCTGTCTCTTGCAAAAATGCCATCCCCTTTTTGCAATTCCTCCGTTTCCGCTGCAACTGTTCTCAGGATGAGGCTTTTCATTCCAGGATGAAGGAGATGTCTTCCTTTTTTAAACAAAGGGGCTTCCCTTCCTCCACCATCAACTCTGCTCTCAAATGCATCTCTCCTATTTCCCGCACATCTGCCCTCACCCAGCTGCCCTTCACCCCACTTGGGATAGGGTTTCCCTTGTCCTCACCTACCACCCCACCAGCCTCTGGGTCCAACGTATAATTCTCCGCAACTTCCACCACCTCCACCGGGATCCCACCATCAAGCAAATCTTTCCCTCCCCCCTCTCCTGCTTTCCACAGGGATCGCTCCCTACACGATTCCCTTGTCCACTCATCCCCCCCCCCATCCCTTCCCACTGATCTCCCTCCTGGCACTTATCCTTGTAAGCTGAACAAGTGCTACACCTGCTCTTACACTTCCTCCCTCACCACCATTCAGGGCCCCAGACGGTCCTTCCAGGTGAGGCGACACTTCACCTGTGAGTCGGCTGGTGTGGTATACTGCAGCCAGTGCTCCCGGTGTGGCCTTTTATATATTGGTGAGACCCGACGCAGACTGGGAGACCGTTTTGCTGAACACCTACGCTCGGTCTGCCAGAGAAAGCAGGATCTCCCAGTGGCTACACATTTCAATTCCACATCCCATTCCTATTCTGATATGTCTATCCATGGCCTCCTCTACTGTCAAGATGAAGCCACTCTCAGGTTGGAGGAACAACACCTTATATATGGGCTGGGTAGCATCCAACCTGATGGCATGAACATTGACTTCTCTAACTTCTGTTAATGCCCCTCCTCCCCTTTTTACCCCATCCCTGATTTTTGTAATATTTTCCCCACTCCCCCCTTATTTTTTTTCTCTTGCTGCCCATCACCCTACCTGTTCTCCATCTCCCTCTGGTGCTCTCCTCCCCCTTTCTTTCTCTCTAGGCCTCCCGTTCCATGGTCCTTTGCCTTCTCCAGCTCTGCATTCCTTCTGCCAATCACCTTCCCAGCTTTTAGCTTCACCCCACCCCCTCAGATCTTCTCCTATCATGTCGAATTTCCCCACCCGCTCCTACTTTTAAATCTCTTATTATCTTTTCTTTCAGTTACTCCTGACCAAGGGTCTCGACCCAAAATGTCGGCAGTGCTTCTCCCTATAGACGCTACCTGGACTGCTGCGTTCCACCAGCATTTTCTGTGTGTTGCTTGAATTTCCAGCATCTGCAGATTTCCTTGTGTTTGACAGTACTCCAAGTGGAGACTAACCAAGGTCCTGTATAGCTGCAACATTACCTCTCGGATCCTAAATTCATTTCCACGATTGATGAAGGCCAATACACTGTGCACCTTCTTAACCACAGAGTCAACCTGCACAGCTGCTTTAAGCGTCCTATGGACTTGGACCCCAAGATCCCTCTAATCCTCCACACTGCCAAGAATCTTACCATTAATACTATATCCTGCCATCATATTTGACCTACCAAAATGAACCACTTCACAATTATCTGGGTTGAACTCCATCTGCCACTTCTCAGCCCAGTTTTGTATTCTATCAATGTCTCACTGTAACCTCTGACAGCCCTCCACACTAGCCACAACACCCCCAACCTTTGTGTCATCAGCAAACTTACTAACCCATCCTTCCATTTCCTCATCCAGGACATTTATAAAAATCACGAAGAGTAAAGGTCCTGGAACAGGTCCCTGAGGCATTCCACTGGTCACCGACCTCCATGCAGAATATGACCTGCCTACAACCACTCTTTGCCTTCTGTGGGCAAGCCAGTTCTGGATCCACAAAGCAATGTCCCCTTGGATCCCATGTCTCCTTAGCCTTGAATGGGGTATCTTATCAAATGCCTTACTGAAATCCATATACACTACATCTATTGCTCTTCCTTCATCAATGTGTTTAGTCACATCCTCAAAAAATTCAATCAGGCTTGTAAGGCACGACCTGCCCTTGACAAAGCCATTCTGACTATTCCTAATCATATTATACATCTCCAAATGTTCATAAATCGTGCCTCTCAGGATCTTTCCCATCAACTTACCAACCACTGAGGCAAGACTCACTGGTTTAAAATTTCCTGGGCTATCTCTACTCCCTTTCTTGAATAAACGAACATCATCTGCAAACCTCCAATCCTCCGGAACCTCTCCTGTCCCCAATGAGATGCAAAGATCATCACCAGAGGCACAGCAATCTCCTCCCTCACCTTCCACAGTAGCCTGGGGTACATTTCGAATGGTCCCAGTGCCTTATGCAACTTGATGCTTTCCAAAAGCTCCAGCACATCCTCTTTCTTAATATCTACATGCTCAAGCTTTTCAGTCTGCTGCAAGTCATCACTACAATCATCAAGATCCTTTTCCATAGTAAAGTATTCACTCAATACCTCTGCTATTTCCTCTGGTTCTATGCACACTTTCCCACTGTCACACTTGATAGGTCCTATTCTTTCACGTCTTATCCGCTTGCTCTTAACATACTTGTAGAATGCCTTGGGGTTTTCCTTAATCCTGCCTGCCAAGTCCTTCTCATGGCCCCTTCTGGCCCTTAATTTCCTTCTTAAGCTCCTTCCTATTAGCCTTATAATCTTCTAGATCTCTAACATTACCTAGTTCTTTGAATCTTTTGTAAGTTTTTCTTTTCTTCTTGACTAGATTTATTACAGCCTTTGTACACCATGATTCCTGTACCCCAAGAACATCTGTTTACAATTTAAGCTTCCAATTTCCTGCTTCATAGCCTCATAATTCCCTTTACTCCAATTAAACACTTTCCTAACTTGTCTGTCCCTATCTCTCTCCAATGCTATTGTAAAAGAGATAGAATTATGATCATTATCTCCAAAATGCTCTCCCACTGACAGATCTGACACCTGACCAGGTTCATTTCCCAACAGCAAATCAAGTAAAGTCTCTCCTCTTGTAGGCTTATCTACATATTGTGCCAAGAAACCTTCCTGAACGCACCTAACAAACTCCACCCCATCTAAACCCCTTTTTCTAGGGAGATGCCAATCGATATTTGGGAAATTAAAATCTCCCATCATGCCAACTCCATTATTATTGCAGCTTCCCAGGATCTGTTTCCCTATCTGCTCTTCGATATCCTTGTTACTATTGAGCGGCCTATAAAAGCCCTCCAGTAAAGTTATTGACTCCTTCCTATTCCTATAGAGACTCCGTAGACAATCCCTCCATGGCGACAACCTTTTCTACAGCTGTGAAACTATCTCTGATCAACATTGCCACGCCCCCACCTCTTTTGCCTCCCTCCCTGTCCTTTCTGAAACATCTAAAACCCGGCACTTGAAGTAACCATTCCTGTCCCTGAGCCATCCAAGTCTCTGTATTGGCCACCACATCATAGCTCCAAGTACTGATCCATGCTCTACACTCATCTGCCTTGTTCACAATACTCCTTGCATTAAAATAGACACATCCCTAACCGTCAGCCTGAGTGCATCCCTTCTGTATCAGCTGCCTATCCTCCCTCTCGCACTGTCTACAAGCTTTCTCTATTTGTGAGCCAACCTCCTCTTCCCCAGTCTCTTCAGTTCAGTTCCCACCCCCCAACAATTCTAGTTTAAATTCTCCCCAGTAGCCTTAGCAAACCTGCCTGCCAGGATATTGGTCCCCCTGGGATTCAAGAGCAACCCGCCCTTTTGTACAGGTCACACCTGCTCCATGAGGTCCCAATAAGCCAAAAATCTGAATCCCTACCCACTGCTCCAATCCCTCAGCTACACATTTACCCTGCACTTCATCCTATTTCTAATCTGTCACGTGGCACAGGCAGTAATCCTGAGATTACTTGTTTTGTGGTCCTGCTTCTCGACTTCCTTCCTAACTCCCTGTAGTCTTTTTTCAGGACCTCTTTCCTTTTTCTACCTATGTCATTGGTACCAATATGCACCACGCCCTCTGGCTGTTCTCCCTCTCACTGCAGGATATCTTGGGTGCGATGTGACCTGGGAAGCAAACTGCCATCCGAGTTTCTTTCCCGCATCCATAGAATCGCCTGTCTGACCCCCTAACTATAGAGTCCCCTAACTCTACTGCCTTCCTCTTCCTTTCCCTACCCTTCTGAGCCACAGGGCCAGACTCTGTGCCAAAGGCACAGCCACTGTTGCTTCCCCCAGGTAGGCTGTCCCCCCCAACAGTACTCAAACAGGAGTACTTATTATCAAGGTATACGGCCACAGGGGTGCTCTCTAGTACCTGACTCTTCCCCTTTCCCCTCCTGACTGTGACCCACTTGTCTGTCTCCTGTGGCCCCGGTGTGACCACCTGCCTATAACTCCTGTCTATCACCTCCTCACTCTCCCTGACCAGGCGAAGGTCATTGAGCTGCATCTAACTCGGTTCCCTAACTTGGTCCCTCTGGAGCTGCAGCTCGACACACCCGGTGCAGATATGGCCATACGGGAGGCTGGGAGTCTCCAGGACCTCCCACATCTGACACCGAGCACAGAACACCGGCCTCACACACATACTACCTCCTTTCCACAATTAACACAGTTAAACCTACCTCACCTCATCCTGTTACTGCCTAAGCCCGTTGAGCCAAAGCCCTGTCACTCTGCTACCTCTCACTCCGCTGCCCTCTCCGAACACTGCCCGCTGGATATGGCAGGTTTCTTTTTAAACCTTTCCCGCTCTACTGGCTGACATCATGCGCCTGTGCAGTCTTGCCTCTCTTTAACCCGAGCAGTAAGACTGCCTTCGCTCCTGAAATCAGCCCTTCACTCGCAGTCTTCTGGCTCATTACTTCAGCAGCGTATGAAATCTCATCCCCAACAATACAAAGAGGTATCCTGTTGTTGTAGAGAATGGCCACAGAGGATCTTCAACACTTCCCCCAGCATTACCACTCATCCGGAAAATGCTTCTTTCAATTTCTGAAAATGTAACACCTCATACTTAGCTGAATAAAAATTCAGTTGCCATTCCTGTCAATTTACACAAATAATCAAGATTCCTATGCAAATCCTGATAACCATTTTCACTACAAGAACACCATCTTTTTCCCTAAAGAACTGTCTACCTACTCATTTCACCTCTCCTGGTTGTCAGCAGGTCTGTACGGTTTGCCCCTCAGATGTGGTAAACTGTCTAACACTCTTAGAGTCGATGCTCTCGGCATTGCGGATTATCTCGCGTGTTATTATCGGATTATCTCCAATTCCTGTCGCTTTGCACGAATAACCAGGAGCTGCCGCTTTCCGCAGATTTAGCCACTTGGACACTGGATGTCTCCTAAATATGTCACATCGTGCAGGTGAGGAACATGACTGCCTGAACTAAGGGTAGATTACAGATTACAGATTTTTTGCTTCGCTGCCGGAAGCTGCGAGATAAAAGTCTACTTTCAAACACCCGCGGTCAGCCGTCGCTCCTGAAACAGGCACGCCCTTACCTTAATGGCGCCCTTTCCACTCATCTGCCCTCCTCTTCCACTTACAGCTCACTCTCCGCTTCTGAAACAAGTCCACTACCTGCGGACAGTAAAGAACGAGGAGATGGAGATGAGAGGCGAGAGGCAGGGATGCCAGGTTGATCCTGAACGCTGCAGAGGAAGAGGTCCCGCCGTTTGTGCGGGGACACTCTGCCTAACGGCTGGTCCGAGCGGGAAGTGTATCCCGGGGTAGGGTGCGAAGCGAAGCTGAGCAGAGAGCTCCACTTCCTGGCCCTCCGCACCATGCATCCCGCCCCCTCCCTCACCCCATATGCATCCAAAGCCCATTTTACCACGTCGGCCTGAGGTCACACAGCACACGAACGCAGTTTGGGAATAATATACAACCTGTAGCAGGAGGCGATTCTCGGTTCTGTCTCTTGGCCAGACACCGAAGTGGGTCTTTCGAGACCTACCACCTGTAGCTCAAGCGCCAGAGTGAGGGTTTTTATATATACACGGACACGTGTAGGAGGAGCTTGACTGACAAGTCTAAGTGCCACCCCTTTCGAAATACTCAGGCCTCGGGCACTCCAACGATGACTCCTACCTCCAGAAAATTCCAGGAAATAAATCCGAAATTGATGATTTATATATAAATGAGTTGCAACAAACTCCAATAATTTGAAGGGTTTATCCAGATTCCTATGTAATTAGCCAACACAAGCATAATTTATAGATTAAAAATGGAAAAGTTCATGCCAATTCCAAAATGGTTATAAACCCTTTACTTTATTGTAAGAGTGTCAACGTTCTCCACAGTATTAACACGCATTATTCCTTCACAGGACATGACTCAGTACAAGGATACCTCACAAAATCAGTATGCATTGGCGAGAATGCTGGCGGTATCTCGGGTTGGCCACCTCAGATCTGCAGCCCTCTAGTGTTCACTCCATTGGAAGCGTGAGCTGGATAACATTATTGCCTTCATCTGTGGATGCACGAGCGCGTGTTAGTGCCGGCTTCTTCTTGCAGAAACGGAGCGCCCAGATAAAATCCACGCACCATCAATCTACAGGCCATGACTTGGGCTTAGACCAGACTTGGAGCAGAATTAGGCCATTCAGCCCATCAAGTCTGCTCCACCATTTCTTCATGGCTGATCCCAGATCCCATTCAACCATATATACCTGCCCTCTCACCATATCCCTTGATGCCCAACTAATCAGGAATCTATCAACTTCTGTTGTGAATGTACTCATGGACTTGGCCTCTATTGTATTCTGTGGCAAAGCATTTCACAGATTTACTACTGTCTGGCAAAAATAAATTCCTCCTTACCTCTGCTCTAAAGAGTTGCCTCTTAATTTTGATGCTGCTTCCTCTAGTTCTGGATATTCGCACCAGAGGAAGCAACCTCTCCATGTCCAACTTTCAGCATTTGGTAGGTTTCAATTATGTCCCTACACCTTCTACAAAATTCCAGTGAGTACAGGCCCGAAGCTGCCAAACGCTCCTCACATGTTAATCCCTTCATTCCTCATGAACTTCCTCTGGACTCTCTCCAATGACAATATATTGTCTCTGACATAAGGGTTCAAAACTGTTGGCAATACTCCAACTGTGGCCTGACTAGTATATAATAAAGATACAGCATTATATCATGGTTATATTATATTCCCATTGAAATCAATGCCAATATTGCATTTACCTTCTTTACCACAAACTCGACCTGTGAATTAACCTTCTGGGAGTCTTGCACAAAGAATTCTAACTCCCTTTGCACCTCTGATGTTTGAACTTTCCCCCATTTAGTTTATAGTTTGCACTATTCTTCCTTTTACAAGATCACAAGATCACAAGATGCATTGTCAATCCAAAACACATTGTCATACATTTCCCAACACTGCAGTCCACCTGCCACTTTTTGCCCACTCTTCCAAATTGTCACAACCCTGCTACAATTGCATTGCTTCCTCAGCACTACCTACCCCGTGACCTATCTTCATATCAAAACAATCAATTCCACTATCTAAATCATTGACCAACAATATGAAAAGTAGCAGACACAATCCTGACCCCAGAGGAAGATCTCTAGTCACTAGCAGTCAACCAGAAAAGGCCCCTTTTATTCCCACCCACTGCTTCCTGGCTGTCAGTCATTCCTCTATCTATGCCAGTATATTTCCTGTAACACCATATGATTTTATGTTGTTAAGCAGCCACATGTCAGGCAGCTTATCGACTGACTTCTGAAAATCTATGTAAATAACATTCCCTGCCGCTCCTTTGTCCACCATGCATGTTACTTCCTTGAGGAACTCTAACAGATTTGTCAAACAAGATCTCCCTTTACAGAAATCATGCTAACATTGGCTAATTTTGTCATTAGTTTCCAAGTACAGCAAGACCTTGTCCTTAGCAATGGATTCCAACACTTTCCCAACCACTGAGCTAAGGCTACCTCACCTATAATTTACTCTCTTTTGCCTTCCTCCCCTCTTAAAGAGCAGAAAATTTGCCAGTCCTCCAGGAACATGTCACAATCAAGTGATTCTTGAAAGATCATGGCCAATGCATCTGTTATCTCTTCAGCAACCTCGTTCAGACTCTGGGATGTAGTCCATCTGGTCCAGGTGACTTATCTACCTTAAAAACGTTCAGGTGCCTAGAACTTTTTCCTTTGTAATAGCAATGGCACTCATTCTTTCTCCCTGACACTTGCAGACCTCTGGCATACAGCTCGTGAAGCAAAGTTCCCATTAAGTTCATCTAAAGTCTTCCGTTACATTGCACTAACAAATAAAATCTGGGTTTTTAGACAACACCTAATCTAAGATAGCCTTTCCCCAAGTAGGCACAAGGACATGCTGCCGTTAAAAGCCAATTCATATGCATTCAACAAATTCCCTCACTTGTGATCTGGCACCAACCTCATTTTCCCAATTCCCTTGCATATTGATGTCCCCCAATACTATTGTGTCATTACTTTTATTAGAAATACAGAAACATCGAAAACCTACAGAACAATACAGGCCCTTCAGCTGTGCTGAATGTGTACTTACTTTAGAAATTACCTAGGGTTACCCATAGCCTTCTATTTTTCTAACCTCCAAGTACCTATTCAGGAGTCTTTTAAAAGACCACGTTGAATCCGTCTCCACCACAGATGTCGGCAGCCCATTCCATGCGCTCACCATTCTCTTTGCGTAAAACACCTCCTTTTGACACCCCCTCTAAACCTACTTCCAAGCACCTTAAAACTACGCCCTCTTGAGTTACCCATTTCAGTCCTAGGAAAAAAAGCCTCTGACTATCCATATGATGAATCCCTCTCATGACCTGATACACCTCTATCAGGTCACCCCTCATCTTCTGCCAGCCCAAGGAGAAAAGGTCAAGTTCATTCAACTATTCTCATAAGGCATACTCCCCAATACAAGCAACAATCTTGTAAATCTGCTCTGCACCCTTTCTATAGTTTACACATCCTTCCTGTAGTGTGGCAAACAGAACTGAGCACAGTCATCCAAGTGTGGTCTGACCAAGGTCTTATATAGCTGCAACATTACCTCTCGGCTTTTGAACTCAATCCCACAGTTGATGAAGGCCAAGGCACCGTATGCCTTCTTAACCACAAAGTCAACCTGTTGAGCAGCTTTGAGTATCCTATGGACTCAGACCCCAAGATCCTCTGATCCTCCACACTGCCAAGAGTCTTACCATTAATACTATATTCTGCCATCATATTTGACTTAACAAAATAAATCACCTCATATTTACCTGGGTTGGACTCCATCTGCCACTTCTCAGCCTGGTTTTGCATCATATTGATGTCCCGCTGTTACCTCTGACAGCTCTCCACACTATCCACAACACCACCAACCTTGTGTCATCAGCATATTTGCTAACCCATCCCTCCACTTCCTTATCCAGGTCATTTATAAAAATCATGAAGAGTAAGGGTCCAAGAACAGATCACCGAGACACACCACTGGTCACCAACCTCCATGCAGAATATGACGCATCTACAAAAACTCTTTGCTTTCCATGGGCAAGTCAATTCTGTAGCCACAAAGCAAGTTCCTCTTGGATCCCATGCCTCCTTACTTTTTCAATAATCCTTCCATGGAGTACCTTATCAAATGCCTTGCTGAAATCCATATACACTACATCTGCTGCTCTACCTTCATCAATGTGTTTAGACGCATCCTCAAAAAAATTCTATCAAAATCGTCAGGCACAACCTACCCTTGAGAAAGACATGCTGACTATTCCTAATCATATTACGCCTCTCCAAATGTTCATAAATCCTGCCCGTCACGATTTTCTCCATCAACTTACCAACCACTGAAGTAAGACTCACTGGTCTATAAATTTCTGGGCTAGCTCTACTCCTTTTCTTGAAAAAGAGAACAACATTTGCAACACTCCAACTCTCCAATTTCTCAGGAACCTCTCCTGTCCCCATTGATGATGCAAAGATCATTGCTATAAGCCTAGCAATCTACTCCCTCATCTCCCACAGTAGCCTGGGGCATATCTCATTTGATCCCAGTGAATTATCCAACTTGATACTTTCAAAAACTCCAGCACATCCTCTTTCTTAATATCTAGAAGCTTAAGTTTTTTTTCTGCTGTGTCATACCTACAATCATCAAGATTCTTTTCAATAGTGAATATTGAAGCAAAGTGTTCATTAAGTACCTTACCATCCTCTACCTGTCTCATTGGAATGTACCTATGCAGAACATCATGCAAATATCCCCTGAACATTTGGCCACATTTCTGTTGTACTTTTCCCTAAGAACTTCTGTTCCTAATTTGTGCTTCCAAATTCCTGCCCCATATTGCTTCATATTTCCCCTGACTCCAGTTAAGCACTTTCCTTATTTGTCTCTTCATATCCCTCTCCAGTGCTATGGTAAAGGAGATAGAGCTGGGATCACTTGCCTGATTTATTGCATGCCTTTTCTAGCTCCCTTTGCAACCCCTAATCTTGGCTGCTATATGGAGGCTAATATAGAATTCCCATAATGGCTTTTCTACCCTTGCAATTTCTTAACTCCACCCACAACGATTCAACATTCTCTTTCTAAAGATTTATAGAAACATAGAAACCCTTCTGCACAATACAGGCCCTTCAGCCCACAAAGTTGTGCCAAACATGTGCCTACCTTGGAAATTACTAAGCTTACCATAGCCCTCTATTTTTCTCAGCTCCATGTACCTATCCAAAAGTCTCTTAAAATACACTATCATATCCACCTTCACCACCGTCACCGGCAGCTCATTCCATGCACTCACCACTCTGAGTAAAAAACTTACTCCTGACATCACCTCTGTACCTACTCCCAAGCACCTTAAACTTGTGTCCTCTTGTGGCAACCATTTCAGCCCTAGGAAAAAGCCTCTGACTATCCACATGATCAATGCCCCTCATCATCTTATACACCTCTATCACGTCACCTCTCATCCCCCATCGCTCCAAGGAGAAAAGGCTGACTTCACTCAACCTATCCTCATAAGACATGCTCCCCAATCCAGGTAACATCCTTGTAAATCTCCTCTGCACCTTTTCTATGGCTTCCACGTCCTTCCCATTGTGAGGCGACCAGAACTGAGCACAGTACTCCAAGTGGGGTCTGACCAGGGTCCTATATAGTTGCCACATTACCTCTCGACTCTTAAATTCAATCCCACGATTGATGAAGGCCAATACACCATACGCCTTGTTAACAACAGAGTCAACCTGTGCAGCTGCATTGAGCATCCTATGGACTCAGACCCGAAGATCCCTCTGATCCTTCACACTGCCAAGAGTCTTACCATTAATACTATTGTTGCAGAAATCTCAGGAGCAGCAAACAGAATAGATCAGGCTGACTCAGAGAATTGTTTCAAGCTAAAGGATTTTACTAAATGATATCATAGAGAGCTTCCTTCCACCTAAGAGCGGTTTTTCGGTGCTCTGCTTATCTTGCAGACCCACTTCATTATATAGACACAGCATATGTAACTAAAGGCACTTAACAATAACATTGTTTGAACTTAGAACTAGATTTCGACAAACAATGTGACTTTGAACTTAGCACTAGATTTTCACCAAATAGGAGCATTACGTAAATACAGTACCATAACATCTTCCCTAGACTTTAGCAAGGACATTACCTAAATTTTAAGAGTATTCACAAGCGATTAGGTTAACCCCTACATATCCAAAGAGTCTTAAGTTCTTCCACAATTCCCTCCTTTTTGGTCTTTTCAGATCAACACTCCTCATTAGGTATTTCCTCCTCTTCCCCATAGGGGGGTTCATCACCCTGTGGAAAGGGTCATTCGTTGCCAGGACGTACCTCCTCTCCTCACTGGTTTCACCTACTGCACATTTCTCTCACCATCTGAGGTATCATAGGGACATTCTCAGGTCCGAGTAAGGCTCTTTTCATTAACTGGTAACAACACATACACATGCTCCACATACACAGCACCCTAAAACACGTACCATTACCAGTATAATTATCCCATGGGTAATCCAGCTTCCCTAGCCAGAAAACCATCCCTCTGTTGCAGTATTTCCCACCATTTCATTCCTGAGCCAAAATTTTTAAACTGTTTCCCTATCTTCCTAATCTTCTCAATCATTCCCCTTATGTGTTGACTAAATCAGTTATGTTTTCTGAGCCATTGGAATATAAGTACAACATTCCTCTTCATCGTAACTATCCTCTTCTTTCCGGTCTCCCGTGATGTGTGATTGTGCATAGAGTAATGCTATCATCTCCCCTGACTTTGACTTTGTACGGGCGCAGACACAGCAAATGCATAGTACAGAGAGGAGACACTTGGCAGCCAGCTGTGGTTGTGAACAGACATCAGCAACCAAGATCCTTCACAGTTCACACGCCGGATGGAAGAGTCTACAGGAGGAACAGGAAGCATCTGCTGAAGACAGGTGAGAGGGTGTTTCCACGTACAGATACACAGGACATTTCCACGGATACAGACATGGAAACAAACGACACCAAGAGTGAGGGGTGTGACGAAACCCCACGACGCAATGACGGTGAAAGTTCGGCGCAGACAGACTGAGGTGGAAATGCAGACACAGAGGTTACTTGAGAGACTGACTCTGAAGGACAAACACAGTCACAGTTCTATCACACAAAGTCTGGGAGACAAGTCAAACTTCCAGCTAGATACAGAGACTAGATCTACCTATAGTCTCGCACAGTTTGAGACAAAATCACACATGTTATAAGTTCCAAGGTGTGAAATAAAAGGTTTATTAGTCTATGTTAGTAAAAGTAAATATACTGCTGTTAGTATTGTAAGATACAATGTAGAATACAGTATAAGTTAATATTTTTATTAGTTTATGTCATGGCTTTTGTAATGTTAGAAAGTCATATCTAGAGGCATTGTTTTGGTAATTCACAGTATTGTAAAAAAAAACGAGAAGGGGGATGTAATGTATTATGTGAGTATTCGTAGGTCAGAGTGCGTATGACGTCAGAACGCGGGGGTTTTGTACTGCGGTGTCCGAGTCACATTAACGCTACATTGGGTACCGACCCCCGCTGTTTCCCGCTCAAGAAGAGGAGATTGCGATACAGTCTGTTCGGGTCCATATCGGCCGATGCCGCACGGCCCTGCTCCGATCAGCCGACCGCAACCGGAGGATTGCCGATCGACCGGACTCCTGCAACTGAGTATCGACCTGGGCAGAAGTTGTGGCTCTCGTCCAAAGACATTCCTCTCAAGAACTAGACCAGGAAGCCAGAGTTCTTATCCTATATTCTCTGATGGGAACCATGTGTTCTGTAATTAATTGAATTAGCAGCAAATGGGAATCAAACGATGGGAATTAAGGCACAATCAAGGAGATAGGAGTGAGATGGGGGATTGCCAGACGGGATCATGACAATACCCCTCACCATTACACTTAGGTCATGGAAGGCTTTCTCCCTTTCGGGTGTCCATTCTATGATGAGGGGCACCATTTTCAATGTAGCAGAATGCATTACCTCTCCCGGTATTCAGGAATCCACTGTCGACAGTGCCCTACCATGCCATATAACCATTTAACAATCACAGCATGGAAACAGGTCATCTTGGCACTTCTAGTCCATGCTGAACACTTACTCTCACCTAGTCCCACCTACCTGCACTCAGCCCATAACCCTCCATTCCTTTCCTGTCCATATACCTATCCAATTTTTTTTTTAAATGACAATATCGATCCTGCCTCTACCACTTCTACTGGAAGCTCGTTCCACACAGCTACGACTCTCTGAATACAGAAGTTCCCCTTTCTGTTACCCCTAAACTTTTGCCCCTTAACTCTCAACTCATGTCCTCTTGTTTCAATCTCCCCTACTCTCAATGGAAAAAGCCTATCCACATCAACTCTATCTAACCCCCTCATAATTTTAAATACCTCTATCAAGTCCCCCCCCTCAACCTTATATGCTCCAAAAAATAATGACTTAACTTGTTCAATCTTTCTCGGTAACTTAGGTGCTGAAACAGGTAACATTCTAGTAAACCTCCTCTGTACTCTCTCTATTTTGTTGACATCTTTCCTATAATTTGGTGACCAGAACTGTACACAATACTCCAAATTTGGCCTCACCGGTGCCTTGTACAATTTTAACATTTCATCCCAACTCCTATACTCAATGCTCTGATTTATAAGGGCCAGCATACCAAAAGCTTTCTTCACCACCCTATCCACATGAAATTCCACCTTCAGGGAACTATGCACCATTATTCCTAGATCACTCTGTTCTACTGCATTCCTCAATGCCCTACCATTTACCACATATGTCCTATTTTGACTAGTCCTACCAAAATGTAGCACCTCACACTTATCAGCATTAAACTCCATCTGCCATCTTTCAGTCCACTCTTCTAACTGGCCTAAATCTCTCTGCAAGCTTTGAAAACCTACTTCATTATCCATAACGCCACCTACATTAGTATCATCTGCATACTAACTAATCCAATTTACCACCCCATCATCCAGATCATTAATGTATATGACAAACAACAATGGACCCAGTACAGATCCCTGAGGCACACCACTAGTCACTGGCCTCCAAACTGACAAGCAGTTATCCACCACTACTCTCTGGCATCTCCCATCCAGCCACTGTTGAATCAATTTTACTACTTCAATATTAATACCTAACGATTGAACCTTCCTAACTAACCTTCCATGTGGAACCTTGTCAAAGGCCTTACTGAAGTCCATATAGGTAACATCCACTGCTTTACCCTCATCAACTTTCCTAGTAACCTCTTCAAAAAATTCAATACGTTTTGTCAAATATAACCTTCCACATACAAATCCATGTTGACTGTTCCTAATCAGACCCTGTCTATCTAGATAATTATATACCATCTCTAAGAATACTTTCCATTAATTTACCTACCAATGGTGTCAAACTTACAGGCCGATAATTGCTAGGTTTATTCTTAGAACCCTTTTTAAACAATGGAACAACATGAACAATACACCAATCCTCCAGCACCATCCCCGTTTCTAATGACATTTGAAATATTTCTGTCAGAGCCCCTGCTATTTCTACACTAACTTCTCTCAAGGTCCTAGGGAATATCCTGTTAGGATCTGGAGACTTATCCACTTTTATATTCTTTAAAAGTGCCAGTACTTCCTCTTCTTTAATCATCATAGTTTCCATAGTTACTTTACTTGTTTCCCTTACCTTACACAATACCTTACAGAAGACAGTGGAGGCCAATTCTCTGGATGCTTTCAAGAAGGAGCTGGATAGATATCTGATGGATAGGGGAATCAAGGGATATGGGGACAAGGCAGGGACTGGGTATTGATAGTGAATGATCAGCCATGATCTCAGAATGGCGGTGCAGACTCGAGGGGCCGAATGGTCTACTTCTGCACCTATTGTATATTGTATATATTATATATATATTGTATTATCATTCTCCTTAGTGAATACCGAAGAAAAGAAATTGTTCAAAATCTCCCCCATCTCTTTTGGCTCTGCACATAGCTGTCCACTTTGATTCTCTAAGGGACCAATTTTATCCCTCACTATCCTTTTGCTATTAATATAACTGAAGAAACCCTTTGGATTTATTTTCACCTTACTTGCCAAAGCAACCTCATATCTTCTTTTAGCTTTTCTAATTTCTTTCTTAAGATTCTTTTTACATTCTTTATATTCCTTGAGTATCTCATTTACTCCATGCTGCCCAGGAAAGAAAGAATGTTATTTTTTGTTTTGGGGACTGGGACCTTCTTTATTGTTTTTATTCGATCCCTTCGGAAACTTTGTCAACCTTTATTGAGCTGGAATCGAAGGTACTGGACTGTCTCTTGGCAAAACTGCATTTTCTCCACAGACACCCTGTGCCCTCTTCTCGCCAAAAGTTCAAGGAGAGTTAAAAATCTGTCAGACATTGCGGCCCTGTAGCAGAAGCTTATCAAGATGTTATCTGCATACTGAATCAGCGTGGAATATTCAAACAGCTGGCATTCGGTCAAATTATTTTGAACTGCTGCAGTATAAACTGCGGGGCTTTCGGTATATCCCTGGGACACGTGTATTGCTCGTTCTTATAAGTAAAGGCAAATAAATACTGGTTATCCTCGTGCAAAGGTATGGAGAAAAATCTGAGCAACCATCGATTACAATAAAGGTACTAGCTCCCGCAAGTACAGAAGTAAGCATAATGTTGTTGTCCGGCACCAGTGGAGCAATAGGTTTGACTATCTTATTTGTGGCTCTTAGATCCTGCACAAGACGCCACTCATTTCTCCGGTCCGCTTTTGGGATAGGTAATATAAGGGTTTTACACAGGTTTTGTGTCTTCACCAGCACCCCTTGCTGCAATGACTCAATTACTGGAGCGACACCTTCTTCAGCTTCAGTAGCCATACGGTACTGTTTAATACAGGGCAGTGACGCATTCTTTTTTTTAGAGTAACTTTGTACGCCGGAGCTGTTTGGGCTTTTCCCACATGATTTTTATTTGGGCCCATAGGTACCCGCGCTAAGGCTCTAGGGGGAAGTAGAGCGTCTTCTGTTGGTGGCTATTGCTTTTCAAAGTTTGCTTCCCAGCTCTCGGACTCTAACATAATTCTCCCCTCCTTTTCGTTTAAGAATTCTATTCAGGCTTCTCGTCCCAGTGCCGACAGAGGAATATATAGTATATATATATATATATATATATATATATATATATATATATATATATATATATATATATATATGTTTATAGTAGACAGACTAGAAACAGAGACACTGAGAGACATTTTTTCACTCATCTGTTTATAGTATAAACAGCCTTGGTTTCTTTCGCCAATCGTTTTATCATCGTCCCGATATCTTTAGACTTTTTCTGTGGTTTTATCGCCACTGACAAATGAGGCATTGAGGAGTCCCCTAGTCGGAATCTTTTTTTCTGATTTTCCACTAAGTCTACCAGGAGCCCTGATCCCTCGGGACCGAGATACACATACGGTGTTGTCTTCAGCGTTACCGTTTAAATAAGGGTGTATAGCCTGATCACAGTGCGGTCAGTTTGTAAGTGTAATAGACCGTGCAATGAAGCTGCTTCTTTTCTCGGCTGCTATTAATCAAGTATTGCAGATTTTGCACGTAGAGGTTGGTTCGTCCTATCAATGTGTCATACAGTCTCTGAACCTGCCAGGCATAGAGATTACAATCCAGCTGCCAACAGCATAGTATGGGTTCTGAACTGTCCTTTTCTCGCCCATTCATTAACCATAGCATTTGAGGGACCCCAATTTGAGGAAGCTCCTTGTATATACTTTCAGCTGCACAGTGCAGTGTTGCCCCTAACTTACAAACGGTCTGCGGACCCAGCAGGGGAAGCAGGGCTGTTTTAGATATAATGAAGGTGTCTGTTAAAAGCTTATCCTCCATTCTCTTTTCCCGACTCTTTTTTTGTCGGCTTTTTTCGGACTTTTTTTTTCAGTCATCTCCAGCACTGCTAACACTTCCTTCAGCTCCCTCAGCTTCAGTTCCTCTTTCCAGAGACCCTTCTCTCGTTACAGTGATGGGGGTGTCAGGTGCCTGAACTTCTGGCATGGGGGGGGGGGGTTGCAAGGAGTGGGTGTGGGTCGTCTCAAGGCAGTCATCGTCTTTATTAAGACAGTGCACACTTCACAACCTCTGCAGTTCCTGTGCATATGAAGTGTCATTACACAAACACCCGAAAGCTTATGTTTTCAGTATTAATTGTTTATTTAGTATGATTATTTGTTTTTTTTTGCATTTGCACTGTTGTCCTTTTTGCATTGAGTCTATTGTATTTATTGCACTGTGCATGTCTACAGGAAAAGGTATCACAGGGGAGCACATGGTGACATATACGTACTTTGATAATATATTTACTTTGAATGTTAAAAATAGTCACAGCCTCAAGTCGAAAAGTCAATCTTCCATCATTACCTTCTGCTTCCTACCACCAAGCCATTGGTATCCAATTGGTCAGTTCTTCCTCGATCCCATGTGATCCAATCTCCATAGCAGCCTGTTGTGAGGAATTTTACCAAGAACTATGATTACTCTCCTTAATAATCCTAATCTATCCAAATGCATGCACAACTTCTGCCTCAGAACCTACTTTATTGACTCACCCACCACAGAATTTAATTGTACGTCTGTAATTCCCAGGTTTCCCATTGCAGTCATTCCAAAATAAACACACCACATTAACTGTCCTCCAGTCTTCCCGCCCTTCACATATCACTAATAATGATACAATTATCTTAGGGAGGGTTCCCACAATTTCTTCTCTGGTTTCTCACAGTATCATTGAATAGATCTGGTCAGGCCATGGAAATTCCACTGCCATCAGATTTCTCAAAGGTCCATAAACCTCACTGTTCCTCCTTTGCACTACTTAGTTAAAGGTTCAAAGGTTCTTTCATTATCAAGGTATCATCATCATCATCATCAGGTGCCATGCCCAGTTTGAGCTTTGACTGCCATGGCCCACACACTCCTGTTTCAGGTCAAGTGGATCAATTCCCTGGTATTCATTTCCAGTTCTCTGGCTGCTGTCTCCATTATCATTTGTCTTTGCCTTCCTCTTGTTTTCTTCGCTTCAATCTTTCGCATAATTACTGTGCATTCTAACTCTTCTTTCCTAATCACATGTCCAATGAAGTTATGTTGCCTTTTCATGATCTCATACATTATTTCTCTTTTTGTGCTTGCTCTGTTCATGACATCCTCATCAGATATTTGTTTCATCCATGATATTCTCTGCATCCTCCTCAAAAACCACATCTCTGTTGCTTCAATTCGTTTCCACATGTTGCTAGATATTGTCCAACATTCTGAGCCACATAACATAACTGGATAAACGTAACATTTCAGTATCCTGAGGTGGGTCGTCATGCCTACTTTAGTGTTGGCCAGTGTAGTGTTCATTCTCATAAAGGTGTCTTTTCCAATCCCTATTCTTCTTTTGATGTCCATGTCGCAACTACCATCTGATGTCACCCAGCTTCCTAAGTAGCAAAAGATCTGTACTTGTTTATGTCTTCCCCATTTATTCTCAGCCTGCAGACAGGATTCTCCTTCTTTTTGGATATCACCAAACATTGTCTTTTTGCAATTGATAGATAGTGCAAAAATGGGTCTTTCTTCAACAACTATATCATTAAGTTTTGTAGTATTTCCTCTGTACTTGCAATTAACACAGTTGTCATCCTCGTATCTGAAATTATTGATGTTTTCACCGCTAACTTTCAAATAGATGTCAAAGTCTAGAAGTAGAATCTGTTGAAGATGATAACAATAATGTAGAAATGAAGTTTAACTCTCTAAAGGATGCCTTGGTTGAATCAGCAAAGTTAGTGATTCCTAAAAAAGAAAACAGCACAAAAAAATAAATGGATGACAGATGAAATCAAAAATCTAATGGAAGAAAGGAGACAGAAGAAAGCAAATCCTATAGAATGTAAGTCCTTAAATAAAAAAAGTTAAAAGCTTATGTCAAAAAGCCACAGAAGTATGGTTAAACCAGGAATGTGAGCAACTGCAAAGAATCCCTATTACTGATCCATAAAGGCGTTACATCAACAAATCAAGAATATCACTGAGAAAAAGCTCCTCTGTTCTTCAGGTGGATGTTTGAAAGCAAAGTACGGTACCATTATCATGGAAAAAGATGAGATTATGAACAGATGAACTAAGTATATTCAGGAATTGTTCAAAGATGATCGAGGTGAAAAAACAAGAAATTATGAAGAACATTGAAGGTCCAGGTATTTTAAAATCTGAAGCTCTTAATGCAATAAATAAGATGAAGAAAGAAAAGGCAGCAGGTCCTGATGAATTAGTAATAGAACAAATTATTGCCCTTGCAATTTATGGAATTGAAAAACTTGCTGATTTGAAAAAAACTATAAAACTGAAAGAAATCTATAGTCCAAGTCCATATCCAAAATGCAGAAAACCTGGGTAACACTTTTTAGGCACAGCAGTAGGTCTTTCCCTGTTCAGTAGCCGAGCAATCCCAGCGGCATTCATAAGCCAGTCTCCCCTCTCCGGCAGCAGTGTGATCTCATCAGCGATCAAAAGCCAGTGTCCCCTCTCTGGCAGCAGAGCGATCCCACCTGAGATCAACTTTAGATCATGCATTACTCCCCTGCGTGAAGGTGGATTGTCCCATAAACCTCGCTGTTATTTACCTCATTCTGTGTTCCTCAGTTTGTTCTCTACAATAAAGAGAAACAGTGATATAAATATTAAGGACATTACCAATCTCCTATAGCTCAATGCAGAGATGCCACTTTGGTCACGTTCTCTCTCTAGTTCATTTGTCCACTAATATAAGAATGAAATCTTCTGGATTCCCCCTATTCTCCTCAGCCAAAGCTGCCTCAGTCCCAATTCTTCCATTCTTATTTCCTTATTTAGTATTCTCCTGCTCCCCTCCAGTTACCTGTTTACTTCCAGAAACCTGTACCTGACCCATGCCTTCTTCATCGTCCTGACCAAAGCCTCAGAATCTCTTATTATCCAGGTCTCCCCACATTCAAGGTGGTGAAGTCTGACAAATCTTGATGGAGGAAGTGACAAGTGTGATTGATGAGGGTAGAGCAATGAATGTTGTCTGCAGGGAACCTATCTATCTATCTACCTGTCTATTTTGGTATTGTGTATGTATCGATCTATTTACCTATCTAACTGCCTGTCTATATAATCATTCAATCATTTGCTGCTTTACCCATTTTATCATTATTACTATTATCATTAAGTTTCATTCACTGGCAATGAGGCTGAATCTCAGGTGAAGGGTGATCAGCTGGAGTTCGTGGTCCATATCAGTACTAACACCAGCATTAGACTCTAAGATATAGAAGCAGAATTAGGGCAGGTGTGGCCCATCTAGTCTGCATTATGGCTGATCCCAATTGTCCTCTCAGCCCCAATCTCCTACCTTTTCTCATACTCCTACATGCCCTAACCAATCAAGAATCTATCAATCTGTCTTAAATATACATAAAGACTTGGCCTCCAAAGCTGCTTGTGGCAAAAAAATTCCACAGATTCACCACTCTCTGGCGAAAGAAAATTTCTCCTCATTTGTTTTAAAAGAACACGCATTCTATTCCGAGGTTGTGCCTTCAAGTTCTGTTCCACCATAGGCACCATCTTTTCCATATCCACTACATCAAGGCCTTTCACCTTTCGATAGGTTTCAATTAGGTCAATCCTCATCCTTCTGAATTCCATGAATAGAGGCCCAGCGCCATCAATTGATCTTCAAATGAACAGCCATTTAAGTGTGGAATCGTTTTCACGAACATGTCCAGTGTCCACATATCCTTCCTAAATAAAGGAGCATAAAGCCACTCACAATACTCCAAATTAGGCCACATCAGTGTTTTCTAAAGACTCAACATTACATCCTTCCTTTAGAATTCTATTCCTCTTGAAATAAATGCTAACATTGCATTTGCCTTTCACACCACAGGCCATATCTGCAAATTAACTTTTAGGGAATTCTGCACAAGGATCCCAGGTCATTTTTTACATAGAACATAGAATAGTACAGCACATTACAGGCCCTTCAGCCCACAATATTGTGCTGACCCTTAACCCTGCCTCACATATAACCCCCCCCCCCACCTTAAATTCTTCCATATACTTGTCTCGTAGTCTCTTAAACTTCACTAGTGTATCTGCCTCCACCATTGACTCAGGCAGTGCATTCCATGGACCAACCACTCTCTGAGTGAAAAACCTTCCTCTAATATCCCCCTTGAATTTCCCTCCCCTTAACTTAAAGCCATGTCCTCTTGTACTGAGCAGTATTGCCCTGGGGAAGAGGCGCTGGCTGTCCACTCTGTCTATTCCTCTTAATATCTTGTACACCTTAATCATGTCTCCTCTCATCCTCCTTCTCTCCAAAGAGTAAAGCCCTAGCTCCCTTAATCTCTGATCATAAACCATACTCTCTAAACCAGGCAGCATCCTGGTAAATCTCCTCTGTACCCTTTCCAATGTTTCCACATGCTTCCTATAGTGAGGCGACCAGAACTGGACACAGTACTCCAAGTGTGGCCTAACTAGAGTTTTATAGAGCTGCATCATTACATCACGTCTCTTAAACTCTATCCCTCAACTTATGAAAACTAACACCCCATAAGCTTTCTTAACTACCCTACCTGTGAGGCAACTTTCAGACATGTACCCCCAGATCCCTCTGCTCCTTCACACTACCAAGTATCCTGCCATTTACTTTGTACTCTGCCTTGGAGTTTGTCCTTCCTAAGTGTACCACCTCACTCTTATCCAGGTTGAACTCCATCTGCCATTGCTCAGTCCACTTCTGCATCCTATCAATGTCTCTCTTGAATCTTTGACAATCCTCTACACTATCTACAACACCACCAATCTTTGTGTCGTCTGCAAACTTGCCAACCCATCCTTCTACCCCGACATCCAGGTCGTTAAGAAAAATCACGAAAAGTAGAGGTCCCAGAACTGATCCATGTGGGACACCTCTAGTCACAACCCTCCAATCTGAATGTACTCCCTCCACCACAACCCTCTGCCTTCTGCAGGCAAGCCAATTCTGAATCCACCTGGCCAAACTTCCCTGGATCCCATGCCTTCTGACTTTCTGAATAAGCCTATAGTGTGGAACCTTGTCAAATGCCTTACTAAAATCCATGTAGATCACATCCACTGCACTACCCTCATCTAGATGCCTGGTCACCTCCTCAAAGAACTCTATCAGGCTTGTTAGGCACAATTTGCCCTTCACAAAGCCATGCTGACTGTCCCTGATCAGACCATGATTCTCTAGATGCCATATCTACTCTGTTCAGGCCTCCTAACATTCAGAATGTTTCTGTGAGATCCCCCTTCATTCTCCTGAACTCCAGGGAATACAGCCCAAGAGCTGCCAGACGTTCCTCATATGGTAACCCTTTCATTCCTGGAAGCATTCTCGTGAATCTTCTCTGAACCCTTTCTTATGTTAGTATATCTTTTCTAAAATAAGGAGCCCAAAACTGCATACAATACTCCAAGTGCGGTCTCATGAGTGCCTTATAGAGCCTCAACATCACATCCCTGTTCTTATATTCAGTACCTCTAGAAATGAATGCCAATTTCACCACCTTCACCTTCTCCATCACTGACTGAACCTGGAGGTTAACCTTTAGGGTATCGAACATAGAACAATACAGCACAGTACAGGCCCTTGGACCCACAATGTTGTGCCGACCCTTAAACCCTGCCTTCAATATAACCCCCCCCCCCCCACCTTAAATTCCTCCATATACCTGTCGAGTAGTCTCTTAAATTTCACTGGTGTATCTGCCTCCACCACTGACTCAGGCAGTGCATTCTGCGCACCAGCCACTCTCAGAGTAAAAACCCTTCCTCTAATATCCCCCTTGATCTTCCCACCCTTTACCTTAAAGCCATGTCCACTTTTATTGAACAGTGGTGCCCTGGGGAAGAGGCGCTGGCTGTCCACTCTATCTATTCCTCTTAATATCTTGTATAACTCTGTCACGTCCCCTCTCATCCTCCTTCTCTCCAGAGAGTAAAGCCCTAGCTCCCTGCATAAGGACTCCCAAGTCCGTTTGCATCTCTGTATTTTGAATTCTCTCTCCACCTAAATGTGGGTGTGGAAAGCATGTTGCCTATGGTGGAAGAGTCGAGGACCCGAAGACACAGCCTCTGTATAGAAGGGAGTGTCCTTTTAGGATGGAGATGAAGAGGAATTTCTTTAGCTAGAGAGTGGTGAATCTGTGTAATTCACTGTCACAGCCAAGTCTTTATGTATACTTCAGGCAGAGGTTGATAGATTCTTGATTGGTCAGGGCATGAGGGGATATGGGAAGAAGGCAAAAGACTGGGGGTGAGATGAAAATTTGATTAGCTGTGATGAATTGGCAGGGCCGACCTGATGGGCCAAATGGCCTAATTCTGTTCCTATATCTTATGTTCTTGAAGAAAAGATCATTCAGCTTACATTATCTGTGCTATCCATCCCATTTCAATGTTCTCTTTCATTCCCTGATGTTGTAGTTTTGTGTAAACCTATCTTACGTGATATTATTTTATCTTCATACAGTATTTATACTATGAGCAGAGGGGTCAGAGGAAAAGCACCAAATTGATGCCTGGGAAGGAAGGGTTCAGTTATGCGTAAAGAGGGGACAACTGAGTTTCTTGATTCTAGGTTCGGTGGGGGAATCTAACAGAGATACACAGACTTACGAAACAAGCAGACATGTGGATAGTGAGAAACTTTTCCTAATAGGAGTTCAAACATTGTTTACATGTCTTTGACTCAATCAGTTCCCAAGGGAATAACCACAGAGAGAAATCCCAGTCCTCAGAACAAATTTTCTGTCAGCAGTGAAATGAAATGCTGCTGGTCACATTATTCACACTCTGCCCCTTCTGCTGATTCTGCATTCACACAGGTGAGAACATGCTGGAGCGAGCAGAGTGACAGCCGACAAAACATGGAACAGGATAATATCCTGGCAAATATCCACAAGTCATCTAAGCTCACTGGTGTAGCTAACAACACAAAAGTCTTCCCGAATTATAGATGCCTGAGGTGAACTAGAAAGAGCCCCATCTCCAGCCAATTTGTCTTTGTACAGTTAAAGACCCTGGTACAACTGATGATGAAGTTCCCTTGAATACTGTGTCAATAAAAAACATGACCATTCTCATTGGATAATCAGTAAAACAAGGGGATAGTTGGCACTGGCATCCATTGATTCTGTGGCTTCATCCAACTTGTAAAATAGGAATGACAATGACAATCCTTGGAATTTGTGTTGCAGGCTGGAGATGCATGTCTACCAAAGGACACGTAAGATGCTTCTTCTCTCTACTAGCGTGGGCAAGGTGAGCACCTGATTAGCCACTTGATCAGAGTCTGGTTATAGTACCACTAACGCCAGACAGACATCTCAGAAGAGTATTGATAATGGCTGGGGCCACCTATGTTATACAGATACTGCCCAGAAGAAGGCAATAACAAAACACTCCCATTGGAAAAGCAGCCAAGAACAATCATGTTCATGGAAGGCCATGGTCACGCACATCATACAACACAGCATATAATGATGATGATTTTGTAAATACATAAAGCAGTAGCAAGGATGTGGTCTACAAATTATAACGAGGGATAAAAACTGCATACCAAAAGGGCAATGTTACAATAGACATGGGGGATTTCAATATGCTGGTAAATTGGGTAGAATCAGGTTGGTGAAATTATATAACCATATATAACAGGCCATCTCGGCCCTTCTAGTCTGTGCTGCACGCTTACTCTCACCTAGTCCCACTGACCTGCACTCAGCCCATAACCCTCCATTCATTTCCTGTCCATATACCTATCCAATTTTGTTTTTAAATGTCAATATCGAAACTGCCTTTACCACTTCTACTGGAAGCTCATTCCATACAGCTAACACTCTCTGAGTAAAGAAGTTCCCCCTCGTGTTACCCCTAAACTTTTGCCCACTAAATCTCAACTCATGACCTCTTGTTTGAATCTCCCCTACTCTCAATGGAAAAAGCCTATCCACGTCAACTCTATCTAACCCCCTCATAATTTTAAATACCTCTATCAAGTCCCCCCTCAACCTTCAATGCTCCAAAGAATAAAGACCTAACTTGTTCAACCTTTCTCTGTAACTTAGGTGCTGAAACCCAGGTAACATTTTAGTAAATCTCTTCTGTACTCTTTCTATTTTGTTGACATCCTTCCTATAACTCATTGACCAGAACTGTACACAATACTCCAAATTTGGCCTCACCAATGCCTTGTACAATTTTAACATTACATCCCAACTCCTATACTTAATGTTCAGATTTATAAAGGCCAGCATACCAAAAGCTTTCTTCGCCACCCTATCCACATGAAATTCCAGCTTCAGGGAACTATGCACCATTATTCCTAGATCACTCTGTTCTACTGCATTCCTCAATGCCCTACCATTTACCACGTATGTCCTATTTTGACTAGTCCTACCAAAATGTAGCACCTCATACTTATCAGCATTAAACTCCATCTGCCATCTTTCAGTCCACTCTTCTAACTGGCCCAGATCTCCATGCAAGCTCCATGCAAAACCTACTTCATTATCCACAACGCCACCTATCTTAGTTTCATCTGCATACTTACTAATCCAATTTACCACCCCGTCATCCAGATCATACCCTTCTAAAAGAGGAGGCTGAAGAGATGGTGGAGACATTAGTAATGATCCTTCAAGAATCACTAGATACTGGAATGGCTCTGAAAGATCACAAAATTTCAAATGTCACTCCACTCTTCAAGAAGGGAGTGAAGCAGAAGAAAGGAAAGTATAGGCCAGTTGTCTGACCTCAGTGGCTGGAAAGATGTTGAAGTTGATAACTTAGGATGAGATCTCAAGGTACTTGGAGGCACATGATAAAATAGGCTGTAGTCAGCATGGTTTCATTAAGGGAAAATCTTGCCTGACAAATCTGATGGAATTCTTTAAAGAAATAATAGGATAGACAAAGGAGAATCAGTTGATATTGTGTACTTGAATTTTCAGTTAGAAATCCAATGTGCAATGGTTCTTTGAGTCCTTGGGCAGGATTCCCTAAAGGTTAATTTACAGGTGTTGTCAGTTGTGTGAAAGGCTAATGTGATATTAGCACTTATTTCAAAAGCACTAAAATTCTAAAGGAAGGATGTAATGTTGAGTTTTTAGAAAGCACTGATGAGGCTTTATGTGAAGTATTGTGAGAGGTTTTGTGCCCCTTATTTTAGAGAGGGTGTGCTAACACTGGACAGTTTTCAAAGAAGGTTCCCAAAAATGATTCCAGGATTGAATGGCTGGTCATATGAAGAGTGTCTGAAGGTTCAGGGCCTGTATTCATGAGAATTCAGAAGAATGAGGAGAGACCTAAATGAAAACTAAAGACTTGTGAAAGGCCTTGATAGAGTGGATGTGGAGAGAATGTGGGAGGGTCAAAGACCAGAAGACACAGCCTCAGTATAGAATTGGCATTCCTTTAGAACAGAGCTGAGGAGGAATTTCTTTTGCCAGAGAGTGGTGAATCTGTGGAATACCTTGCCAAAGACAGCTGTGGAGATTGTTCTTATGTATATTTAAAGCAGAGGGTGATATATTCTTGATTGTTCAGGGCATGAAGGTATACTGGGAGGTAGGAGACTGGAGCAGAGAGGAAAAATGCACCAGTCATGATAAAATCTCAGAGCAGGTGTGACGGGCCAAGTGGTCTTCTTTGACTCCTATATCTTATAGTTTTATGGTCTGGTGTCTCAAGGATCGGTGCATCTGCAGCCATTCCACACCCCACCCCTGGAAGCACTTTCTGCCTCCTGTCCCACACCACTCCCAGGTTGACAAACATGCTCTCTGCTCCACATTGACAAACAGTACCATGAAATGAAATGTATGCATATATTTTATATATATATATATGTATATATATATCTATATAAAAACACACAAAAGACATAAGACCATACAATATGGGAGCAAAAATAGGCTATTTGGCCCATCGTGTCTGCTCTAACATTTCCTCATGGCTGATACAATTTTCCTCTCAGCCCCAATCTCCTACCTTCTCCCAATAGCCGTTCATATCCTGACCAATCAAGAATCAATCTCTCTCTTAAATATACATAAAGACTTGTTCTCCATAGCTGTCTTTGGCAAGGAATTCCACAGATTCACCTCTCAGTGGCTCAGAAAAATTACTTCTCATCTCCATTCCAAAAATACACCCCACTATTCTGAGGCTGTGTCCTCTGGTCTTAGGCTCCCTCACAGTAGAAAACATACTTTCCACATCCACTCTATCAAGGCTTTTCACCACTTGATAGTGAAAACTACTATCAAGTTTTCACCAACTTGAAAACTTGGTAATGGAGTTGCAACTGACACAGCATCCACACAAACCTGGGTTTGGGGTGTGATTGAGTGTGCCTCAATCTCATGGGTTTGGTGTGGCCGAAGGTCATCTTCCCTAGACTTACGTAGCCAAGGGCACCTGTGTGTTTCATAAACTTTTTGCATATTGACCGGGTTTCCCAGACTGTAAAAGGGCTGGCTTGGAAAGCATCTGTCATGTATCATGTTTCCTTAATCAGTACTTAAGTCCCAACAACAGAGTGTGCTGTACGTTATCTCCTATTAAGGAATGAGACAGGGCAGATGACAGAAGTTTCTGTACCTACTGAACATATTGCCATTAGCTTAACATCATCAACAAAGTGGATCAGTCTGGTCCTTGAGTCGAGATTCTTGATTGGTGAAACATCAATTTTGATGGGTATCAGAAAGAATTTGGCAAGTGTCGATTGGGAGAGGTTTCTTTTTCTGGCAAAGGTGTACATTGTACGTCTTGATTGGTCGGGGCATGTACAGATATGGAACGATGGCAGAAGATTGACACAGCAGAGCAGATTCAATGGGCCAAGTGGTCAAGGATAACAGGTTTAGGGAACCAAAGTTTTCGAGAAATATTGAGGCTCTTGGTCCAAAAAAGAAGAAGGTGCAAAGCAGGTGATGACAGGCAGGAACAAATGAGGTATTTGATGAGTATAGGAAATCCAAGAGAATGTTTAAGTACAAAATCAGAGGGCTAATTGAAGATATGAAGCTGTTCTAATGGACAAGGTAAAAGTGAATCATAAGAGAGTTTACTGATGAATTCAGAGCAAAATGATAGCAAAGGGCAAAATTGGTCCTCTGGAATATCAATGTGGTAAACTATTCATGCTGCCGAGAGAGATGGTGCAGATCCTTAGTGGATTTTTTCCATCTGCATTTACTCAGGAATGATGTGCAGAGTCTAAACTAGGCAGGCAATGCAGCAGCCAGTTCCTGGGCCCTTTACAGGTTGCAGAGGAGTAAGTGTTTCTGTCTTGGAGAAAAAGTATGGATAAAACTCAGGGACTGACAATGTGTTCCTTTGGAACCTGTGGAATGCTTGTGCAAAGATATAAAAGGATCCTCACCCTTGGTTGAAATGCTGGGGAATCAGAGAATAGCTAATGTTCAGCTGTTTAAACAGATGTTCTGACAAAATCCCAGGAAATTATAAGCCGTTCAGCACAATATCAATAGCGGTAACTTCTTGGAAGGTATTCTAAGGGACTGGATATACATGTATTTGGATAGACAGGAACTGATTTGAGATGGTCAACATTTCATTAGTTTCATCAAACTAATCTTACAGAGTTTTCAAGAAAATTACCTGGAACACTGACGAAGGGTCCTATACAGCTGCAACATTACCTCTCGGCTCCTAAATTCAATTCAACGATTGATGAAGGCCAATACACCGTACGCATTCTTAACCACTGAGTCAACCTGCACAGTTGCTTTGAGCATCCTATGGATTTGGACCCCAAGATCCCTCTGATCGTCCACACTGCCAAGAGTCTTACCATTAATACTATATTCTGCCATCATATTTGACCTACCAAAAAGAACCACTTCACACTTATCTGGGTTAATTCTATCTGCCACTTCTCAGCCCAGTTTTGCATCCTATCGATGTCCTGCTGTAACCTCTGAAAGCCTTCCACATTATCCACAACACCTCCAACCTTAATGTCATCAGCAAACTTACTAACCCATCCTTCCACTTCCTCATCCAGGCCATTTATAAAAATCACGAAGAGTAAGGGTCCCAGAACAGATCCCTGAGGCACTCCACTGGTGACCAACCTTCATGCAGAATATGACCCGTCTACAACCTCTCTTTGCTTTCTGCAGGCAAACCAATTCTGGATCCACAAAGCAATGTCCCCTTGGATCCCAAGCCTCCTTACTTTCTCAATAAGCCTTGCATGGGGTACCTTATCAAAAGCCTTGCTGAAATCCATATACACTACATCTACTGCTCCTCTTTCATCAATATGTTTAGTCATATCCTCAAGAAATTCAATCAGGCTCGTAAGGCACGACCTGCCCTTGAGAATGCCATGCTGACTATTCCTAATCATATTATACCTCTCAAAATGTTCATAAATCCTGCCTCTCAGGATCTTCTCCATCAACTTACCAACCACTGAGGTAAGACTCACTGGTCTATAATTTCCTGGTCTATCTCTACTCCCTTTCTTGAATAAAGGAACAACATCTGCAACCCTTCAATCCTCTGGAACCTCTCCCATCCCCATTGATGATGCAAAGATCATCCCCAGACTCAACAATCTCCTCCCTCACCTCCCACAGTAGCCTGGGGTACACCTCATCCGGTCCCTGTGACTCATCCAACTTGATGCTTTCCAAAAGCTCCAGCACATCCTCTTTCTTAATATCTATATGCTCAAGCTTTACGGTCTGCTGCAAGTCTGCACTACAATCACCAAGATCCTTTTCCATTGTGAATACTGAAGTGAAGTATTCATTAATTACCTCTGCTATTTGCTCCGGTTTCATACACACTTTCCCACTGTCACACTTGATAGGTCCTATTCATTCATATTCTATCCTCTTGCTCTTCAAATACTTGTAGAATGTCTTGGGGTTTTCCTTAATTCCTGCCCGCCAACGCCTCTCATGGCCCCTTCTGGCTCTTCTGAACCATAGGAAACATCCTATGCTTATCTGAAAACTTTGCAACAAAGCCATCAATTCTATCATCTAATTCATTGACATAGAACGTAAAAAGAATCGGTCCCAACACAGACCTCTATGGAACACCACCACCAGCCAGCCAGAAAAGGCTCCCTTTATTCCCCTCTTTGCCTCTTGCTAATCAGCTACTGCTTTATCCATGCGAGAATATTTCCTATAATACCATGAGTAGCTTCTTAAGCAGCCTCATGTGTGGTCCTTGTCAAAGGACTTCTGAAAATCCAACTACATATCAGCTGACTCTTCTTTGTCTGTCCTGCTTATTATTTCTTCAAAGAATTCCAACAGATTTGTCAGGCAAGATTTTTCCTTGAGGAAAATCCGATGGGAGTTTGTGCTGGGTTAAGCACAATAGGCAGAGATTCAAACAGAGAAAGGAGAAATGGGCTAAAATTTCTATATCTGAATGCACCAAGTGTCAGAAATAAGGCGGATGAGTTTGAAGCTCAGGTGCGAATGGGTAACTATGATGTTGTTGGGATAACGGAGACATGGCTGCAGGGAGATCAGACCTGGGAAATGAATGTACAAGGGTATACGTGCTATCGTAGGGACAGAAATGTGGGCAGAGGAGGTGGGGTGGCCCTGTTGGTGAGGAATGAGATTCAGTCCTTTGCAAAGAGGAACATAGGATCAGGAGAAGTAGAGTCTGTGTGGATAGAATTGAGGAACAGTAAGGGCAAAAGGACCCTAATGGGTGTTGTCTACATGCCACCAAACAGTAGCATGGATATTGGGTGCAAGTTGAATAGGGAGTTAACATTGGCATGTGGCAAAGGAAATGTCGCAGTCGTTATGGGGGATTTCAACATGCAGGTGAACTGGGAGAATCAGGTTGGTGCTGGACCCCAGGATAGGGAGTTTGTAGATTGCCTAAGGGATGCATTCTTGGAACAGCTTGTACGAGAGCCGACCAGGGACAAGGCTATTCTGGATTTAGTGTTATGTAATGAACAGGATTTGATAAGCGATCTTGAAGTAAAGGAGCCATTAGGAGGTAGTGATCATAATATGATAAGTTTTTATCTGCAATTTGAGAAGGATTAGGGTAGCTTGGAGGTGTAGGTGTTGCAGTTGATCAAAGGAGACTATGGAGCCATGAGGGAGGAGCTGGCCAAAGTTAACTGGACGGATATCCTAGCAGAAAAGGCAGTGGAACAGCAATGGCAGGTATTCTTGGGAATAATGCACAAGGTGTAGAATCAGTTCATACCCCGGAGAAGGAAGGATTCAAAGGGGGGAAAGGAACCACAGTGGTTGACAAAGGAAGTCAGAGATTGCATAGCATTTAAAAAAAAAGGAAGTGTGACAGGGCTAAGGTGAGTGGGAGGACAGATGATTGGGGAATTTTTAAGGAACAACAGAACTTAACTAAAAAGGCAATACGGGGGGAAAAATGAGGTACGAACGCAAGCTAGCCAGGAATATAAAGGAAGATAGCAAAAGCTTTTTTAGGTATGTGAAGAGAACGAAGATAGTGAAGAACAATGTTGGGCCCTTGAAGAATGAATTGGGTGAAATTGTTATGGGAAACAGAGAAATGGCAGAAGAATTTAATAAGTACTTTAGATCTGTCTTCACTAAGGAAGACACAAGCAATCTCCCAGATATATGGATGGGCCAGGGACATAGGGTAACAGAGGAAATGGAACAGATTGACATTAGGAAGGAAACGGTGATGAGCAGACTGATGGAACTGAAGGCTGACAAATCCCCAGGTCCAGATGGTCTGCATCCTAGGGTACTAAAGGAGGTGGCTCTGGAAATTGCAGATGCATTGGTAATCATTTTCCAATGTTCCTTAGATTCAGGATCAGTTCCTGAGGATTGGAGAATGCTAATGTTATCCCACTTTTTAAGAAAGGAGGGAGGGAGAAAACAGAGAACTATTGACCTGTCAGCCTAACATCAGTAGTGGGGAAGATGCTAGAGTCCATTTTTAAAGATGGAATAGTGGCATATCTAGATAGCAGTGATAGGATTGGGCCGAGCCAGCATGGATTTACCAAGGGTAAATATGCATGACTAATCTATTGGAGTTTTTCGAGGATGTAACCAGGAAGTTAGACAAGGGAGATCCAGAGGATGTAGTGTACCTCAATTTTCAGAAGGCATTTGATAAAGTCCCACATAGGAGATTGTTGGGTAAAATCAAAGCTCATGGCATTGGGGGGAAGACATTGACATGGATAGAAAACTGGTTGGCAGATAGAAAGCAAAGGGTAGTGGTGAATGGGTGTTTCTCAGAATGGCAGGTGGTGACTAGTGGGGTGCCACAGGGCTCGGTATCGGGACCACAGCTGTTTACAATTTACGTCAACGATTTAGATGAAGGCATTGAGAATAACATCAGCAAGTTTGCTGATGATACTAAGCTGGGTGGCAGTGTGACATGTGATGAGGATGTTAGGAGAATTCAGGGTGACTTGGATAGGCTGGGTGAGTGGGCAGATACTTGGCAGATGATGTTTAATGTGATTAAGTGTGAGGTTATCCACTTTGGGAGTAAGAACAGGAAGGCAGATTATTATCTGAATGGCGTAAAGTTAGGTAAGGGAGAAATACAAAGAGATCTAGGAGTCCTTGTTCATCAGTCACTGAAGGTGAATGAGCAAGTGCAGCAGGCAGTGAAGAAGGCTAATGGAATGTTGACCTTTATTACAAAGGGAATTGAGTACAAGAGCAAGGAAATCCTCTTGCATTTGTACAGGGCCCTGGTGAGACCACACCTGGAGTATTGTGTACAGTTTTGGTCTCCAGGGTTAAGGAAGGACATCCTGGCTGTAGACGAAGTGCAGCCTAGATTCACAAGGTTAATTCCTGGGATGTCAGGACTGTCTTACGCAGAGAGGTTAGAGAGACTGAGCTTGTACATGCTGGAATTAAGGAGATTGAGAGGGGATCTGATTGCAACATATAAGATTATTAAGGGATTGGACAAGATAGAGGCAGGAAATATGTTCCAGATGCTGGGAGAGTCCAGTACCAGAGGGCATGTTTTGAGAATAAGGGGTAGGTCATTTAGGACAGAGTTAAGGAAAAACTTCTTCTCCCAGAGAGTTGTGGGGGCCTGGAATGCACTGCCTCGGAAGGCAGTGGAGGCCAATTCTCTGGATGCTTTCAAGAAGGAGCTAGATAGGTATCTTATGGATAGGGGAATCAAGGGATATGGGGACAAGGCAGGAACCGGGTATTGATAGTAGCTGATCAGCCATGATCTCAAAATGGCAGTGCAGGCTCAAAGGGCCGAATGGTCTACTTCTGCACCTATTGTCTATTGTCTATTGAAACTATACTGACTATGCCCTATTTTATAATGTGCCTCCAAGTACCTTGATCTCTCATCCTTCTCTGTACTCATTAAGGAAAGTTTCCTGAACACATTTGACCAATTCTATCAAATCTCAGCCTTATACATTATGGCAGTCACATTCAATATGTGGGAGGTTAAAATTACCTATCATTCAACTCACAGACCTCCGTTGATACCCCTGACCCCCCCCTTACCCCATCCCTATCTATAATTTTAGTCTGGTTCTCTTTCTCTCTCTTCCCCCCCCCCCCACTATAATCACCAGCCCTATCTTTCTTTCACTTTTATTTCCCATAATTCTCCACCTTCCCCCTAGCCCATTTCCCTCCAGCCTATCACTTCTCAGCTCGCTACTTCAGCCCTCCCCCCATGACCATCCCATGTTACTTCACTCCTGATGAAGGGTTTCAGCCCGAAACGTTGTCACTACCTCCTCTCATAGATTCTGTCTGGCCTACTGAGTTCTGCCAGCATTTTGTGTTTTTATTATAACAACCTTATTTTTTTTGCAACAGCCTGCCATTTCTCTGCAAAGTGGTTCTGCTTAATCCCTAGAACAGTTGGGTGGTCTGTAGTATTAGCCTCATTAATGTGGTCATACCTTTCTTATTTCTCAGTTCCACCTATAATGCGTCACTGGTCGATTTCTCCAGTCTGGGCTGATGGATTGACATGCTATGACATTTTCCGTGACTAGTAATGCCACCCTCTTCCTTTAATCCCTCACACTCTGTAACATCTAAAACAAGGGGACCTCAGAATATTGAGCTGCTAGTCCTGCCTCTTCTGCATCCAAGTCCCACTGATGCAGAATCTGTTCTTCAACAGATTTGACACTGTGGACCCTGCCCATCCCCCACATGATTCATCTGTTGTCAGCCCCCAACCAACACATACTCCACTCTCCCCTCCTACCCCTACTCACAGCCCCCCACCCTGCTCCTCTCCCCTCCCACACCTGAAACCACCACAGTGGGCTTCACACCTGAACAGGTGAGAAGACAGCTGAAACGTCTCCACCCAAGCAAGGCTGCAGGCCCGGATGGTGTCAGCCTCAGGGTGCTCAAAGCCTGTGCCCCCCAGCTATATGAGTACTTCACCGTATCTTCAACCTGAACCTGAGTCTCCAGAGGATTCCTGTGCTGTGGAAGACGTCCTGCCTCGTCCATGTACCGAAGACGCCACACCCCAGTGGCTCCAATGACTACAGACTGGTGGCATTGACCTCCCACATCATGAAGACCCTGGAGAGACTTGTTCTAGAGCAGTTCCGGCCTATGGTTAGGCCACACTTAGACCCCCTCCAGTTTGCCTACCAGCCCTGACTAGGAGTTGAGGATGCCATCGTCTACCTGCTGAACTGTGTCTATGCCCACCTGGACAAGCCGGCCAGCACTGTGAGGGTCATGTTTTTTGACTTCTCCAGTGTGTTCAACACCATCCGCCCTGCTCTGCTGGGTGAGAAGCTGACAGTGATGCAGGTGGATGCTTCCCTGGTGTCATGGATTATTGATTACCTGACTGGCAGACCACAGTACGTGCACTTGCAACACTCTGTCAGACAGAGTGGTCAGCAGCACTGGGACTCCACAGGGGATTGTCCTGTCTCCCTTTCTCTTCACCATCTACACCTCGGACTTCAACTACTGCACAGAGTCTTGCCATCTTCAGAAGTTTTCTGAGGACTCTGCCATAGTTAGATGCATCAGCAAGGGAGATGAGGCTGAGTACAGGGCTACGGTGGGAAACATTGTCACATGGTGTGAGCAGAATCATCTGCAGCTTAATGTGGAAAAGACTAAGGAGCTGGTGGTGGACCTGAGGAGGGCTAAGGCACCGGTGACGCCTGTTTCCATCCAAGGGGTCAGTGTGACATGGTGGAGGATTACAAATACCTGGAGATACAAATTGACAATAAACTGGACTGGTCAAAGAACACTGAGGCTGTCTACAAGAAGCCATCTCTACTTCCTGAGGAGACTGAGGTCCTTTAACATCTGCCGGACGATGCTGAGGATATTCTACGAGTCTGTGGTGGCCAGTGCTATCGTGTTTGCTGTTGTGTGCTGGTGCAGCAGGCTGAGGGTAGCAGACACCAACAGAATCAACAAACTCATTCGTAAGGCCAGTGATGTTGTGGAGGTGGAACTGGACTCTCTAACGGTGGTGTCTGAAAAGGGGATGCTGTCCAAGTTGCATGCCATCTTGGAGAATGTTTCCCATCTACTCCATAATGTACTGGTTAGGCACAGGAGTACGTTCAGCCAGAGACTCATTCCACCGAGATGTAACACTGAGCGTCATAGGAAGTCATTTCTGCCTGTGGCCATCAAACTTTACAACTCCTCCCTCAGAGTGTCAGACACCCTGAGCCAATAGGCTGGTCCTGGACTTATTTCCACTTGGAATAATTTACTTATTATTATTTAATTATTTATGGTTTTATATTTTTATATTGCTATATTTCTACACTGTTCTTAGTTCGTGCGACTGTAACCAAACCCAATTTCCCTCGGGATCAATAAAGTATGTCTGTCTGTCTGTAATGATAAGACTCTTGGCAGTGTGGAGGATCAGAGGGATCTTGGGGTCCGAGTCCATAGGACGCTCAAAGCAGGTTGACTCTGTGCTTAAGAAGGCGTGCGGGTGTATTGGCCTTCATAAATCATGGGATTGAATTTAGGAGCAGAGAGGTAATGTTGCAGCTATACAGGACCCTAGTCAGACCCCACTTGGAGTACTGTGCTCAGTTCTGGTCGCCTCACTACAGGAAGGATGTGAAAACCATAGAAAGGGTGCTGAAGGGATTTACAAGGATGTTACCTGGTTTGGGGAGCATGCCTTATGAGAATGGGTTGAGTGAACTCGGCCTTTTCTCCTTGGAGTGAGAGGATGAGAGGTGACCTGATAGAGGTGTATAAGATTATGAGGGGCATTGATCATGTGGATAGTCAGGGGCTTTTTCCCAGGGCTGAAATGGTTGGCACAAGAGGACACAGGTTTAAGGTGCTGGGGAATAGGTACAGAGGAGATGTCAGGGATAAGTTTTTTTACTCAGAGTGGTGAGTGTGTGGAATGGGCTGCCGGCAATGGTGGTGGAAGTGGATATGATATGGTCTTTTAAGAGACTTTTGGATAGGAACATGGAACTTAGAAAAATAGAGGGCTATGGGTAAACCTAGTAATTTCTAAGGTAGGGACATGTTCGGCACAACTTTGTGGGACAAAGGGCCTGTATTGTGTTGTAGGTTTTCTATGTTTCTATAATGGCTACAATATCATATTTCCATTTGTTGATCCATTAAAATATACAGTAAAATAGACTCTGCTCGGTTAATTTGTCACACTATGCTCAGCCATTTATTTCCCAACTTCCTAAGAGGTCTTATCAACTTCTGTCTCCACAACGTCTCCATTATCTGTTCTGGCAATGTGGTTCGCATCCCCCTGCTACTCCAGAATTAAACACACCCCCCCCCCCCCGATACTCCAGTTTAAACACACCCATCCCCTTGCTACTCCAGTTTAAACACACCCACCCCCCCGATACTTCAGTTTAAACACACCCACCCCCCTGCTACAGTTTAATCACACTCAGCCCCCAACCCCATCTCACCCAGTCTGTATAGCACTCCCAAACCTTCCCGCTTGGAAATGAGTCCGTGTCCAGTCCAAGAGTGCAATGTCTCTTGTGTATAGGTCCCACCTTCCCTGGGAGATAGCCCAATGATCTGAAGACTCTAACACTCTTCCTCCTACAGTACCCACTTAGCCACGTATAATCTTCCTAACTGGCCTAAGTAGCATATCACATGGATGACAATCCTGGAGTGCTGTTCTTTAACACAGCACCTAACTCTCTCAATCACTTTGCAGAACCTCGTCGCTTTTCCTGCTTTTTTTAATTGGTACCAACATGGACACGAGCTCTGTCTGTGCACCCTCCCACTTAACACTGAAGACTCGGTCTGAAACATCCCGGACCCTGGCACCTGGGAGACAACACTGAACCTCCTTTTCTGTTCTCCTAACTAATGACTGACCTACCACCACATCTTGTCCCTTCTCCCATCTTCCCCTCAGAGTCACTGACTCAGAAATGATCGAGATGTCAATACTTGTGGGTGGCCACAGAGAATCAAGGAGAATTTCAACTCCTTGGACACCCAGCGAATGTGGCATGGCATACCGGTCATTACAGACTTCAAACCACCTAGTACTGTGCCCCCTTCCAGCTCTGCTTCCCTCCCTGATGAGCTCAATTACTTCTACGCTGGCTTTGACCGAGAGAACAAAGAGGTCACTCTCAAAGCGGATCTCCCACCTGGTGAACTGCCTCTCTCTCTCTTTCCACCTCTGATGTTTGCGCCACCCTGAGCAGGGTGAATGTACAGAAGGCAGCTGCTCTGGATGGAATATCTGGCCATGTGCTCAGAGTCTGTGCAGGGCAGTTGGCCAGGGTCTTCACGAACATTTTCAATCTGTCCTTGGCCCAGGCAGTTGTCCCCACTAGCTTCAAGATCAGAACCATTGTGCTAGTGCCGAAGCATTTCACTGCCACAGGCCTGAATGACTTCCGCCCAGTGGCACTAACCCCCATCATTGCAAAGTGCTTTTAGAGACTGATTCTATCACATCTGAAATCCGGTCTTCCCACTACCCTGGACCCCCATCAATTTACCTATCACACCAACAGGTCAACAGAGGATGCCATCTCCATGGCACTTCATTCTACCCTGACCCACGTGGACAGCCCCAACTCTTACATCAGAATGCTGTTCATTGACTTTAGTTCAGCATTCAGTACTGTGACACCCTCCAAGCTGATGGCCAAGCTTCACCAGCTTGGTATCAGCTCATCCATCTGCAATTGGATGTTGGACTTTCTGACTAACAGAGCCCAATCTGTTAAGTTAGACACCTCTCCTCCTCCACTCTCACCCTGAACACTGGCATGCCTCAAGGCTGTGTGCTGAGCCCTCTTCTGAACTCCCTTTTCACCTATGACTGCATTCCTGTACATGGTTCTAACTCCATAATCAAGTTCACAGATGACACCATGGTGGTTGGCCTGATCAGAGAGGATGACGAGACAGCCTACAGGGATGAGGTCCAGCACCTGGCCGTGTGGTGTGCCGACAATAACCTGGCCCTTAACACCTAGAAGATCAAGGAGATCATTGTGGACTTCAGGAGCCACACTCATGTCCCCATCTACATCAATGGAGCCGTGGTGGAGCGTGTATCAAGCTTCAAATTCCTTGGCATCCACATTTCCGAGGATCTCACCTGGTCCCTGAACTCCTCCATCCTGATCAAAAAGGCACAACAGCACCTTTATTTCCTGTGGAGCATCAAGAAACCTCGCCTCTGTCTCAGGATACTGACGGACTTTTACCGCTGTACCATTGAGAGCATACTCACCAACTGCATCTCAGTGTGGTGTAGCAATTGTCCTGTATCGGACCGCAAAGCACTCCAGCGGGTGGTGAAAACTGCCCAGCAGATTATCAGCACCCAATTTTATGCTGTCTGGGCAGGGCGAAAAGCATTATCAAGGGTGCATCTCACCCTAACTATAGACTTTTCACTCTCCTCCCATCCGGTAGGCACTACAGGAGCCTCCGCTCCCGCTCCAGCAGGCACAGAAAGAGCTTCTTCCCTGAGGCTGTGACCCTGCTGAACCTCACATCACAGCACTAAGCAGTATTGCACCCATATTGTACTGTCTCAGTATTTTTATATTTGTGTGCTGTAGCACTTACTTTTTATTCACAGTTATTTTGTAAATAACACTATTCTTTGTATTTCTGGTTAAATGCTAACTGCATTTCATTTGGCTTTGTATCTGTACTCAACACAATGACAATAAAGTGAATCTAATCTAATCTAATTTCACTTCTTGTGGCAGATGAAACTAAATTTCTCAATGAAACGGTGCCTGCGTTGAGAGGGGGCTGCAATGGGAGCACTGGTCTCAATAGACAACACCAAAGGACTGGCAGCTGAATTATCACTTTGCCTGTCAGACTGCTTGCTTCCTTGAATGGTGGTGAGAGGGCGTTGTGTAGGGCCGACACAGCTCTTGCCCCCTTACATATCAGGAGGAAAATCAGAAGAGGGAAGAGTGATATATAGAAATTGATCCCTTCTGAAAGCAGAGAGTGATGGAGGTGTGGAAAGCTTTGCTCGGGGTAATATCCAGTTGTAGTTGGAGGAGGTTATGGAGGATGTTGGATAAGTGTGAGATTTCTGGGATATTAGCTAAGGACAAGGGGAAATCTATTCCATTTAGTGTAGTGCCTGGATAGAGTACAGTGATGTCGGGAAATGGGGAGATGAGCGTGAGTGCAGAGTGATGGTAGAATAAGAGAAACACAAGTACTTATAGACAGAGGCTGTTCTAGAATGGAAACACTATCCCTATTACATCGAGATCAGGTTTAGACATAATGGCAGACATGTGGGATATGGAGAAGATAGAATTGAGGGCAGCATTGCCAGTAGTGGAAGGGGAGAACTGTTTTATTTGAAATAAAACCGGGACATGGACTTGGATGTGATCTCTGGGTTGTTCCAGATAATCAAACACATTGGTGTTCCGATGTTAAAGAAGCGATTGGTGGTGTCTGGGTATTATGAAAGACAGTGGAAGTTAAATCCCATAAAAACTCCCAGCTCATGCAAGAAATCTCAAAATCGAGGGCACAATCAGCAGGTCAGCCACATCAGTGGCAAAACTACGAGTTTGGAACTTGTACTGTTTCATGTAGCCGATAAAAAGAGAGACATAACCCAAACTCAGACAGAATATCCAGTTGTCAGAACAGTCTTCCCATATGTCATGAGCTATGTGACAGCTCGAGTGTCACCCAGACCATTGCTACTGCTGATGCTGCGTCTCACAGCTGGGGACATGATAAACTCCGCAGAGTGATCAGCAGACGATGCAGACAGATGAGATAATATTTTGGCAAGTATACAAGTTAATTAAGGTTAATGATTCCTTCTTCGTTTGTACGTGAAGCATACAAGGGCTCAATCATGACAGGTGCTCCAGCTCTCCTGGAATAGTCTCCATCTGACCTCCAACCTCAATGTTTTGTAAGAAGATTGAGAGGGTGGTGAAAGGTCAGACTATGAAGGGCCAATGTCACAGAGGAACACAAAGGCAGTGTGTGAAATTCTTGACTGAGTCTACTTGAAAATAGGATGAGCCTGGTTTGTTTTCTCTGGAGCAGTGAAGGCTGAGGGAAATCTGACAGAGATTCAGATGATAATGAGAGGCATTGATGGAGTAGAGAGTCCATAGCTCTTTCACAGGTTTGAAGTGTCTAGTACCAGAGAGCAGGTGTTTAGGGAGAGAGGTAGTAGATTCAAGGGAGATGTGGTGGGCAGGTTTATTACACAAAGACTGCATGGAGGGGCAGGTAGTGCTGAGGAAGCAGGGTGTCTGCAGAAAGACTTAGATTGGGATCATGGGCAAACACATGGCAGATGGAATAGAACATGGAAGAGTACAGCACAGGAACAGGTATTTCAGCCCACAATGTTGTAAAGAACCAGCTAAAAAGCAAATCAAAATCATCCACACGGTAATCCCTCCTACCTACACCATCACTCCATCTTCCAGACTTTCATGGCCTATCTCAACGTCTCTTAAAAGCCTCCAATGTATTTGCCTCTCCCACCACACTAGACACCGCATTCCAGGCACCCACCATTCTCTGAGAACTTACCCCTCACATCCTCTTTGAACCTACCCCATAAGATCATAAGACCATAAGACATAGGAGCAGAATTAGGCCATTCAGCCCATCGAGTCTGTCTGCCATTCCATCATGGCTATCCCAGATCCTACTCCACCCCATATACATGTCTTCTCACCATATTCTTTCATGCCCTGACTGATCAGGAAATGATCAATTTCCCCCTTAACTATACCCAGGGACTTGGCCTCCACCACAGTCTGTGGCAGAGCATTCCACAGAATTAGCATTCTCTGGCTAAAAAAATTCCTTCTTACTCTGTCCTAAAAGGTCGCCCCTCAGTTTTGAGGCTGTGCCCTCTAATTCTGGATGTCCCCACTGTAGAAATATCCTCTGCACATCTACCCTATTTGGTTTAAATTCCAGTGAATACATGCCCAAAGCTGCTAAACGCTCCTCATTTGTTATCACTTCATTCCCAGAATCATGCTTGTGAACCTCCTCAGGACTCTCTCCAATGACAACACATCCTTTCTGAAATATTGGTCGTGCATGAGGACTCCTAAGACACCTGCACCTCTGATGTTTGAAACTTCTCTCCATTTAGATAATAGTCCGCACTATTGTTCCTTTTACCAAAATGCATTATCATACAGTTCTCAACACTGTGTTCATCTGCCACTTTTTTGCCTGTTCTTCCAATTTGTCTAAGTCCTGCTGCAATCATATTGCTTCTTCAGCACTGTATGCTTCTTCACCTATCTTTGTGTCATCCGCAGACTTTGCCACAAACCCATCAATTCCATTATCTTAATAATTTTTCCTTTGCCTACCCCTGCCATTTGAGAACTTCTCCTTTTGTGGGACATAACTATCCTGTGCCTTGTGAACTATTTCCAGAAACTCCTGCGATCTCTTCTCTGTCATCACCCCCTTCAGTATCCTCTTTCAATTTTCCAGGGAAAGCTCCTCTGTCTCAACCTCTGTAATTCCCTTTATTCCATTGCAATACTGATCCATCTGACTTATGCTTCTCCCTCTCAAATTGCAGTGTGAATTCAATCATATTATGATCAGTATCTCCTAAGGGTTCCTTTACATTAAGCACCCTAATAAAATCTGGGTTATCATAAAACACCCAATCTAAGACAACCTTTCCCTGAGTAGGCTCAAGCACAAACAACTCTAAAAAGCCATCTCATAGGAATTTAACAAAATCCCTCTCGTGATCTGACATCAAACTGATTTTCCCAATCCCCTTGCATATTGAAGTCTCCCAATAAATTGTGTCTTTACCCTTATTGCATGCCGTTTCCAGCACCCTTTACATTCTCAACTCCACAACTTGACTACTATTTGGAGGCCTATTTATAATTCATAGAAACATAGAAAACATACAGCACAATACAGGCCCTTTGGCTTTACTCATAGCCCTCTATTTTTCTAAGCTCCATTTACCCACCCAGGAATCTCTTAAAAGACCCTATCATATCCGCCTCCACCACTGTTGCCAGCAGCCCATTCCACACCCATATTCACTGCTTAAATATTCCCATATTGGTTTTTTTTCTGTTGCTATTTCTTAACTCCACCCACAAAGATTCAACATTCTCTGACCCTATGTCACCTCTTTCTAAAGATAATTCCATCTCTTACCAGCAGAGGCACACCACCAGCAATGTCTTCCTGCCTGTTCTTCTGATACAAAATATATCCTTTGATGTTAAACTCCCAACTATGGCCTTCTTTCAGCCACAACTCAGTGATGACCACAACGCCACACCAATCAATCTCTATTTGTGCCACAAATTTGTCCACCTTATTCTGAATGCTATCCGCATTTAAATACAGCACCTTCAGTCCTGTACGTTTGCCCTTTTGAATTTTGCTTCTGTGGTACAATTCAACTCTTTTCTCTGTCTGCATTTGTACTGGCTTGTCTTTCCTTACATTCATGTTACACCCATCATCTACCTGTAAACCTGCTGGCTCATCCTCAGCTCTATCATCCTGGTTCCCATCCCCCTGCCATGTTAGTTTAAACCACTCCCAACAGCTCTCAGAAACCTCAATGCATGCCCTCATGTATTAGACATTTCAACCCAGAGAAATACATATTTTCTGTCCACTCTATCTATGCCTCTCACAATCTTGGAAACCTCTATCAGATCTCCCCTCAGCCTCCAGTGCTCCAGAAAAAACAACCCAAGTTTATCCAGCCTCTTGTGCCAGAACGTGTCCCCTATACCAGGAAGCATCCTGGTAATCCTCATCTCCAAAGCCTAAGCATCCTTCCTGTAGAGGGGCAACTAGATCTGTGAGCAATACTCCAGACATGGCCTAAGCAGAGCTGTTAAGGATCTCTCAGCTTGTATCTGCAAATTGAATTGAATGAAATTGACTTTATTTCTTACAAACTTTACATACATGAGGAGTAAAAATGTTTACGTTATGTCTGTCTGAATGTATAATGTGCAATTTATAGTAATCTGTAATAAATGATATGTACAGTATGATATGCATCAGAAGAGTCAATGGAGCTTAGAAATAATATTGTGTCAGCATGAATTAATCAGTCTGATGTCTGAAGCTCTCCTGTTAATCAGCCTGTTGGTCCTGGCTTAAATGCTGCAATACTGGTTCCCAGATGGTAGCAGCTAGAATAGTTTGTGGTTGGGGTGACTTGGGTCCCCAATGATCCTTCAGGCCTTTTTTATGCACCTGTCACTGTAAATGTCCTAAATAATTGAAAGTTCACATCCACAGATATGCTGGGCTGTCCACACCACACTCTGCAGAGTCCTGCATTTGGAGGAGCTACAGTTCCCATACCAGGCAGTGAGGCAGCCAATCAGGATTCTCTCAATTGTGCCCCTGTAGAAAGTCCTTGGGATCTGGGGACTCATGCCAAACTTAATGACACAGGACAAGATAGTACAAAGTCAGCATGGTTTCCTTCAAGGAAAATCATGTCTGATGAACATTTTGGAATTCTTTGAGGAGATTACAAGTAGGATAAATAAAGGGGATGCAGTGGATCTTGTATATTTGGACTTTCAGAAGGCCCTTGACAAGGTGCCACACATGAGGCTGCTTACTAAGTTAATAGCCCATGGTATTACAGGAAAGTTACTAACATGGTTAGAGCATTGGATGATTGGTAGCAGGCAGTGAGTGGGAATAAAAGGATCCTTTTCTGGCTGTCTGCCAGTAACTAGTGGTGTTCCGCAGGAGTGGGTGTTGGGACCACTGCTTTTTATGCTGTACATAAATTATTTAGATGATGGAATAAATGCCTTTGTAGCCAAATTTTCAGATGATATGAAGATTGCTGGAGGGTAATGTTGAGGAAACAGGTAGGGTGTAGAAGGACAGACAGATTAGCAGAATGGGCAAGAAAATGGCAAATGAAATACAATTTTTGAAAATGCATGGTCATGCACTTTGGTAGTAGAAATAAATGTGGGGAATATTTTTTAAATGGGAAGAAAATCCGGGAATCTAAGATGCAGAGGGATTTGGGAGACCTTGTGCAGAACACCCTGAAAGCTAACTTGTAGTTGAGTCTGTGGTGAGGAAGGCAAATGCCATGTTAGCATTTATTTCAAGAAGTCCAGAATACAAGAGCAGGGATGTGATGCTGAGGCTCTATAAGGCACTGATGAGGCTTCACCTTGAGTATTGTGAACAGTTTTGGACCCCTCATCTTAGAAAAGATGTGCTGGCATTGGAGAGGATCCAGAGGAGATTCACAAGGATAATTCCAGGAATGAACGGACTATCATACGAGGATTATTGATGGTTGTGGGTCAGTACTCGCCAGAATTCAGAAGGATGAGGGGCAATGGATTGCAACGTTACCTCTCAACTCCTAAACTCAATCATATACCTTCTTAACCACAGAATCAACCTTTCACAGCAGCTTTGAGTGTCCTATGGACTTGGATCCCAAGATCCTTCCGATCCTCCACACTGCCAACAGTCTTACTATATTTTATTATATTATTATTGTTTTTTCTTATATTCTGCCATCAAATTCGACCTTCTAAACGGAACCTCCTCACACTCATCTGGGTTGAACTCCATCTTCCACTTTTCAGCCCAGCTCCTTAGGATATCATTGAAACCTTTCGACTGTTGAAAGGCCTAGACATAGGAGATGTGGAAAGGATGTTTCCCATGATGGTCTATGGTCTTCTTCAACTGTCTGAGGTGAAAGAGGTAAGAGAAGCGCTGTTGTGCTTTCTTCATCACATAGTCAGTATGTACAGACCAAGTAAGGTCCTCGGTGTACTTAAAGCTGTTCTCCCTCTTAACCCCAGATCCATTAATGTCAATAGGGGTGAGCTTGTCTCTGTTCTTCCAGCTCCTTTGTTTTTGCAACATTGAGGGAGAGGTTGTTTTCTTGACACCACTGTGTCAGGGTGATGCTTTCTTCTCTGAGCTGCCTCATTATAATTTGAGGTAAGGCCAATCAATGTAGTATCATCTGCAAATTGAATTAGCAGATTGGAGCTGTGGATGACAGCACAGTCATGGGTGTACAGAGTAAAGGAAGGGGCTTGGGGGGGTTTCTGTTAGATTGAAGGGTCAGGGGGGCAGAGGTGAGGGAGCCCACTTTTACCACCTGCGGGCAATTTGACAGGAAGTCCAGCTGCACAAGGTTGGGTGAGGGCCAAGGTCTCTGAGCTTCTTGTTGAACATGGAGGGAATTATATGATCTATATTTTCTTGTATTCTTTGCCAGTCTTCTACACTATCCAGAACTCCACCAATCTTGCTATCACAGCAAATTTACTAACCCATCCATCTACTTTTTCATCCAGGTCATATATAATCATCAGAAACATCCCAGGAGAGATTTCTTTAAACTCCATGAATTACAGACCTCTAGTGTAACAGTGAAATACAACAACCAACAAGCTACATTTAGCTTGTACATGGTCAAAAAAAGGTGCCAGAAACTGAGACTGTTTTCACACCCACAGATCTCACATGGCCAAGCAGCGTACACTCCCTTGTCAGGAAAGACATTATCCCACAAGAGTAAGAAATCGTCTTCAGCAAATAAATATTTAGGGCTGAATGGGACAACTTAAAATTTATTCTGCTGTGGATGTTTGTATATAGTAGTTGTATTACATAATATACTGTGTATATAGCTGAGATGCATTCTCTATTGAGTTTGAGTTTGTACCTAAGCAGGGAGAAATGTTGCATGTTTTATATTTCAATATTTGAGTAATCTTGTATATATATTGTATATTGGAAGATTCTCATTCTTTTTAGTTTAAATAATTGTTTATGGGTTATATGTAAAAATCTTAATTGCATATATTATCACATTACCACATGATGCATGTGCACCTCACTTAAAATGAACTCGAAGTTAGTCCCACAAGCTCAGAATTCTTTGGCTTTCTTTAGTTTTGTGCTTTGAGGTTATGAAACATAACATCTGACATCCAAGAACTATCCTCCTAAAGTCCAACCTATGCAGGCCAATTAATATTCAATAGGTTTCAGTGACATGGCTCCTCATTCTTCTAAACTCCAGTGAGTACTCTGAGTACCTCTGAGTTGAGGAGGGGCCAATCAGCAAGAGGAATTCATTAGAAAGTGTCAATAAAAATAGCACAACTGCAAGCAAAGCACCCATTCTTTTCAGTGTGCCGATGGTTACAGTGGATTTGGCTCATTAGGCTAAGGCGAGGTCAGGTTTAGGTAAGGTAAAGTATCTTGTAAGTTACTCTCTATGTGTTCATAGTTGTTCACTCCACACAGTAGTTCAGTGAGAGTGGCTCCAGGAGCAGTCATTTGTTCTGTGTGGGATGGTGGAAGTCTGGGAGAACTCAGGTCTCCTGGAAAAATGCTTCTGCACCAGCTGCACCGAGCTGCAGCTCCTGAGAGAATGTATTAAGGAACTGGAGCTGTAGCTGATGACCTTTAACTTATATGGGAGAACGAAGAGCTACAGAGAGGTAGCCACAGCAGGAGACAGGCAACTGGATGACTGACAGGAGAAAGAGGGAAAACAGCCAGCAAGTGCAGAGTACACTTGTGGCCATTTCCCTCAATAAAAAGTATGCAACTTTAGATATGATTGAGGTACGACCAGGACAACCTAGACAGTGACTGGATATCTGGCACTGAGTCTGGTGCTGCGGCTCAGAGGAGCAGAGAGGTGAAGAGGACTTTTGTGTTGACAGGAGATTCCGTAGTCTGAGGAACAGAGACAAGGCTCTGTGGGTGCAATAGAGGCACCCAGATGGCATGTTGCATTCCTGGTGCCACGGTCAGAGATATAGACAATAGGTGCAGAAGTAGACCATTTGGCCCCTCGAGTCTGCACCGCCATTCTGAGATCATGGCTGATCATTCACTATCAATACCCAATCCCTCCCTTGTCCCCATATCCCTTGATTCCCCTATCCATCAGATACCTATCTAGCTCCTTCTTGAAAGCATCCAGAGAATTGGCCTCCACCGTCTTCCGAGGCAGTGCATTCCACACCTCCACAACTCTCTGGGAGAAGAAGCTCTTCCTCAACTCTGTTTTAAATAACTGACCTCTTATTCTCAATCCATGCCCTCTGGTACTGGACTCTCACAACATCTGGAACGTATTTCCTGCCTCAATCCTATCAAATCCTTTAATTATCTTAAACGTTTCAATCAGATCTCCTCTCAATCTCCTCAATTCCAGTGTGTACAAGCCCAATCTCTCCAATCTCTCTGCATAAGACAGCCCTGCCATCCCAGGAATCAACCTAGTGAATCTACGCTGCACTTCCTCAATTGCCAGAATGTCCTTCCTTAAACCTGAAGACCAAAACTGTACACAATATTCCAGGTGTGGTCTCACCAGGGCCCTGTACAAATGCAAAAGGACATCCTTGCTTTTGTACTCAATTCCCCTTGTAATAAAGGCCAACATTCCATTTGCCCTCTTCACTGCCTGTTGCACCTGCTCATTCACCTTCATTGACTGATGACCTGGGACTCCTAGGTCTCTTTGCATTTCTCCCTTACCTAACTCTACACTGTTCAGACAATACTCTGCCCTCTTGTTCCTGCTTCCAAAGTGGATAACTTCACATTTATTCACATTGAATGATATCTGCCAAGTATCTGCCCACTCACCCAGCCTATCCAAGTCTCCCTGTATTCTCCTAACGTCCTCTTCGCATGTCACACTGCCACCCAGTTTAGTATCGTCAGCAAACTTGCTGATATAGTTTTCAATGCCCTCATCTAAATCATTGACATAAATCGTAAAGAGCTGTGGTCCCAATACAGAGCCCTGTGGTACCCCACTATTCACCTCCAGCCAGTCCGAGAAACACCCATTCACTGCTACCCTTTGCTTTCTATCTGCCAACCAGTTTTCTATCCATATTGAAACCCTGACCCCAATGCCGTGAGCTCTGATTTTACTCACCAATCTCCTATGTGGCACCTTATCGAATGCCTTCTGAAAATCTAGGTACACTACATCCACTGGCTTACCCTCGTCTAACATCCTTGTTACACCCTCAAAAAACTCCAACAGATTAGTCAAGCATGATTTGCCCTTGGTAAATCCATGCTGGCTCGGCCTAATCCTATTTCTGCCATCAAGATGTGCCACTATTTCGTCCTTAATAATGGACTCAAGCATCTTCCCCACGACTGACGTTAGGCTAACAGGGCGATAGTTCTCCGTTTTCTCCTTCCCTCCCTTCTTGAAAAGTTAAATATATCTTGTATCAGGTCTGTGGTATTCTCAAAGGTGAGGCAGAGCACCAATGACATAAGTAGACAGGATGAGGAGGTCCAGAAGAGAGATGTTTTATTTGGTATAATCCATCAATATATTCATGGTATTTCTCCATCAGACCAACATATAAATACATTATTGGCCAGAAGGGCTATTTTGTTGAAATGGAAAGATGCTTCTGCTCCTACTTTGATACAATGGTTTTCTCAGGTGATGTTATGCCTCAGTCTGGAGATAATCAGAAGTCAAACTTTTGATCCTCGATTCGTTTTTGAAAAAAAGTGGGGTTCATTCACCCAAAACTATTATCTGATTTGAGTTAATTAATATGGCTTTCTTCCTATTTTCCTTTAAGTGGATCTGAGTTGGCGGATTGATTTTTTATATGGAAGCTTGTATAATGTATAGCTCCGGGGTTGTGCTCCCAATGTTTTTTTTGGGGTTTTTTTTCAGTTAGTAAGGGTTTTTTTTTCAAGTTAGTAGGGGTTCTTTTCTTTCCTCCTTTTTCTTTCAAAAAAAAAATTCTTAACACTTTATTTTTTTCTTATTATCATTGATCCATTGCTTAGCTTTGTTAATCAGTTATTTGCTAATTTAATTCCTTATTGTACATAATGATATATTGACTTAATGTATATTTTTTGTCTATCTTCAATAATAATTAATAAAAAGATTTTAAAATGAAAGATGGGAGTGAGGTAGGTAGAAAGCTGAGAAGCAGGACCTCCAGGGTAGTAATCTCTGGATTGTTGGCTGTGCCAAGTGCCAGTGAGGGTAGGAATAGGATGATTTAATTGGTGAATGTGTGGCTGAGGAACTGGTACAGGGGGCAGGGGTTCAGGTTGATGGATCATTGGGATCTCTTCTGGGGAAGGTACAACCTGTACAAAAGGGACAGGTTACACCTGAACTTGAGGGAGTCCAATATCTATAGGGCAGGTTGGCCAGAGTTGATCAGGAGGGTTTAAACTAAGTTAGCAGGAGGATGGCAACCAGAGTGTTAGTGCTGAAGATGAGGTAGCATCGAACAGAGCCAATGTGCAGAGATGAGAGGCTGTTCATAGGGCAAAATTGTCGCCAACAGGAGGAATAGTAACATAAAAGACATAAAATCAAAAAGGGTGAATACAGGACTGAAGATTGTTGTTTTGTTGAATGCCTACAATATACCAAATAAGGTGGATAAACTCATGACACAGTTAGACTGGCATGTATGATGTTGTAGGCATCACTGAATCATGGTTAAGAGATGATTATAGCAGGGAGCTTAATGTTCAAGGCTACACATTGTAGCAAAAGGGCAGGCAGGAAGGCAGAGGGGATGGCATTGCTCTGTCAGTAACATTGAAAACAAACTATTAGAAAGAGGTGACATAGGATTGGAAGGTGTTGAATCCTTGTGGATAGAGCTAAGGAACTGCAAGGGTAAGAAGACCCCATTGGGAGTTGTATACAGACCCCCAAGCAGTAGTAAGGAAATGGTCTACAAATTACAACTGGTGATGGAAAATACATACTAAAAGGACAAAGTAATGGGCAATTTCAGTATGCAGGTTGATAGGGGAAATCAGTCAGTGACGGATTTCAGAAGGGGAAATTTCTGGAATGCCTATCAGATGACTTTTTAGAGCAGCTCGTGGTTGAGCCCACTAGAAGGTCAGTAATTTTGGATTGGGGGAACCAGAATTGTTTAGAGAGCTTAAGATAAAAGAACCTTTAGTGGCAAGTGATCAGAATATGATAGAATTCACCCTGAAATTTGAGAAGTATCAATATTGCGCTGGAGCAATTGGTAAAACAGTACAACTGTGGCTGACAAAGGAAGTCAAAGTTAATGTAAAAGCAAAAGAGAGAGCTTACAGCAAAACAAAAATTAATGGGAAGATAAAGAATTTTTTTTTCTTCGGCAGTTTAACGGGCACAACTGCACAAGTGTGTGTAAGTCGGACCATGAGGCAGCAGGAGTATTTAAAGAGAACAGTTTGTGGAAGTAGGTTATTTTCTTCAGCAATTTAACAGGGACACGACTGCGCAGTGCGTGTAAGTCAGACCATGAGGCAGCGGGAGTACATAAAGAGAACAGTTTGTGGAAATAGGTCATTTTCTTCGGCAGTTTAACAGGGGCACAACTGCACAAGTGCGTGTAAGTCGGACCGTGAGGCAGCAGGAGTATTTAAAGAGAACAGTTTGTGGAAATAGGTCATTTTCTTCGGCAGTTTAACGGGGGCACAACTGCACAAGTACGTGTAAGTCCGACCATGAGGTAGCAGGAGTATTTAAAGAGAACAGTTAGACAGAGCAGGTGATGTTGTGGGCGACGGAGTAGAGGGAGACAGAGTAGGAAGGCTTTGTCTCCAGAGGCTTCGGTGAGCAGAGGCTGAGGACGAGCTTCACTCCAAGTGAGGTAAGGCCGGGTAAGTTCCTTTAAAAGGAGAAAGTTTCAAAAGTTGAGGCAGCATATTGGGTAAGTCATGGTAGCTGAGATCGGCCCCATGGTTTGTTCATCCTGCAGCATGTGGGGAATCAGTGATACTTCCAGTGTCGCTGACAACCTTGTGTGCAGGAAGTGTGTCCAGCTGCAGCTTCTGGCAGACCGCATTGAGCATCTGGAGCTGCGATTGGATTCATACTGGAGCATCCGCAATGCTGAAAAAGTTGTGAAAAGCACATTCAGTGAGTTGGCTACACAGGCAGAAAGGGAAGGGGTGGCTACTAGACAGTGTAGCAGCATAGGCAGGTAGTGCAGGAGTCCCCTGAGGTCATCTCCCTCCTAAACAGATATACTGTTTTGGATACTGTTGGAGGAGATGTCTCATCAGGGGAAGGCAGCAGCAGCCGAGTTCATGGCACCATGGGTGGCTCTGTGGCACAGGAGGGAAGGAAAAGGAGTGGGAGAGCTATAGTGATGGGGATTCGATTGTAAGGGGAATAGATAGGCGGTTCTGCGGCCGCAAACGAGACTCCAGGATGGTATGTTGCCTCCCTGGTGTAAGGGTCAAGGATGTCTCTGAGCAGCTGCAGGACATTCTGGAATGGGAGAGTGAACAGCCAGTGGTCGTGATGCACATAGGTACCAACGATATAGGTAGAAAACGGGATGAAGTCCTACAAGGTGAATTTAGGGAGTAAGGAGATAAACTTAAAAGTAGGACCACAAAGGTAATAATCTCTGGATTACTACCAGTGCCATGTGCTAGTCAGAGTCAAAATAGGAGGATATTTCAGATGAATATGTGGCTTGAAAATAGGTGCAAGGGGGAGGGATTCAAATTTCTGGGGCATTGGAACCAGTTCTGGGGGAGGTGGGACCAGTATAGACAGAACGGTCTGCACCTAGGCTGGATTGGAACCAATGTCATAGGGGGAGCGTTTGCTACTGCTGTTCAGGAGGATTTAAACTAATGTGGCAGGGGGATGGAAACAAGCGCAGAGAAACAGAGGGGTGTAAAATAAGGGTAGAAGCAAAACGTAGTAAGGTGAAAAGGAAAAGTGGCAGGCAGGCAAAAAGGGCCACTTTTCAACATAATTGTATAAAGACTAAGAGTGTTGTAAAAACAAGCCTGAAGGCTTTGTGTGTCAATGCGAGGAGCATTCGTAACAAGGTGGATGAATTGAATGTGCAGATAGTTATTAATGAATATGATATAGTTGGGATCACAGAGACATGGCTCCAGGGTGACCAAGGATGGGAGCTCAACGTCCAGGGATATTAAATATTCAGGAGGGATAGACAGGAAAGAAAGGGAAGTGGGGTAGCATTACTGGTTAGAGAGGAGATTAACGCAATAGAAAGGAAGAACATTAGCCTGGAGGATGTGGAATCAATATGGGTAGAGCTGCATAACACTAAAGGACAGAAAACGCTGGTGGGAGTTGTGTACAGGCCACTTAACAGTAGTAGTGAGGTTGGAGATGGCATTAAACAGGAAATTAGAAATGCATGCAATAAAGGAACAGTAGTTATAATGGGTGACTTCAATCTACATATAGATTGGGTGAACCAAATTGGTAAGGGTGCTGAGGAAGAGGATTTCTTGGAATGCATGCGGGATGGTTTTCTGAACCAACATGTTGAGGAACCAACTAGAGAGCTGGCCATTCTAGATTGGGTAATGAGCAATGAGGAAGGGTTAGTTAGCAATCTTGTCGTGCGAGGCCCCTTGGGTAAGAGTGACCATAATATGGTGGAATTCTTCATTAAGATGGAGAGTGACATAGTTAATTCAGAAACAAAGGTTCTGAACTTAAAGAGGGGTAACTTTAAAGGTATGAGACATGAATTAGCTAAGATAGACTGGCAAATGATACTTAAAGGATTGACGGTGGTGACGCACCATCAACAACTCTCCGAGTCGTGAGGCGAGATATAGGCTTGTATTGGCTGGAAGAAAGAACAAGCAGCAATTGACCACCACACTACATCCTGGAGACTGAGGCCAGGGCTCAGGCTCCAATCGCCTTTATACCGGGGTCTGTGGGAGGAGCCACGGTCAGTGGGAGGAGCCACAGGAGCAGTCAGCGGGAGGGGGGGGGGCGTGTCCAGAAAGGTATATGTAGTTCACCACAGGTGGATATGCAATGGCAAGCAAGCATTTAAAGATCGCATGGATGAACTACAACAATTGTTCATCCCAGTTCGGCAAAAGAATAAACCAGGGAAGGTAGTGCACCCATGGCTGACAAGGGGAATTAGGGATAGTATCAAGTCCAAAGAAGAAACATATAAATTAGCAAAAAACAAGCGGCACACCTGAGGACTGGGAGAAATTCAGAGACCAGCAGAGGAGGACAAAGGGCTTAATTAGGAAAGGGAAAAAAGATTATGAGAGAAAGCTGGCAGGGAACATAAAAACTGACTGTAAAAGTTTTTATAAATATGTGAAAAGAAAAAGATCGGTTAAGACAAATGTAGGTCCCTTACAGTCAGAAAAAGGTGAATTGATCATGGGGAACAAGGACATGGCAGACCAATTGAATAGCTACTTTGGTTCTGTCTTCACTAAGGAGAACATAAATAATCTTCTGGAAATAGTAAGGGACCGAGGGTCTAGTGAGATGGAGGAACTGAGGGAAATACACGTTAGTGGGGAAGTGGTGTTAGGTAAATTGAAGGGATTAAAGGCAGATAAATCCCCAGGGCCAGATGGTCTGCATCCCAGAGTGCTTAAGGAAGTAGCCCAAGAAATAATAGTGGATACATTAGTGATAAGTTTTTCAAAATGCCTTAGATTCTGGATTAGTTCCTGAGGATTGGAGGGTGGCTAATGTAACCCCACTTTTTAAAAAAAGGGAAAGAGGAACCTGGGAGTTATAGACCGGTTAGTCTGACATCGGTAGTGGGGAAAATGCTGGAGTTGGTTATCAAAGATGTGATAGCAGCACATTTGGAAATTGGTGAAATCATCGGACAAATTCAGCATGGATTTGTGAAAGGAAAATCATGCCTGACGAATCTCACAGAATTTTTTGAAGATGTAACTGGTAGAGCAGATAGGGGAGAGCCAGTGGATGTGATATATATAGATGTTCAAAAGGCTTTTGACAAGGTCCCACACAGGAGATTAGTGTGCAAACTTAAAGCACACAGTATTGGGGGTATGGTATTGATGTGGATAGAGAATTGTTTGGCAGACAGGAAGCAAAGATTGGGAGTAAACGGGACCTTTTCAGAATGGCAGACAGTGACTCGTGGGGTACCGCAAGGCTCAGTGCTGGGACCCCAGTTGTTTACAATATATATTAATGATTTAGACGAGGGAATTAAATGCAGCATTTCCAAGTTTGCAGATGACACAAAGCTGGGCAGCAGTGTTAGCTGTGAGGAGGATGCTAAGAGGATGCAGGGTGACTTGGATAGGTTAGGTGAGTGGGCAAATTCATGGCAGATGTAATTCAATATGGATCCACTTTGGTTGCAAGAACAGGAAAACAGATTATTATCTGAACGGTGGCCGATTAGGAAAAGGGGAGGTGCAATGAGACCTGGGTGTCATTATACACCAGTCATTAAAGGTGGGCATGCAGGTCCAGCAGGCGGTGATAAAGGCAAATTGTATGTTGGTATTCATAGCAAAAGGATTTGAGTACAGGAGCAGGGAGGTTCTACTGCAGATATACAAGGCCTTGGTGAGACCGCACCTAGAATATTGTGTGCAGTTTTGGTCCCTTAATCTGAGGAAAGACATTCTTGCCATAGAGGGAGTACAGAGAAGCTTCACCAGATTGATTCCTGGATTGAGGGGGGAATCTTACTGAAACGTATAAAATTCTAAAGGGATTGGACAGGCTAGATGCAGGAAGATTGTTTCTGATGTTGGGGAAGTCCCGAACGAGGAGTCACAGTTTAAGGATAAAGGGGAAGCCTTTTAGGACCCAGATGAGGAAAAACTTCTTCAGACAGAGAGTGGTGAATCTGTGGAATTCTCTGCCACAGGAAACAGTTGAGGCCAGTTCATAGGCTATATTTAAGAGAAAGTTAGATATGGCCCTTGTGGCTAAAGGGATCAGGGGGTATGGAGAGAAAGCAGGTACAGGGTTCTGAGTTGGATGATCAGCCATGATCGTACTGAATGGCGTTGCCGTCTCAAAGGGCTGAATGGCCTACTCATGCACCTATTTTCTATGTTTCTATGTACTATAGACCACCCAATAGTCAGCAAGAATTGGAGGAGCAAATCTGTACAGAGATAGCAGACAACTGCAGGAAACATAAAGTTGTGATAGTAGGGAATTTTAATCTCCCACATATTGTTTGGGACTCCCATACTGTTAAAGGTCTAGACTGGCTAAAGTTTGTAAAATGTGTTCAGCAAAGTTTTCTAAATCAATATATTGAGGTACCAACTAGAGAGGATGCAATATCAGATATCCTTTTAGGAAACTAGTTAGGACAGATGACAGAAGTGTGTGCAGGGGAACACTTTGGGTCTAGTGATCATAACGTCATTAGTTTCAACTTGGTCATGGATAAGGATAGATCTGGTCTCCGGGTTGAGGTACTAAACTGGAAAAAGGTCAAATTTGAAGAAGTGAGAAAGGATCTAAAATGTGTGGATTGGGACAGGTTGTTCTCTGGCTAGGATGTGATTGGTAAGTGGGTGGCCTGCAAAGGAGAAATTTTGAGAGTGCAGAATTTGTATGTTCCTGTCAGGGTTAAAGGCAAAGTGAATAAGAATAAGGAACCTTGGTTTTTGAGGGATATTGGAAATCTGATAACAAAGAAGAGAGAGATGCATGACATGTATAGGCAACAAGGAACAAATAAGGTGTTTGAGGAGTATAAAAAGTGCAAGAAAATACTAAAGAAAGAAATCAGGAAAGCTAAAAGAAGACATGAGGTTGCTTTAGCAGTCAGGGTGAATGATAATCCCAAGAGCTTCTACAGGTATATTAAGAGCAAAAGGATAGTAAGGGATAAAATTGGCCCTCTTGAAAGTGGTCAGCTATGTATGGAACCGAAGGAAGTGGGGGAGATCTTAAATGGGTTTTTTGCATCTGTCTTTACTAAGGAAAGTGGTATGGAGTCTATGGAAATAAGGCAAACAAGTAGTGAGGTCATGGAACCTATACAGATTAAAGAGGCGGAGGTGCTTGCTGTCTTGAGGCAAATCAGAGTAGATAAATCCCCAGGACCTGACAGAGTATTCCCTTGGACCTTGAAGGAGACTAGTGTTAAAATTTCAGGGGCCCTAGCAGATATATTTTAAATGACGGTATCCATGGGTGAGGTGCCGGTGGATTGGAGGACAGTATGTTGTTCCATTGTTTAAAAAAGGCTCTAAAAGTAATCCAGGAAATTATAGGCTGGTAAATTTGTCATCAGTAGTAGGTAAATAATTGGAAGGAATACTAAGAGATAGGATTTACAAGTATTTAGATAGACAGGGACTTATTTGGAAGAGTCAACATGGCTTTGTGCATGGTAGGTCATGTTTAACCAGTCTATTAGAGTTTTTCAAGGAGGTTACCAGGAAAGTGGATGAAGGGAAGGCAGTGGATGTTATCTACATGGACTTCAGTAAGGCCTTAAACAAGGTCCTGCTTGGGAGGTTAGTTAGGAAGATTCAGTCGCTAGGTATACATGGCGAGGTAGTAAATTGGATCAGACATTGGCTCAATGGGAGAAGACAGAGAGTGATAGTGGAGGATTGCTTCTCTGAGTGGACACCTGTGACTAGTGGTGTGCCACAGGGATCTGTGCTGAGTCCATTGTTATTTGTCATCTATATCAATGATCTGGATGATAATGTGGTAAACTGGATCAGCAAATTTGCTGATGATACAAAGATTGGAGGTGTAGTGGACAGTGAGGAAGGTTTTCAAAGTGGACCAACTGGAAAAATGGGCTGACAAATGGCAGATGGAGTCTAATGCAGACAAGTGTGAGGTATTGCACTTTGGAAGGACAAACCAAGGTAGAACATATAAGGTAAAAGATAGGGCACTCAGGAGTGCAGTAAAACAGAGGGATCTGGGAATACAGATACAAAATTCCTTTAAAGTGGTGTCACAGGTAGATAGGGTCGTAAAGAGAGCTTCTGGTACATTTGCCTTTATAAATCAAAGTATTGAGTATAAGATTTGGAATGTTTTGGTGAGGTTGTATAAGACATTGGTGAGGCTGAATTTGGAGTATTGTGTGCAGTTTTGGTCACCAAATGACAGGAAGGATTTTAATAAGGTTGAAAGAGTGCAGAGAAGGTTTACAAGGATGTTGCCGGGACTTGAGAAACTGAGTTACAGAGAAAGGTTGAATAGGTTAGGACTTTATTCCCTGGAGCATAGGAGAATGAGGGGTGATTTGATAGAGGAGTATAAAATTATGATGATAGAGTGAATGTAAGCAGGCTTTTTCCACTGAGGCTAGGGGAGAAAATAAAACAGAGGACATGGCTTAAGGGTGAAGGAGGAAAAGTTTAAAGGGAACATTAGGGGGAGCTTCTTCACACAGAGAGTAGTGGGAGTGTGGAATGAGCTGCCAGTTGAAGTGGTGAATGCAGGCTCACTTTTGACATTTAAGAAAAACTTGGACAGGTCCATGGATGAGAGGGGTATAGAGGAATATGGTCTAGGTGCAGGTCCGTGTGACTAGGCAGAAAAATGGTTTGGCACAGCCAAGAAGGGCCAAAAGGCCTGTTTCTGTGCTGTAATGTTCGATGGTTCCATGGTGTGAAAGGACACTGGGAGATGGCAAGTGACTGGGGTTGAGAGGAAAATTGGATCCGCCATGATAAAATGGTGGAGCAGATTCGATGAGCCAAATAAGACATGAAATCATAAGATATTGGAGCACAATTGGGTCATTTGGCCGATCCAGCCTTGGTGCATATTGGCACCAATGGAAAATGAATGAAAGATTAGGAGGACTACAACATAGATTTTAGGGAGCTGAAAAACATGACAATCTCTGGATTGCTGCCTACACCACACACAAGTTACACAACATTACATATGGCTGAGGAAATAGCGCAAGGGAAGGATTTCAGACATGTGTATCATTGGGATCTCTTCTCCGGAATGTATGTTGGTTTACAAACAGAAATGGTGTATACTGAGACTTTCAGGAAGGATAGGCAGATGATAGTGCAAAATTACAGTCACTGGGATGGGCTGGAGTGCAAAATGAGGACAAAATTGAAAAGGTGACAAATCAGGTATGAAGGTGTTATGTTTGAATGCACACAATATACGAAATAAGGCAGATGATCTTGCAGCACAGTTGGAGATTGGCAGATATGAGGTTGTGTGCATCATGAAGGCACAGCTGGAAGATGATTGTTGTTGGGAGCTCAATATTCAAGGATTGGAAAATATCCAAGGACAGGCAGCAAGTATAGGGGTTAGGAGTAGTTCTGCTGGTACAAATGATATTAAATCTTTAGAAAAAGATGACAGGTTCAGCACAACACACTCAAAATGCTAGAGGGACTCAGTTGGCCAGGCAACATTTATGGAAAAGAGTACAATCAATGTTTTGGGCTGAAGCCCTTTAGCAGGACTGGAGAAAGAAAAGCGATGAGTAGATTTAAAAGGTGGGGAAGGGGAGAAAGAAACACCAGGAAGAGTGAAACCTGGAGGGGGTGGGATGAAGTAAAGAGCTGGGAAGTACTAGCTCCACTAGGTAGAGGAGAGTGGTGGTGGTCTGGTTAGGTCTGGTGTCCAGAAAAAGATGGAGAGCTTTGAGTCCTTCCTGGTGGGGGATGGACTAACTTTAACCCTAACCCAATCCCTATACACCCCCCACCTTTTGGCTCCTCCCACTTCCTTCAGACAGAAGGAGTAGCCATGGGCACTCGCATGGGTCCCAGTTATGCCATCCTATTTGTCGGCTATGTGGAACAGTCTATGTTCCAAGCATACACTGATGACTGACCCACATTTTCCTACACTACATCGACAACTGCATTGGTGCTGCTCCTCACACCCATGCCGAACTCATTGATTTCATCCACTTTGCCTCCAACTTCCACCAGCCCTCAAGTTCCCCTGATCCATTTCTGACACTTCCCTCCCCTTTCTTGATCTCACTGTCTCTATCTCCAGAGACAGCTTACCCAACAATGTCTATTGCAAACTCATGGACTCTCACAACTACCTAGACTACAGATCGTCTCACCCTACTACTTGTAAAAATGCCATTCCTTTTCTCAATTCCTCTGACGCCGCTGCATCTGCTCTCAAGATGAGTCTTTTCATTCTAGAATGAAGAAAATGCCCTCCTTTAAAGAAATGGGGCTCCCTTCCTCCACCATCAATGTTGCCTTCCACCATATTCTTCCTTTTCACACACGTCTGCTCTTACCCCATTTCCTGCCACCCTACCAGGCATAAGGTTCCTCTTGTCCTCAGCTACCACCCCACCAGCCTCTGCGCTCAGCATATAATTCTCCGAAATGTCCGCCACCTTCAAAGAGATTCCACCACAAAGCACATCTTTCCCTCCTCCTCCTACCCCACCTACTGCTTTTTGCAGGGATCATACCCTACGCGACTCCCTTGTCCATTTGTCCCTCCCCACTAATCTCCCTCCTGGCATTTATCCTTGCAAGCAGAACAAGTGCTACACATGCTCCCACATCTCCTCCCTCACTATCATCCAGGGCGTAACCAGCCCTTCCAGGTGAGGTGAAATTTCACCTGTGGGTCATATGCTGTGTTTGGTGCTTATAGGGTGGCCTGCTGTACATCGATGAGACCTAATGAGGATTCGGTGATGACTTCACCGAGCATCTACACTCCATCCACCAGAACAATGGCCACTCATTTTAATTCCACTTCCCATTCCGATATGTCCATCCATGGCCTCCTCGGCTGTTGCAATTAGGCTACTCTTTGGCTGGAGGAACAACACCTTATATTCCATTTGGGTAGCCTCCAACCTGATGGCATGAGCATCGATTTCTCAAACTTCTGGTAATGACCCACAGCCTCCCCCCACCCTTCTCCATTTCCCATCTCCTTTTCCCTCTCTCACCTCATCTCCTTAACTAAAAAAGCAATACGGAGAGAAAAAATCAGGTATGAGCTCAGTCTAGCCAGGAATATAAAAGGGGATAGCAAAAGCTTTTTTAGCTATGTGAAGAGAAAGAAGATAGTTAAGAACAATGTTGGCCCCTTGAAGAATGAATTGGGAGAAATTGTTATGGGAAACAGGGAAATGGCAACAGAATTTAATGCGTACTTTAGATCTGTCTTCACCAGGGAGGACACAAGCAATCTCCCAGATGTATGGATGGGCCAGGGTCATAAGATATCAGAGGAATTGAGACAGATTGACATTAGGAAAGAAACTGTGATGAGTAGACTGGTAGGACTGAAGGCTAATAAATCCCCGGGTCCAGATGGTCCGCATCCGAGGGTTCTAAAAGAGGTGGCTCAGGAAATTGTGGATGCATTGGTAATCATTTTCCAATGTTCCTTAGATTCAGGATCAGTTCCTGAAGATTGGAGAGTGGCTAATGTTGTCCCACTTTTCAAGAAGGGAGGGAAGGAGAAAACGGAGAACTATCGCCCTGTTAGCCTAACGTCAGTCGTGGGGAAGATGCTTGAATCCATTATTAAGGACGAAATAGTGGCACATCCAGATGGCAGAAATAGGATTAGGCCGAGCCAGCATGGATTTACCAAGGGCAAATCATGCTTGACTAATCTGTTGGAGTTTTTTGAGGGTGTAACAAGGATGTTAGACGAGGGTAAGCCAATGGATGTTGTATACCTAGATTTTCAGAAGGCATTTGATAAGGTGCCACATAGGAGATTGGTGAGTAAAATCAGAGCTCATGGCATTGGGGGCAGGGTTTCAACATGGATAGAAAACTGGTTGGCAGATAGAAAGCAAAGGGTAGCAGTGAATGGGTGTTTCTCGGACTAGCTGGAGGTGACTAGTGGGGTACCACAGGGCTCTGTATTGGGACCACAGCTCTTTACGATTTATGTCAATGATTTAGATGAGGGCATTGAAAACTATATCAGCAAGTTTGCTGACGATACTAAACTGGGTGGCAGTGTGACATGCGAAGAGGACGTTAGGAGAATACAGGGAGACTTGGATAGGCTGAGTGAGTGGGCAGATACTTGGCAGATGTCATTCAATGTGAATAAATGTGAAGTTATCCACTTTGGAAGCAGGAACAAGAGGGCAGAGTATTGTCTGAATGGTGTCGAGTTAGGTAAGGGAGAAATGCAAAGAGACCTAGGAGTCCTAGTTCATCAGTCAATGAAGGTGAATGAGCAAGTGCAACAGGCAGTGAAGAGGGCAAATGGAATGTTGGCCTTTGTTACAAGGGGAATTGAATACAAGAGCAAGGATGTCCTTTTGCATTTGTACAGGGCCCTGGTGAGACCACACCTGGAATATTGTGTACAGTTTTGGTCTCCAGGTTTAAGGAAGGACATTCTGGCAATTGAGGAAGTGCAGCGTAGATTCACTAGGTTGATTCCTGGGATGGCAGGGTTGTCTTATGCAGAGAGATTGGAGAGATTGGGCTTGTACACGCTGGAATTGAGGAGATTGAGAGGAGATCTGATTGAAACGTTTAAGATAATTAAAGGATTTGATAGGATTGAGGCAGGAAATATGTTCCAGATGTTGGGAGAGTCCAGTACCAGAGGGCATGGATTGAGAATAAGAGGTCAGTTATTTAAAACAGAGTTGAGTAAGAGCTTCTTCTCCCAGAGAGTTGTGGAGGTGTGGAATGCACGGCCTCGGAAGACGGTGGAGGCCAATTCTCTGGATGCTTTCAAGAAGGAGCTGGATAGATATCTGATGGATAGGGGAATCAAGGGATATGGGGACAAGGCAGGGACTGGGTATTGATAATGAATGATCAGCCATGATCTCAGAATGGCAGTGCAGACTCAAGGGGCCGAATGGTCTACTTCTGCACCTATTGTCTATTGTCTTACCCACCCATCACCTCTCTCTGGTGCTCCTTCCCCGTTTTTCTTTCTTCCATGGCTTTTTGTGTCTTTCACCAATCAACTTCTCAGCTCTTTACTTCATCCCTCCCCGTCCAGGTTTCACCCATCACCTGCAAACATGAGGAAATCTGCAGATGATGGAAATTCAAGCAACACACACAAAATGCTGGTGGAACGCAGCAGGCAAAACAGCATCTATAAGGAGAAGCACTGTCGATGTTTCGGGCCGAGACCCTTCATCAGGACTAACTGAAATGAAAGATAGTAAGAGATTTGAAAGTAGCAGGGGTTAGGGGAAATGCAAAATGATAGAAGACCAGAGGGGGTGGGATGATGCTGAGAGCCAGAAAGGTGATTGGCAAAAGGGATACAGAGCTGGAAAAGGGAAAGGATCATGGGACGGGAGGCCTAGGGAGAAAGAAAGGGGGAGGGGAGCACCAGAGGGAAGTGCAGAACAGGCAGAGTGATGGGCAGAGAGAAAAAAAAAGGAGGGGAGAAAAAAATCTAAATATATCAGGGATGGGGTAAGAAGGGGAGGAGGGGCATTCACCTATCACTTGTTGTTTCTCTCTCCCCTTCCCCCACCTTTTAAATCTACTCCTCAGGATTTTTCCTCAGTCCTGTTGAAGGGTTTTGGCCCATAACATTGACCGTACTCTTTTCCATGAATGCTGCCTGGCCTGCTGAATTCCTCCAGCATTTTGTATGTGTTGCTCGGACTTCTAGCATCTTCAGATTTTCTCTTGTTTCGGATCAGAAGATGTAGGACACTTTTGGTGGCGTTAAATTGTAAGAATAAGAATACCTCGATGAGAGTTACTTACTCTCATTTTTTCAAAACTCCTTAGATTCTGGATTAGTTCCTGAGGATTGGAGGGTGGCTAACGTAACCCCACTTTTTAAAAAAGGAGGGAGAGAGAAACCAGGGAAGTATAGACCAGTTAGTCTGACACCGGTGGTGGGGAAAATGCTAGATGTGATAACAGCACATTTGGAAAGAGGTGAAATCATTGGACAAAGTCAGCATGGATTTGTGAATGGAAAATCATGTCTGACAAATCTTATAGAATTTTTTGAAGATGTAACTAGTAGAGTGGATAGGGGAGAGCCAGTGGATGTGGTATATTTGGATTTTCAAAAGGCTTTTGACAAGGTCCCACACAGGAGATTAGTGTGCAAACTTAAAGCACACGGTATTGGGGGTATGGTATTGATGTGGATAGAGAATTGGTTGGCAGACAGGAAGCAAAGAGTGGAAGTAAACGGGGCCTTTTCAGAATCGCAGGCAGTGACTAGTGGGGTACCGCAAGGCTCAGTGCTGGGACCCCAGTTGTTTACAATATATATTAATGATTTAGACGAGGGAATTAAATGCAGCATCTCCAAGTTTGCGGATGACACAAAGCTGGGCGGCAGTGTTAGCTGTGAGGAGGATGCTAAGAGGATGCAGGGTGACTTGGATAGGTTAGGCGAATGGGCAAATTCATGGCAGATGCAATTTAATGTGGATAAGTGTGAGTTTATCCACTTTGGTTGCAAGAGCAGGAAAACAGATTATTATCTGAACAGCGGCCGATTAGGAAAAGGGGAGGTGCAACGAGACCTGGGTGTCATTGTACACCAGTCATTGAAGGTGGGCATGCAGGTACAGGAGGCAGTGAAAAAAGCAAATGGTATGTTGGTATTCATAGCAAAAGGATTTGATTACAGGAGCAGGGAGGTTCTACTGCAGTTGTACAAGGCCTTGGTGAGACCGCACCTAGAATATTGTGTGCAGTTTTGGTCCCTTAATCTGAGGAAAGATATTCTTGCCATAGAGGGAGTACAAAGAAGCTTCACCAGATTGATTCCTGGATTGAGGGGGGAATCTTACTGAAACGTATAAAATTCTAAGGGGATTGGACAGGCTAGATGCAGGAAGATTGTTTCTGATGTTGGGGAAGTCCAGAATGAGGGGTCACAGTTTAAGGATAAAGGGGAAGCCTTTTAGGACCGAGATGAGGAAAAACTTCTTCACACAGAGAGTGGTGAATCTGTGGAATTCTCTGCCACAGGAAACAGTTGAGGCCGGTTGATTGGCTATATTTAAGAGGAAGTTAGATATGGCCCTTGTGGCTAAAGGGATCAGGGGGTATGGAGAGAAAGCAGGTACAGGGTTCTGAGTTGGATGATCAGCCATGATCATACTGAATGGCGGTGCAGGCTCAGAGGGCCGAATGGCCTACTTCTGTACCTATTTTCTCTGTTTCTATGTTTACAGGCCTTCGAATGTGACAAGTTAAAGGATAAGACACTAAAGATCTGTTAATTTCAAAAATTATTTAGAAACAGTGAAAACACATGTTAAAAAGGGCTAAAATACTAAAAGGTATTTAATTCATTTCATTGTTTCTTTCATTCTTTATTGTGCAAAGTTAAGCCCTAATAGTATTATCAGTGATCTGCAGAGTAGCCTTGATCTGCTAGCCTGAGGCCGATTGCTTCTGTCTGCACCCACATACTCGAGGGAGGACATCGCGGTACTTTCTTCACTTGAGTAAAAGTTCTCAATGAAGATGCCTCACGTCACTGTTGTGATTATTTCTCCCCATTTTTCAGGTATGTTGTCGGTAATTTATGCTGTTAAAGGGGCCATGATAACTTTCTAACATGTGTGAAGTGCCAAGAGAGTGTTTATGTAACGTTTGACTAAGTAAGAGTAATGTTTGCCGAGTGTATTAAAGTGTGCGTGTAAGCGAAGCCGCCGCCATTTTGTGTACCGATACCACGTGATTTGCTGTTTTGTGAGTTTACATGTGCACCTATGTAAATGCATTTTGCACAATTGTTTGTGTATTATTTATTTAGTAACTAAGTTATGAGAGTTTGCTGAGCTAATGCTACATATTATTCACCAGAACTACAACCAGAAGTCCTGAGTTAAGGGTGAAAGGTGAGAAGTTTAAGGACAATATGAGAGGATGGTGAGAGTGTGGAACAAGCTGCCAGCACAAGTAGTGTATGCAAGCTAAATTTCAAAGTTTAAAAGAAGTTCCCATAGGTACAAGGATGGTTGGTGTTTGAAGGGCTATGGTTTCAATGCAGGTCACTGGGAGTAGGCAGTTTAAGTGTCTTATTAAGGTGCAGCACAGACTAGATGGGCCAAAGGGCCTGCTTCGACACTATACTTTTCTATGATTCTATTACTCTATAACTGCTCACCCCTGAAAGGTTTGTCACTGTCAGGTTCATTACCCAACACAGATCCAGTACAGATCATATTCTTGTTGGACTATCTACATATTGATTTAAGAAACCTACCTGGATTTCTTATTTGTTGTTCCTTTCTGACCTTTCACCAATCTCTTCTTTTCTACTGCATACAGCATTTCATTTGTGATCTATTTTGTGCCTTTGTGCTTGCGTCACTTTGGAATGTGTTTCTCTGCAGCTGTTGTCAATGCATCTCTTGTTACATTCCAAAGTTTTCTGGTTCGACCTCTTCTTGTAAGTTCAGCAGGGCTTCAAAACTTTTGCAACGCTCTACGCTGAAAGAGTTTGGTATGTCTGAGATCATATCTGACTGGTGGCTTTGCTCGTTTTACATCCTTAACCTGAGCTTCATCTTGGCCAACAGCAATTGATAATCAGTATCACGTTCAGCTCCCCAAATATGTCCTGCATTTCAGAATATTTGATTTACAACTTTTGTTGGTGAGGACGTAATCAGTCTGGTTCCTGGTTTTACCTTCAGGAGCTGTCCATGTGTGTTTGTGCTGATGGTGTTGATCAAACATTGTGTTTATTACACAGAGGTGGTTTTCTTGACAGAAAATAATTTAGCCGTGTCCCCCATTCATTTGGTGTTCCTAAACCGTTGTTTCCCATAACTTCCTTATTCAGAGATATTTGACCTACTTTTGCAATGAAGTCACCTAAAATGAGCACAACATCAGTTTTTGTAGTATCATCAATGAGGCCTTACAGGCTGCTGTAGTATTTGTTGCAGTAGAAGAGATTGGTGAAAGGTCAGAAAGGAACAACAAGTAATACAAGGAGCTGAAGCATGAAGTACAAGGATGATGTAGGCTTGGCAAAGAGGCATACCTACAACGCATCTGCTCCAACATGGAAAATGAGGCCAATAAAGGCAACAGCAAGATAGTTTATGCTACAGTAAAAGAACTTACTGACACCTTCACACCAAGAATTGGTGCAATCAAAAATGACGAAGGAAAATTTCTGACAGAAGATGCAGATGTGAGGGAAAGGTGGCTCGAGTACACGAAGAAACACCAAGAGTACACCATGAAAATCACGAGAATGAAAGCCGTGACAGAGCCATTGACTGGACAACACTGGAACATGAACCAGAGCCACTGCTGTCAGAAGTAGAAAGAGCAATCGAGAAAATTAAAAGAATGATACACTTGGTCCAGACAACATACCTGCAGAACTACTGAAAGCAACAGGCACCTCAATGGCCCACATCTTGCACCACATTGTCTGTGCCATCTGGAAGACTGACAAATGGCCAACAGACTGGTGCAAATCTGTCTACATTACAATTCCCAAGGGGACCTCTTGCAGTACAGTAATTACAGGACAATCACATTGTTATCACACGTCAGCAAGGTTCTATTCAATCATCTGAGGGACTAAAGAACTACGTGGATAGAGAAATTGCACTCGAACAGGCTGGCTTCAGGAGTGGCCGAGGCACCAGGGACCAGCTCTTCAACATGCGCCTAATAATGGAGAAAATGAGAAAGGTCAATACCCCCCTGTACATCTTCTTAGACTACTCAAAGGCATTTGACTGTGTCCAATGCACCAAACTGAATGACAATGATTCAACTGGGCATGACACCACACCTAGTGGCTCTTCTAGAAACACTGTATGCTACGCAATCCTCCAGCCTTCGGACCGCATCTGGCGAGACTGAATCATTCTGCAATGGGAAAGGACTACGCCAAGGCTGCATCCTTTCTCCACAGAGATAATCATGAGACTGGCAATTCCAGCTAACACTGGCATTAAAATAGAAGGAAGAATCATCAGTAACTTGATACGCAGATTACACAGCCCTGCTAGCCACAACAGAAGAACTACAAGCACTACTCAATAATGTTGCAAAAGTCTCTGCTGAATTTGGATTGCTGATAAATGACAAAAAGACCAAAGTTATGGTGATAAGCAAAACTGCAATTCAAGCCGACATCTACATCGGAAACAAGATCGAACAAGTGTCCTCCTTTATATACCTTGGTGCTGAACTAAACAACACAAACAATTGCAGCAAGGAAATAAGGCAAAGACTAGCAATGGTACACACAAGCACTACCAAACTCTGGAACATCTGGAAAGATAGATCTGTGAGCACTGGCACCAAGATACGCTTCCTCAAGAGTCTCGTCTGGCCAGTAGCCCTATATGGCTGTGAAACATGGACCCTAAAAGCAGCTGATGAAAAGAAGTTGACAGCATTTGAGATGTGGACTTACAGACGGATCCTCAGGGTATTATACATTGAAAGGAGATCCAACAATTTCATCCTAGAAAAGACTGGCACAAAACCAATACTTCTGGAAACCGTTATCTAAAGGAAATTTCTCTATTTTGGACACATCGCAAGAATTGGAACACACTGTGTTTGAAGGCAGAGTAGAAGGAAGCCGCTCCCAAGGCAGACAGAGGACAACCTTGATCGACGACATCAGGAAGTGGACCAGCCTCACCGCCAGAGATGCAAGAGGTTTGACTGCCAACAGATTGCGGTGGTAGAAAGTGGTCACCAAGGCTCTGGCAGAGTATGGCTCATGATGATGACCTGGGTTTTCAAGCAAGTTCTGCCTCATTTAAACATCTTGCACTGAGATGTTCCCAGTTCATATTAGTGTCGAATCCTTCACGATAATAGCACTATTGTCTTCAAACCTTTCCTTAATCTACCTGCGTATCCAATCATCAATGTTGCAGTGGCATTGAGGGGTCTGTGGTACAATCCAATCAGAGTTCTTGCTCCCTTCCTATTTTTGTGTTCTACCCATATAGAAATAACTTTATAATGCTCCCAACTGTGATATTGTCCCTGATTAACTGTGCAACAACCCTCCTGCCTGCCCATCTCTTTCCAACCTTTCTAACACAATGAGAATGAAGGTTAGATAGAGATTTTTTCCAGGAGCCCTCAAGGCTCTATCGTTAGTGAAGACTTGTGTGGTTTGTGCAATAATGTGGATTCATTAATTTTATTAACTTGTAGATTTTTGCCAAGAGTTTTTGCAGTGTCTGCAGATAACTCTGCTGTTTTGCATGTTCCCACCTGTGAGAAAGCAGGATCAGCAGTAAAGATGGCCTGGGAAAGAATGCAACCTGTCTCATATCTCATCACCCACAGCAAGGCTGTTCTGAGAACTGGATGCTCTCTTCATTTCTACCCTTAATAAATGATTTGGCATTAGCATGGTCCCCAGTTATGCCTGGCATTTTGTTGGATATGTAGGACAGTCCATGTTCCAAAGCAAAAACCATAACAAGGAATGTTATTCACAAAACTAACCAGTTGAATGTACCAGGTCTTGGGTAACTTGGATTAAGCTAAGAACCCAAAATGTAACCTTGGAAAGAAGCCATCACCATTTCACAAGACCATTGTATGTGTCAGCTTAATTACCGTGATTTAAGAGGTCTGCAGACTGTGTAGACGGTTTCACTATTTATGAATCTTGGTAGTGGGGGATGGGGACAAAGAGGCAACAAAGCAAAGGTTTCGATTTACAAACATGAAAGTTGGGATGGATTGCTAAAGACCAGGGAAGTTGTAATTGGTATGTTACCCAGTATTTTACCAAATGACTTTAAAGGAAATAAAAAAAGTAAAAGACTCGCTTCCACAAGCCCAGGTTGAGTTGAAGCTGCAACACACAAAATGGAGGAACTCAACAGGCCAGGCAGCATCTACGGAAAAAAGCACAGGCGACATTTCCGGCTGAAACCCTTCGGCATGAAACATTGACTGTCAATTTTTCCATAGATGCATCCTAGCCTGCTAAATTCCTCCAGCATTTTGTTTGTGTTGCTCGGATTTTCAGCATCTGCAGATTTTCTCTTCTTGAGTCGAAGATCTTTAGTTCAAAGTCAGACCTGCTGATATAGAAAGAGGGACCCAGCAGCCTTTTTCCATTTGCTTTGGCCTGTTGTTAGGCTGAACTCTATTCAAAGTCTTTTCGCCCTTGTGCCACCTTTCCTTACAACTCTAAACATTATGTTCAGCTGAGGGGATACTGCCCATTGCCTCCTGATCAGGGAAGAGAGGAGGCTGAAACCCAAACTGACAATGGAAAGAGATCATACCCAATTCTAAATGGTGAAGGGCATTGTGAGCAGAACTCAGGGTATTCTGCAAGTCTGAAGGAGGGGATTCCTCCAGAAATATGTTGGGGGAGTATCCACAATAGAAGGAGAACAGAGGGTCAGAGGATTCTTCGTGCAAGACTCCCAGAAGGTTAACTTACAGGTGGAGTCTGTGGTAAAGGCGGCAATTGCAATGCTGGCATTTATTTCAAGGGGAATAGAGTACAAAAGCAAGGAGGTAATGCTGAGTCTTTATAAGACACTAGTTAGGCTGCACTTGGAGTATTGTCAGTCTTGGGCTCCATATCTCAGAAAGATGTGTTGTCCAGAGGAGGTTCACAAGGATAATTCCAGGAATGAAAGGGTTTACACATGAGGAGAGTTTGGTAGATTTTGGCCTGAACTCACTTTAATTTAAAAGAATACAATGGTGGGGGGGGGAGCAGGGGAATGTCACTGAAATCTGCCAAATGTTGAAAGTACTAGATAGGGGGATTGTGGAGAGGATGTTTCCTCTGGTGGGGGCATCCAGAACTAGAGGGCACAACCTTAAAATTACACAAGAACACAAGAAATAGGAGCAGGAGTAGGCCTTCTGCCCCATCGAACCTGCTCCATAATTCAATAAGATCATGACTGGTCTGGCCATGGATGCATCTCCACCTATCTATTTTTTCCCCATCCAATCTTGTCTTATGTGTGTTTACTGAGGCAGCCTCCACTGCTTCATTGGGCAGAGAATTCCACAGAGTCACCACTCTCTGGGAAAAGCAGTTCCTCCTCATATCCATCCTAAATTTACTCCAAATCTGAGGCTATATCCTCTAGTTCTAGTCCCATCTACCAGTGGAAACAACTTTCTTACTTCTATCTTATCTATCACTTCTATAAGTTTATATCTTTCTACAAGATCTCCTCTCATCCTTCTGAATTCCAGCAAGTACACTCCTTGGTGACTCAATCTCTCCTCATAGTCTAACCCCCTTATCTCTGGAATAAACCTGGTGAGCCTCCTCCGCACTGCCTCCAAAGTCAGTATATCCTTAAGTAAGGAGACCAGAATTGCATGCAATACCTCACCTGCACCCTATACAGTTGCAGCATGTTCTCCCTGCTCTTAAATTGAATCCCCCTAGTAATGAAGGCCAAAATTCCATTCACTTTATTGATAGCCATGCTGCACCTGCAAATCAACCTTTTGCAATTCATACACAAGCACCGTCAAATCCTTCTGCACAGCAGCATGCTGGAATCTTCTTTCCATTTAAATAATAATCTGCTCTTCCAAGTGGATAACCTCTCATCTACCAACATGGACTCCATCTGCCAGATGTTTGCCTGCTCACTTAACCTATCTCTATTCAGACTCCTATCTTCTGCTCAAATTGCTTCTCCACTCAATGTAGTATCATCAGCAAACTTAGGTACACTACACTCGGTCCCCTCTTCCCGATTGTTAATGTATATTGTAAACAGTTGTGGGCCCAGCACCAACCTCTGTGGCACATCACTCACCATTGATTGCTATTGAGAGAAACACCCATGTATCCCAACTCTGTTTTCTATTGGTTAACCAATCCTCTATCCATGCAAATACATCATCCCAAACATTATGCATCCTTATCTTATGGATAAGTCTTTATATGGCACTTTATCAAATGCCTTCTGGAAATCCAAGTAAATAACATCCATCTGTTCTCCTCTATCCACTGCGCTCATTATATCCTCAAAGAACTCCAGTAAGTTTGTCAAACAGGACCTGCCTTTGCTGAATCCATGCTGTGTCTGCCTGATGGATCCATTTCTTTCCAGATGTCTCGCTATTCCTTCTTTAATAATAACTTCAAGCTTTTTCTCAACTACAGATGTCAAACTAACTGGCCGATAGTTACCTGCCTTTTGCCTACATCTTTTTTTGAAAGGGGCATGATGTTCATTGTCTTCTAACCTGTCGGAACCTGCCCAGAGTCCAGATAATTTTGGTAAGTTATCACTGACGCCTCTGTTATGACTTCTGCCATTTCTTTTAGAACCCTAGGATGCATTCCATCAGGACCGGGGGACTTGTTTACTTTCAGGCCCACGAGTTTTCTCAGCACTACCTCTTTAGTGATAGGTATTGTTTCGAGGTCATCTTCCATTGCACTTATAACATCTCTCCTTGGCATTGTCGATGTGTCCTCTGCCATGAAGACCAACACAAAATAATCATTCAAAGCCTCTGCCATTTCTTCATTACCCAATATCAATTCCCCTTTCCTGTCCTCCAAGGGACCTACATTCACTTTAGACACCCTTTTCCACTTTATATGACTATAAAAACTTATATTATCATTTTTATAATTTGTGCTAGTTTATCTTCTTCATCTATCTTCCCTTTCTTTATTGCTTGCTTAGTGGTTCCTTGTTCCTTTTTAAAGTTTTCCAAATCTTCCAGTTTCCCATTACTCTTGGTGACTTCGTACACACAAGCTTTTAGCTTGATGTCTTCATTTATCTCCTTTGTTATCCATGGCTGGCTCTTCTCACCCTTACTGTCCTTGCTTTTAACTGGAATACACTTCTGTTGAGCACTGAAAAATTTCTGAAACTCTTCCACTGTTCCCCAACCATCCCAACATATAGTCTGTTTTCCTAGTCTACCTTGCCCAACTTCTTCCTCATCCCCTTATAGTCTCCCTTGTTTAGGCATAATACACTGGTTTTAGATGGAACTATTGCACCCTCCATTTGGATGAGACACCCAATCATACTGTGATCACTCTTCCCAAGAGGATGCTTAACTACAAGATGATTAATTTTATCTGTCTCTCTGCACAGTACTGGATCCAAGATAGTACATTCCCTTGTAGGTTCAGTAATATGCTGTTCAAGGAAGCCATCACAATGCATTCTATGAAGTCCTCCTCAAGACTGCCTTGACCAACTTACTTCATCCAATCTATGTGCAAGTTAAAAGTCCCCCTTGATAACTGCTGTTCCATTCTTATATGCCTCAGATATTTCTGTTCATTGTCTGTACCACTGTAATGTTATTATTCCATGGCCTATAGGCAACCCCCACTAGTGATTTTCTTTCCCTTCACTATTTCTGGTCTCTACCAAAAGGATTCAACTTTCTGCTCCTTGGATTTTAAGGGAGTTGATCCTTTAGAACAGAGATAAGTAAGATTTTTAAGCCAGAGAGTAGTAAATCTATGGAATACTCTGCTACAAACTGTGGTGGAGGTCAAGTCCATGTGTATATTTAAGGTGGAAGTTAATGTTTCCTGAGCGGTCAGGGCATCAAAGAATATGGCAAAAAGGCAAGTGCATGGGTTTGAGTGGGATTCGGGAGCAGCCAAGATGGAATGGCAGACCATACTCAATGGGCTAAATGGCCTAATTCTGCTCCTATGTGTAACACTCACTTGCCTAGCGGCTTAATCTAAGGGGCTGATAACCCCGTTTCCCAGCCAAACTTAAAAAAATCTCGTTTGGGTGGATTCTGCCCGATCTGTCCCCTATGCCAAATCAGAACCCCAAAATAACAGTACACAATATGCGATTAAACAATTAAGCTTTATAACACTTTGACTATATGGTTAGTAGAGAAACAAAATATAAAAGAAAAAGGGCACCAATCTTATTAAACAGTCATGTGCACAAATTATTGGAGCTCACTCAGCAAGATCTTCTATCCACCATTTGATCTCCTCATGGGTCTCCAACCCCTGGACTCCCACCCAGAGTCCACCTGAATGGGCAGCCCACCGACTCGCTCAAGTCTCATCTCCTCTCTTCATTCCCCTCACGCCTTCTGGCAAAAGCCTGAAAAACCAACAGCTTTCAGACACACAAGAATGAATAACATTTCCCCATTGGATAGTCACCCATTATCTGTCATAAGGTGGGTGTTGGGAGCAGACCCAAAAGCAAGACACAGACAGTGAACTACCAGAAACCGGACAAGGCATGAGAAGGAAGCAAGGGAAGTGAGGAAGAAAGGACACTGGACATGACACAGGCCCCAGACAAGACAAGGACTCCAGGCCCAGGCTAGGACTTGACGAGGATAGCAGAACCAGCACATGGAACTGGGAACTAAGAACCTGGGCTTGGACTCCAAGCCAGAGACTGGACAAGGACCCAGAACCTGGGTCTTGTCTCAGGCTCAGACCCCAGAACTAGGCAAGGACATGATGAGGTTACAGGACTGTTCATGAGACTTACTGAACAAGACAAGGGAACCCCAGCACTGAGCTAGGCAATGTACTCCTGGGCTAGACAAGACGTAGCAATAGGATGAGGAGAGGCAACAGGGCTGGACATGAGACTCCTGGTCAGAACAAGGGAATCCCAGCACCAGGCTGGGCAAGGAACTCCTGGGCTGGGCAAGGCACATGACAAGACAAGAATACAAAGCCTTGGCTTGGACAGGACAAGGACCTTGGACATGACTAGAACTGAACAAGACCCCACAGCCTGGACTTGGTCAAGGAAGAGACAGGAACACAGAGCCTGGGTCAAGGGAGAACAGGAACACAGAACACAGAGCCAGGACCCCTCCTTGGATACAGGACTGGGATTCATAACACAACAAGTCAGTTCCCAACACCAGGTAACAGCAAAACAGTCAGACCTACCTAGCAAAGGCATGGACACAGACAAACAGTTCTAAATGGGGCAAGACTCAGCTCCAGGCAGAAGCAAGGTAAGATAGAGCTAGGCTCTAGGTGAAGGGCAGGGATACAGACAGGAGGCTTGGACAAGAACAATCCAGCTGCCAGAGGCTGAATCCTGAAGCTATTTATGAAGCCAGCCCGAACGAGAATCAGCTGCCTCAACAGAAACTGGGGAAACCTGGAAAACCTGGAATAAGGAGCATGGACTGGACCGTGAACCGGAATGTGGATTTCATGGACCGGACCATGACAATCTCTAGTTTATCCCAAACATTGCTGCTACAGAGAAACCATTACCTCATCAGTTAACATTACAGAGAAGCCATTATATTAGCTTTAGCAGTTATTACAGAGAAGCCCTTACATATGTCTTATGATCTTATGGAGTTTGTCAGTCACATTGGCTGTGAAAGGAAAACTGCTGGGATGCCCTTTGGAAAATCACCCTGGGAAGCTGTTGGGCAGGAGTTTAACCAATTACAAAAACCAGCAGCAATTGGCTCTTTAGTTGAGGACTTCGTAGAATTATAACAGAATGCTAAGGCAGAATGGCACAGTTTGGAAATGGAAAGCGATTATCGGCAGAAAGTAGACACCGAGCAAGATATGTTATGATGGACAATCCTAGAAAATCAGCATAAAGCAGAATCTAAGTGAGATAGATTAGAAGGAGAAATCAAAAGGATCCAAAAGAAGGTAGCAACCCTTAGACAAAGGATCACTGATGTACAGGGTCAGAAAGGTAGTGTCATGGTCCGGTCCGTGAAGTATGCATTCTGGTTCACGGTCTGGTCCATTGCTCCTTATTCCAGGTTATCTGGTTTTCCCTTGTTCTGTTGGGTGCACCTGATTCTCAGTTTGGGCTGGCTATATAAATAGCTCCTGGGTTCAGCTTCATTTTCTTGGTAATAATGCAATAGTGTGGATGTCAACTGCTGTGAAAACTCAAGGAAGAAGCTTCATTTTCTGCACTGTTCCCTTTGCCTTCCTCTTAAAGCCTTGCCTGTATTGCTCTCAAGTTCTACTGCTGGAGCAAGACTAGAGCCTTGTTGTGTCTAGATAAGGAACTGCCTATTGTTGTTTGGAACTGTCTCCGTGTGCGCACCTTTGATAGGTAGGTCCGGCCATTTACTGTTACCTTGTGTTGGGAACTGTCTCCCTGTGTTCTGTGTATGACTCCCAACCCTATGTCCTGCTCCATAGGAGGGGTCCTGGCTCTGTGTTCCATGTCCCTGTATTCCTGCCCTCTCTCAGGACAAAGACTCTGTTCCTGCCATCTCAAGATCGAGTCAAGGCTTCAGGTTCTTGTCCTGTCCATGTGTTTCATCCTGTGCAGGAGTTCCATGTCTAGTCAGATAGCCAAGCCTCAAAGAGCCTAAGCCATGTCCAGTCCTGTGGCCACGTCATGTCCTCGCCTAGTTCTGGAGTCTGAATCAAGTCCCAGTTTCTGGGTCCTTGTCCAGTCTCTGGCTCAGAGTCCAAGCCCAGGCTCCTAGTTCACAGTTCCTTGTCCTGGTCCCACTTTCCTAGCCAAAGTTCTAGATCAAGTCTGTGTTCCTGTCTCAGCTCCTAATCTGTGTCCTGTCCTGTTCCTAACTCTAGTCCAGTCCAGTTCCTAGTACTTCAGTGTCTGTGTCTTGCATTTGGGTCCACTCCCAGTGCCCCCCATATGACAGGTAGGGCCACCATCGCAACATATGTTGTTGAGTGCACAGAGTCTTTAGCTCTTCAAGGATTTAGAGAAGAGACACTCAGTCAGATAAAGCAAAGAAAGGAAAGCTCAAGGATAAGTGTTTTTTTTCCCATCTCTTTATATCTGCTCAGTTAGGACAGTGTAGTGGTTCATAGGGCTTACATTTCTAAACAGAAGCTGTCCAGTTTTTATCTGAATGTTTCTCCACTTTGTAATAAATGCAACTCTGCTGATGACTCTTTAATTCATATGTTTTGGTTTTGCCCTAAAATTGAAAAGTTTTGGCGGGAAGTATTCCATACCTTCTCACAACTTTTCAGGGTCCAATTTGACCCAAATCCCCTTACTGCCTTGTTTGGTATTATTGCAAATGAAGATATAACTTTAAACACTCCCAACCTACAGGTTTTAGTTTTTACCTCTCTTTTAGCAAGAAGAGCAATCTTGCTTAAATGGAAGGAGTCTACCCCCCTACACATTTTCAATGGCTACGTGATATTATGTCTTATTTAAATTTAGAAAAGATCCGCTGCTCAGTCTTAAATTCGAAACAATCTTTTTATGATATCTGGGGACCTTTCCTAAATTAATTTTCCAATTTATAAAGTTTAACAGTGCACAGACTTTTATGTATGTTTTTTATCTTCTCTTCTTAAGTGAATGGTTTTTTCTAATTATCCATTATCATCCATCAGCTTTTTTCTTTGGTAGTTGGTAGGGGGTTGACTTTTTTATATAAAAAATTTCTTTTATGATGTATGACCTATCTTTAAATTTTTGATTACAGAGTGGTATACCTTTATGTGTTATGCTATAACATTTCGATCAATTTTATTACAATATATGAAAGTACACAAGTTATGTTCAGATGTATCTATGTGTTGCACTCTGTAAATCTTGTTTTTTTTTCTTCTGAATAAAAATATATTGTAGAAAGAGAAAGGACAGTATAGATATCAGGCAGGTGCTAATTTAAAGGTCAGGATCTCCAGGGTTGTGATCTCAGGCTTGCCACCAGTGTCCCATGTGAATGAGGCCAGAAATATGAAGATTTTATGTCCCCCCCATCCATGCTCGTGTTAGGGTTAGGTTACTTGCTGGAATTTAGAAGGACGGAGGGGTGGGGTCTCATTGAAACATTTTGTATTTTAAAAGGCCTAGACAGAGTAGATGTTTCCTGTGTGGGGGAGTCTAGGACAAGAGATCACAGCCTCAGGATAGAGGGGCGTCCATTTGAAACAGATGTAGAGAAATTTCTTTAGCCAGTGGGTGGTGAATTTGTGGAATTTATTACCACAGGCATCTATAGAGGCCAGGTCGTTAGGTGTATCTAAGGCTGACCTTGATAGTTTCCTGATTGGACATGGCATCAAAAGTATGGGAAGAAGGCCAGGGAATCGGGTTGAAGAGAGGGATGAAAGGATCAGCCACGAATGAATGGCAGAACACACTCAATGGGCCAATTGACCTAATTCTGCTCCTCTGTTATGGTCAAGGTGCTATGCAAGCCAGGGCAGTATGACATGGAGAGAAAGCTGTTGCCCATGCATCAGGCTCCACCCTTCCACTCAGCTGGTGAATCCAAAGGAACTCCAGGGACCTGAGTTATAAGGAAAGATAGAATATGTTAGGGCTTTAATCTTAGAACATAAGACATTGAGAGGAGATTTGATAGTGGTGAACAAGGATAAAAGGAAGCAGGCTTTTTCCACTGAGGTTTGGGTGGGACTACAACTAGAGTCATTGAGAAGTATAACACAGGGCCCATCGGCCCATCTAGTCCATACTGAAACAATTTAAACTGCCTACTCCCTCCTCCCGATGACTTGCACTGGTACCATGGCCCTCCCGATCCCTACTATCCATGGACCTATCCAAGCATCTCTTAAATGTTGAAATTGGGCAGAGATCATGGGTTAAAGGAGAAGAGTGGAAAGTTTAAAAGGAACAAGAGGAGAAGCCTCTTCACTCAAAGGTCTGTGAGGGTGTGGAACAAGTTACCAGCACAAGAGGTGGATGTGAGCTTGATTTTAACATTGAAGTAAAGTTTGGATAGGTACATGGATGGTAGGGAACAGAGGACTTTGGTCCCAGTGCTGGTCGTTGGGAGTAAGCAGTTGAAATGGTTTTGGCATGGGCTGTTTCTGTGCTGTACTTTTCTGAGTCCATAACTCTATGGTCAATACCACATGGCACCAGCAACATCGCAGGAGTTGCCAGTCTGCTTTGAACTCTAATTAGGACAGTCTTAGAGATTCCAGCTCCTGATTTTTCCTCGGGTTTACTCCCAAAGCCTTTTCCATGAGTGGGTATAGCCACTTTTAATGGGCCAGTAACCTGCCTTTGCCCATTTTCCTATCAGTGGAAATGGTTGCAACAGGCTTAGTAGCTAAGCCACACATGAAGGTCAGATGCTGGACTTGGTTGTCAGAGGCTAGTTGAGATTTTATATTTTATAGGTATGAAGTGTTTTAGTCAAAGGTGGGAGTTATCCCTGCTACCACACCGGTTAAAACAACCTTAAGAAACATAGGTGTAGATGTTTTAGATACTTTTAAGAGCAGTTTGTACAGCCACATGTATGTGGGTGAGATGGAGGGGTGAGGACATTGTCATGGAGTCTGAACCATAGAACACCATACCACAGAATAAAATCCTCTGGCCCATCTGTCCCCACTGAAATATTAATTTTCCAAGTCCGATCGACCTCCACTCAGGCCATAGCCTTTTGTAACCCTCCCATCCATCTACCTATTTGATGTTCCGTTTAACATTCAATCAAACCCTAATTCTTCACTTCAGCTGGCAGCTTGAACCAAACCAGCACACACTGTGTGATGTTCCCCCTCATGATCCCCTTTAGCCTTAACCCATTACCTGTATTTCTAGTCTCATACAACAGATGACTGTTTGCATTTATCCTATCTGTACTCATTAATTCCTAACCAATTTGACATTTCCCTAAAACTCGGACCTTCAGGCTCTGGCAACATCCTTCTGATTTTTTTCTGCACTGTTTCAGTCTTGATAGACAATAGACAATAGGTGCAGAAGTAGACCATTCGGCCCCTCGAGTCTGCGCCGCCATTCTGAGATCATGGCTGATCATTCACCATCAATACCCAGTCCCAGCCTTGTCCCCATATCCCTTGATTCCCCTATCCATCAGATATCTATCTAGCTCCTTCTCGAAAGCATCCAGAGAATTGGCCTCCACCGTCTTCCGAGGCAGTGCATTGCACACCTCCACAACTCTCTGGGAGAAGAAGCTCTTCCTCAACTCTGTTTTAAATAACTAACCTCTTATTCTCAATCCATGCCCTCTGGTACTGGACTCTCCCAACATCTGGAACATATTTCCTGCCTCAATCCTATCAAATCCTTTAATTATCTTAAACGTTTCAATCAGATCCCCTCTCAATCTCTTCATTGGGGCAACACAGTGGCGTCGAGGGTAGCGGATCAGCCACGATGAAATGGTGGGGCAGACTCGATGGTCTAAATGGCCTAATTCTGCTCCTATATCTATAGTCTTCTGCTCTCTTGGTTATTACTGCTGAAAGGAGCATCAGAGTTAGGAGTTTGGTTCAGGAGTTCAGTGAGGAGCCTGTACGTCATCTCTGTGGAATGCGTCGGTTTTCTCCAGACTCTCCAGTTTCCTCAAACTGTCCAAAAACATATGGTCAATTAATTCTCTTTAAAATTGCCTGGTCATTAGTTTAGGATTAATCGAGGTTGTGGGGGCGAGGGGTGTTGCTGGGGTAGTGTAGATCAAAGGACTGAAAAGGCCTAGACCATGCTATATCGCTAAAAAAAAAATCAATTAATTTTCCCATGTGTAGATGACAAGAGCTGCACACTGTACTCATAATTAGGCCTTGCCCTCATCTCATAAATTTCAACAGGGCTGCATGAAAAGAGGTACTTTTTAATTAGGGTAACAATCAAGATTTTGAAGGCAGAGTTTCACAGCAGTTTTTCTAATTTTGGGAACAACTAATCAGCAAGATGGCCAAAAAGAACACCTCACATGGAAGCGAAGTGGCGATTCTTTGAGTGATCATTCTTGTGAATGTGCCAGTCTTCAGAGTGGCATTGGCTTATCAGGCTTGGGTGAGGTGATTTGTGTTGTACATTACTCTCTCTCTGTGCCTATTTGTTCATTCCTCATCAATTAGTGCATTGTATAGTGAGAGTGTTGGCGTGTGGCCAAATGGTCATCTAGTGATCTGAAGGTAACTAGTTTGAGCCTTGGCTGAGGCTTGCATGTGTGTCCTTGAGCAAGGCACTTAACCACACATTGTTCTGCGACAACACTGGTGCCAAGCTGTATGGGTCCTAATGCCCTTCCCTTGGACAATATCGGTGGTGTGGAGAGGGAAGACTTGCAGCTTGGACAACTGCTGGTCTTCCATTTAAAAAAAATCTTGCCCAGGTTTGCACGCTAGAAACTTTCATGGTCTATCGAGACTAACAGAGGCCTACTACATAGTGAGAATAGACCCATATCACCGGAAGATGTAGAAGAAGATGTAGGCCCATCGAGTCTGCTCCACCATTTCATCATGGTTGATCCAAATTTCCTCTCAGCCCCAATCTCCTGCCTTCTCTCAGTTTCCCTTCATGCCCTGAACAATCAAGAATATATCAACCTCTGCCTTAAATATATATAAAGGCTTTTCCTTCACAGCTGCCTGAGACAAAGAATTCCACAGATCCACCATTCTCTGGCGAAAGAAATTCTGGCTCATCTCTGTTCTAAAAGTTGCCCCTCTATTCTGAGGCTGTGTCCTCTGGTGTTAGACACTCCCACCATTGGAAACATCTTCTTCACATCTACTCTATAAAGGCATTTCACCATTTGATAGATTTCAATGAGGTCACTCCTCATTCTTCTTAATTCCAATGAATACAGGCCCAGAGCCATCAAATGCTCTTCGTATGACACACTCTTCAAACCTGGAATAATTTCCATGAACCTCTTTGGAAACCTCTTCAGTCTCAGCACATCCTTTATAAGGTAAAGGGCTCAAAATTGCTCAGAATCCTCCAAGTGAGACCTCACCAGTGCTTTATAAAGTCTCAGTATTACCTCCTTGCTTTATATGCCACAATTTTTTTGTATTTTCTCTCCATTTAGAAAATAGTCAACCCTTTCATTTTATTCCACCAAAGTTCACGATTGTAGACTTCTTAACACTTCTGTCTGATATTTCTTTGCTCATTCTCCTTATATGTATAAGTCCTACTGTAGCCTCTCTACTTCCTCAAAATAACCTGCCCCTCCACCTGTCTTTGTATCATTTGCAACCTTTGCAACAAAGTCATCAATTCCATCATCAAAATCGTTGACATATAACATAAAAAGCCTCTATCCCAGGCTCCGGTGGAACCACCAGTCAACGGCAGCCAGCCAGAAAAGACTGCCTTCATTCCCACTTTTTGCTTCCTGCCAATAAGCCACTGCTTTATCCATGATAAATTCTTCCCTGCAATACAATGGGCACATTAGCTTGTTAAACAGTCTCATGTGTGGCGCCTTGTGAAAACCTTAATACACAACGTCAACCGAATCTCCTTTGTCTATCCTACTTGTTATTTCTTCAAGGAAATCCAGCAGATTTGTCAGGCAAGATTTTCCCTTGATGAAACTATGCTGACTATGGCTTATTTATCATGAGCCTTCAAGTACACTGAAACCTCATCCTTAATAATCAACTCCAACTTCTTCCCAGACACTGGGGTCAGACTAATTGTCCTATAATTTCCTTTCTATTGCCTCCATAAAACTATAAGACCATAAGACATAGGACTAGAACATGGGCATTCAGTCCATTGAGTCTGCTCCACCATTACATCATGGCTGATCCCAGATCCCACTCAACCCCATACACCTGCCTTTTCACCATATCCTTTGATGCCCTCACCAAACAGGAAATGATCAACTTCCATCTTAAATATACCCATGGACTTGACCTCCACTGTGGTCTGTGGGAGAGAATTCCACAGATTTACTACTCACTAGCTAAAAACATTTGTCCTTGCTTCTGTCCTAGATTCTGGGATGGTTCAGGAATATTCAAAAATCCTGAAAGTCACTTCACTTTCAAGAAAATAGCAACACAAGGAATAGAAGCGGGGTAGGCCATGTGGCCCATTGAGCCAGCTCCACCATTCAATAAGATCATGGCTGATCTGACCATGGACTCATCTCCACCTTCCTTCCTTTTCCATCCATAATCCTTAATTTCCCTACTTTGCCAAAAATCTATCCAACCTTGTCTTAAGTATATTTACTGAGGTAGCCTCCAGTGCTTCAACGGCAGAGAATTCTACAGATTCACCACTCTCTGGGAAAAGCATTTCCTCCTCATCTCCATCCAAAATTTACTCCTCTGAATCTTGAGGCTATGTTCCTCAGTTCTCACTACCAATGGAAACAACTTTCCTGCCACTATCTTACCTATCCCTTTCATAATTTCATAACAGTCCCAGGCACCTCAATCTCTCCTCATAGTCAAAACCCCTCATCTCTGGAATTAACCTGATGAATCTCCTCTGTACCACCTGCAAAGCCAATATATCCTTCCTCAAGTAAGGAGACCAGAACTGCATCAAGGTACGGCCTCACCAGTACCCTGTACAATTGCAGCATAACCCCTGTTCTTAAATTCAATTCCTTTAAATCCCTTTAAATTCAATCCTGAGTCTCCAGAGGGATCCTGTGCTGTGGAAGACATCCTACCATATCCCTATACAGACAATGCTGCTCCCCAGTGGCTCCAATGACTACAGACTGGTGGCATTGACTTCCCACATCATGAAGACGCTGGAGAGACTTGTTCTAGAGCAGCTCCGACCTATGGTTAGGCCACACTTAGACCTCTCCTGTTCACTTACCAGCCGTGACTAGGAGTTGAGGATGCCATTGTCCACCTGCCAAACCGTGTCTACGCCCACCTGGACAAGCCGGCGAGCACTGAGGGTCATGTTTTTTGACTTCTCCAGTGCATTCAACACCATCCGCCTTGCACTGCTGGGTGAGAAGCTGACAGTGATGCAGGTGGATGCTTCCCTGGTGTCATGGATTATTGATTACCTGACTGGCAGACCACAGTACGTGCGCTTGCAACACTGTGCGTCAAACAAAGTGGTCAGCAGCACTGGGGCTCCACAGGGAACTGTCCTGTCTCCCTTTCTCTTCGCCATCTACACCTCAGACTTCAACTACAACACAGAGTCTTGCCATCTTCAGAAGTTTTCTGAGGACTCTGCCACAGTTGGATGCATCAGCAAAGGAGATGAGGGTGAGTACAGGGCTACGGTGGGAAACTTTGTCACATGGTGTGAGCAGAATCATCTGCAACTTAATGTGAAAAAGACTAAGGAGCTGATGGTGGACCTGAGGAGGGCTAAGGCACCGATGACCCCTGTTTCCATCCAAGGGGTCAGTGTGGACATGGTGGAGGATTACAATTACCTGGAGATACGAATTGACAATAAACTGGACTGGTCAAAGAACACCGAGGATGTTCTACAAGAAGGGTCAGAGCTGTCTCTATTTCCGGAGGAGACTGAGGTCCTTTAACATCTGCCGGACGATGCTGAGGATGTTCTATGAGTCTGTGGTGGCCAGTGCTATCATGTTTGCTGTTGTGTGCTGGGGCAGCAGGCTGAGGGTAGCAGACACCAACAGTATCAACAAACTCATTCGTAAGGCCAGTGATGTTGTGGGGGTGGAACTGGACTCTCTGATGGTGGTGTCTGAAAAGAGGATGCTGTCCAAGTTGCATGCCATCTTGGACAATGTCTCATATCCACTCCGTAATGTACTGGTGAGGGACAGGAGTACATTCAGCCAGAGACTCATCCCACCGAGATGCAACACTGAGCATCATAGGAAGTCATTCCTGCCTGTGGCCATCAAACTTGACTACTCCTCCCTCGGAGCGTCAGACACCCTGAGCCAATAGGCTGGTCCTGGACTTATTTCCACTTGCCATTATTTACTTATTATTATTTAATAATTTATGGTTTCATATTGATATATTTCTACACTATTCTTGGTTGGTGTGACTGTAATGAAACCCAATCTCCCTCGGGATCAATAAAGTATGCCTGTCTGTCCCTTTGGAAATGAAGGCCAACATTTCATTTGCATTCTTAATAGCCTGCTGTTTTTGCAAACCAACCTTTTGCAATTCATGCACAAGCACTCCCAAGTCCCTCTGCACAGCAGCATGCTGAAACCTTTTACCTTTTAAACGATAATCTGATTTTTCATTTTTCCTTCCAAAGTGGATGACTTTGCATTTACCAACATTGTACTCCATCTGCCAAACCCTTGCCCACTCAGTTAACATATCTATGTCTCTTGGCAGACTTTCTATATCCTCCCCACAAATTACATTTCCATTCAATTTAGTTTCATCAGCAAAAAAGGAAACTATAGGCCAGTTAGTCTGACCTCTGTGGTTGGGAAGATGTTGTAGTTGATGTGGCTTTGACATAGACATAGAACAGTACAGCACAGTACAGGCCCTTGGGCCCACTATGTTGTGCTGACCCTTAAACCTTGCCTTCCATATAACCCCTCACTTTAAATTCCTCCATATACCTGTCTAGTAGTCTCTTAAACTTCACTAGTGTATCTGCCTCCATCACAGACTCAGGCAATGCATTCCATGCACCAACCAGTCTCTGAGTAAAAAATCTTCCTCTAATATCCCCCCTGAACTTCCCACCCCTTACCTTAAAGCCGTGTCCTCTTGCATTGAGAAGTGGTGCCCTGAGGAAGAGGCGTTGGCTGTCCACTCTGTCTATTCCTTTTAATATCTTGTATACCTCTATCATGTCTCCTCACATCCTCCTTCTCTCCAGAGAGTAAAGTCCTAGCTCCCTTAATCTCTGATCATAATCCATACACTCAAAACCAGGCAGCATCCTGGTAAATCTCCTCTGTATCCTTTCCAATGCTTCCACTTCCTTCCTATAGTGAGGTGACCAGAACTGGACACAGTACTCCAAGTGTGGTCTAACCAGAGTTTTATAGACCTGCATCAATAACCTGCGACTCTTAAACTCTATCCCTCAACTTATGAAAGCTGACACTCCATGAGCTTTCATAACTACCCTATCTACCTGTGAGGCAACTTCCAGGGATCTATGGACATGTACCCCCAGATTGCTCTGCTCAACCACACTCCCAAGTATCCTGCCATTTACTTTGTACTCTGCTTTGGAGTTTGTCCTTCCAAAGTGTACCACCTCACACTTCCGGGTTGAAATCCATCTGCCACTTCTTAGCCCACTTCTGCATCCTATCACTGTCTCACTTCAACACTATCCACAATACCACCAACTTTTGTGTCATCTGCAAACTTGCCAACACACCCTTCTATCCCCACATCCAGGTCGGTAATAAAATCACGAAAAGTAGAGGTCCCAGAACCGATCCTCATGGGACACCACTAGTCACAACCCTCCAATCTGAATGTACTCCCTTCACCATGACCCTCTGCCTTCTGCAGGCAAGCCAATTCTGAATCCACCTAGTCAAACTTCCCTGGATCCCATGCCTTCTGACTTTCCGAATAAGCTTACTGTGTGGTACCTTGTCAAATGCCTTACCAAAATAGAAAGAGCACAGAGGAGATTTACTAGAATGTTACCTGGGTTTCAGCACCTAAGTTACAGAGAAAGGTTGAACAAGTTAAGTCTTTATTCTTTGGAGCGTAGAAGGTTGATGGGGGTATTTAAATTTATGAGGGGGATAGATAGAGTTGATGTGGATAGGCTTTTTCCATTGAGAGTAGGGGAGATCCAAACAAGAGGACATGAGTTGAGAGTTAGGGGGCAAAAGTTTAGGGTTAACACGAGGGGGAACCTCTTTACTCAGAGTGGTAGCTGTGTGGAATGAGCTTCCAGTAGAAGTGGTAGAGGCAGGTTCGATTTACGCCATTGGGATGAGTTGCAGTGCTATAAAGTTGCAGTGCAATGAATGCAAAAAGTACCAAATACTGGACTTAATGTGTTATACTTAAATGCATGCAACATAAAGAATAATTTGGATGATCTTGTTGTACAGTTACAGATTGGCAGGTATGATATTGTGGCCATCATTGAGACGTGGCTAAAGGATGTATGTCTCTGGGAGCTGAACGTCCAAGGATACACGGTGTATCAGAAGGATAGGCAGGTAGGCAGAGGGGTTGGCATGGCTTTAATGGTAAGCAATGATATTAAATCATTAGAAAGAGTTGACATAGGATCGGAAGGTACAGAATCTTTATGGGTTGAGCTAAGAAATTGTAGGGGTAAAAGGACCCTTATGGCAGTTATCTACAGGCCTCCAAACAGCTGCAGTGATGTGGACTACAAATTACAACAGGAAATAGAAAAGGCTTGCCAGAAGGTCAGTGTTATGATAATTGTAAGGGATTTTAACAAACGAGTGGATTGGGAAAATCAGGTCGGCACTGAATCTCGAGAGAAAATTTGTAGAATGTCTATGAGATGGCTTTTTAGAACAGCTTGTTGTTGAGCCCACTAGGGGATCAGCTGTACTGGATTGGGTATTGTGTAATGAACCAGAGGTGATTAGAGAGATGGAAGTGAAGGAACCCTTAGGAGGCAGTGATCACAACATGATTGAGTTCACTGTGAAATTTGAGAAAGAGAAACTGAAATCCAATGTGTCAGTATTTCAGTGGAGTAAAGGAAATTAAAAGTGGCATGAGAGAGGAACTGGCCAAAGTTGACTGGAAAGGGACACTAGCGGGAAGGATGGCACAGCAGCAGTGCCTGGAGTTTATGCGAGAAGTGAGGAAGGTGCAAGACAGATATATTCCAAGGAGGAAGAAATTTTCATTTTCATTTTTAGAATCTTTTTATTGGTACATAACCTTCTACAGCTATAAAATGATACAAAACTTCAACAGATTAATATGTATACAATTAATCAAGCTAAAGGAAAAAAAAGCTGATCGTAATATATAAAAATGGGAAAAATAATTTTATATATAGGAAAAAGGAAAAAAAAAGAACCCCGTCTAACTAGGGAAAAAAAAACCGATAGGAATCAACCCCCTGGAGCAATACGTTTAACCATCATCTACATATATAAAGAAAAAGAGTCATCAACCGCCAATTCATATTTATTAAAAGAAATAAAATTGTAAGGAAACCATATAGAGTAATTCATATTAAATGGTAATATTTGGCAAAAGAACCCCATCTTCTCTCAAAATCGAATCGGGGATCAAAAGTTCTACTTCTAATTTTTTCCAAACTGAGACATAATATTACTTGAGAAAACCATTCAATTAATGTAGGGGAAGAGATATCTTTCCATTTTAATAAAATAGCCCTTCCAGCCAATAATGAAACAAATGCAATTACATGTTGATCTGAAGATGAAATACCCTGAATATGATGCAGAACTATTCCAAATAGAACAGTCAATCTATTAGGATGTAAATTAATTTTCAGAGCTTTAGAAATTGTAGAAAATACAGCTTTCCAAAACAATTTTAATGAAGAACATGACCAGAACATATGTGACAAAGCAGCTACTTCAGTTTTACAACTATCACAGTAGTTGTCTATACTAGGAAATATTTCAGATAGTCTGTCCTTTGTTAAATAATAACGGTGGACAATTTTGAATTGAGTTGAACAATTTTGAATTGAGTTAAACAATGGTTGGCACATATAGAAGAAGAATTTACATTGTTCAAAACTTGAAGCCAATCTTCATTAGCAGGGGTCATATTAAGTTAAAGTATTGTGAGTATTGTGTTCAATTCTTGTCACCTCATTATAGGAAGGATGTGGAAGCTATGGAGAGGGTGCAGAGAAGATTTACCAGGATGTTGACTGGATTGGAGAACTAGTCATATGAAGCAAGGTTAGCAGAGCTGGGACTTTTCTCTTTGGAGCATAGAAGAATGAGAGGGGACTTAATAGAGGTCTACAAGATTGAGAGGATAGTCAGTACCTGTTTCCCAAGGCACCAATAGCAAACACCAAAGGGCATATGTACAAAATTAAGGGCGGGAAGTTTAGGGGAGACATCAGGGGTAAGTTTTTTTACACAGGGTTGTGAGTGCCTGGAATGACTTGCCAGGGATGGTGGTGAGGCTAAAACATTAGGGATATTTAAGAGCCTCTTGGACAGGCACATGGATGAAAGAAAAATGGAGGGTTATGGGGTAGTGTGTGTTTAGTACTTTTTTTAAGGATTATATGGGCCACCACAACATGGAGGGCTGAATAGCCTGTACTGTGCTGTAGTGTTCTATGGTTATATTCTCTCTCCCAATCTTGTTTAATCTTTAGTGGTAGGTTCTCTTTTTGTAACAAAAATAAATTATAAATTCTGCTAATGGAACCTCTCACTAAAAGATTCAACTTTAAAATGGTATCCAACAAATTAGATTCTTGTAAATATGGAAACTTGGGTAAATATTGTTGTAAAAAATGTCTAACCTGAAAATATTGCAAAAGATGTGTATGAGGGAGAGAATATTTGTTAATTAACTCTTCAAAAGTCATCAATCAACCATCACAAAATAAATCTGTAAAAGAACAGATCCCTTTATTTCTCCATAGGAGAAAGATGGGGTCAGTTTTTGAAGGTTTAAATGAAAAATCTCGATATAAAAAATGAAACAACTTGTTCAAAATTTTAAAAATTGCGAAACTGAACCCCAATCCATAGAGATTGTTTAATAACTGGGTAAAGATTTAAATTTGTAATTTTAGAGAGCTGTAAAGGTAATAGAGCTCCTAATATCAAAGTTAAATGAAATTGTTTAACAGCTTTTACTTTCAAATCAACCCAGAGTGGTTTTTGGCTCTTATCAAACCAGTATAACCAAAAAACATAATTGTCTAATATTCACAGTCCAATAAAATCAGTTTTAAATTAGGAAGTGCAAGTCCACCATCTTTTTTGGATTTTTGGAAATGATACTTGTTAATTCTTGATTTCATTGTTCCAAATAAAGGAAGAAATAAGAGAGTCAATTTGATCGAGACATTTTTTAGTTAAAAAGATAGGTATATTTTGGAAAATATATCAAAAATCTGGTAAAATCATCATTTTCACAGCATGGATATGACCTATTAAAGAAAGAGTAAGTGGATTCCATCTAGAAAATAGTTGTTTCATGGAGTCCATTAAAGGAACTATATTAGCTTTATAAATATGTTTATATTTTTAGTAATTATAATACCTAAATATCTAAATGTATTAACAATTCTAAAAGGAACATCATTATATATACAAACAGAGGCATTTAATGGAAACAATTCACTTTTATTCAAGTTAAGTTTATATCCTGAAAATTTACCAAAATCTTTAAGCGTTTCCAAAAGATTAAGAATTGATTCCTCAAGATTAGAAATAAAAATCAAGATCATCTGCATAAAGAGAAATCTTATGTATGGTTCCATTCATAGAGATACCATGAATATTTTTAGCTTCACGTAATATTATAGCTAAAAACTCCAGTACAAAATTAAATAATAAAGGGCTTAATGGACATCACTGTCTAGTACCACGAGAAAGTGGGGAAAAAAAAGACCTGTAATTATTAGTAATGACCATGGCAATAGAGTTCTTGTAAATCATTTGAATCCACCTATTAAAATTATTACCAAAACCAAATTTTTCTAATACTTCAAACAAATATGGCCACTCAACTCTGTCAAATGCCTTTTCTGCATCGAGAGAGATAACACATTGAGGTTGCTTAGATAATGGTGAACATATAATGTTCATCAATCTCCGAACATTAGAGAAAGAGTAACAACCTTTAATAAAGCCCGGTTGATCCATAGAGATGATTTTAGATAAAATATTTTCCAAGCGATTAGCCATTATCTTAGAGAGAATTTTTGCATCCACATTTAATAATGAATAAGGTCTATATGATGATCATTCAGCAGGATCTTTATCTTTTTTGAGAATTAAGGAAATAGATGCTTCATAAAAAGAAGGTAAATTACCATTCTAAAAGGATTCATGAAATATTTCCAAAAGATACAGAGCAAGTAATCTTTCAATTTTTTTTGTAAAATTCCACTGGATAACCATCACGTCCAGGAGCTTTACCTGATTGCATTGATAAAACAGCTTTCTGAATTTCATGCTCGGTAATTGGAGCATCAAGCATCTGTTGATCTTCAACAGAAATTTGTGGAAATTTAATCTTATGTTTAAGCAAAAGCCTTCATTTTGGAGGAATCTGCAGGAAATTGAGATCTATAAAGATCAGAGTAAAAATCTTGAAAAGTATTATTAATATCCTCATGGTTACTTGCTATATCTGTTATTTTTTACTAATCTTTAAAATTTGTCTTTTAGCTCCAGCTGCTCTTAATTGGGAAGCTAAGAGCTTATTATTTTTATCCCCAAAATATAAAATTGACTTTTCAATTTAAGCAAATATCCTTCAATAGGACATGTTAGTAATAAATTATACAGTGTTTGTAATTCTACTCTTTTAAATGAAACAATATTTGAAGAGATTGCATTGATGTTATCTAATTCTTTAATTTGTTTACAGATTTTATCTAATTCCATTCTTGTTTGTTTTTTTCAATTTAGCTGTATAAAAATAATTTCACCACATAAATAAGCTTTTAATGTATCCCAAATTACTAACTTCAAGATGTTTCCTGTATTATTAAAGTGGAAAAAAACTCCTATCTGAGTTTCAATAAACTCAACAAATTCTGAACTTTGTAACAAATGTTCCGGAAAATGCTAAAATGGTCTGGTGGTGTTATGAGTGCTGAACAGACCTGATGGAAATGGGGTGCAGAGTTAACCTTCCCCCCCCCCCCGAGAACTATGGACTATTGCTACTGCTATGCTGCTAATGAGAGAGAGAGAGAGATTTGATTTATGTTTTATGGCTCCTCCTGGATTGTTTACCTTTCGCTACAAGGTCATTACTTTGCTCGTTAACATTCCTAAGGAGACAGCAGGAATGGCCTGATTTGATGGACATGGTCATTTTGAATTGATGGATGGCTTATACCCCATCAATGGGGATAAAAGACAGGTGTGGGGAGACACCCATCAAACACACAAGTGGACTCTGACCGAGTGTTGTGCACCCACAGGAAGGTGGGGGCTTTGAGGACTGAATCAGGAGATCGGTCAATAAAGCTCACAGTGTGACGACAGGACCGGTGGGGACTTGTGTGTGTGTCCACTCATGCCAGATTGACGAGTTCACCACAGAAGAACATTATGGCTGAGAACGGGGGGTCATAACCAAATGACCACAACGGTACAACTGAATCAGAATACAACAGAAAGTTTGCTGGCTGCAGCTGCTCAATCTCTCTCTCTCTCTCTCTCTCTCTCTCTCTCTCTCTCTCTCTCTCTCTCTCTCACAAATTACAATACAACAACCACAGCTACCTCAGCACACATGAAGTGAACTGAACTTTATATTCTTCTATGACAATTCATTTACCCCGAGACATTGATAGAGCTTGTTTATTATTATTCCTACCTTCTATGTTTATTATTGTTAACCTGTTTTATATGTATATTTGAATTTTTGATACTGTATTGTGTAGTTCACTAATAAAAACCTTTAGTTTTTGGTACTACCAGATTCCAACAGATTCTTCTATTTCTGCTGGTCTGTAAAGCCAGTTATGGAGTACGTAACAAATTAGGGGGCTCATCCGGGATTTGATTAACAAATTGGGGGGCCAGTAAATCGGGATAGAAGTCCCTTATCTGATCTGGTTGTGTGGATAAGCAGACGGGAAACCAGCAGAGATGGAGATTGACAAATTTTTTAAAGAACCAACTACAGAGGCATTAGAGGATGCCAGAAAGGTGGAATTGTTGAGTCTTGTGAGACAACTGAATCTCTCGGTGGTGAAACCGGCGATGAGAAAGGTGGAGATACAGAGGGCAATAGCTATGTATTATGTATCCCAAGGTGTGTTCCCGTCAGGGGCATTGGAACTGTTCCCTGAGAGGAAACCAGCTGAGTGTGAGCTTCAGTTACAGATGGAAAAATTAAGGTTTGCTGAGGAGGAAAAGAAGAGGGAGCATGAACTCCGGGTAAGGCAGCTGGAGGTAAAGAGAGAGAGGGAGGTGGCTGCAAGGTGGAGAGAGGAGGTTGAAAGGGATAAGCAGAGGAAGGAAAAGGAGAAAGAGAGGCAGTTTGAGCTGGAAGTGGAGAAGTTAAAGGCATCACAGGGAAGAGACCAGGCAACAGACCCAAACAAGGGGTTCAAGATTGGTCAGGAGATTAAGTTGGTACCCCCATTTGAGGAGATGGATGTCGATAGGTACTTCTTCCGTTTTGAGAAAGTGGCTATGAATCAGAACTGGCCTAAGGAGAAATGGGCTGTTCTGTTACAGAGTGTACTTAGGGAGAAGGCTCAGCAAGCATATTCGGCATTGTCTATGGATGAATCTAAAGATTATGAAGTGAAAAGGGCTGTTCTAAGGAGTTATGAATTGGTCCCAGAGGCATACCAGCAGAAGTTCCGGAATTTGAGGAGGCCGTGGGACCGCACATGTTTAGAGTTCGCCTGTGAGATGCAAATGTATTGAGATCAGTGGTGTGTCTCAAAAGGGGTCAATGGGAATTTTGATAAAGTGAAACAGCTGATGCTCATTGAACAATTTAAAAGTTGCGTCCCTGAAGGTTTGAAGACATACTTGGATGAGAAGGAGGCAGAGACTCTGTCTGCGACTGTCAAGTTAGCAGATGAGTATGCCTTAACCCGCCTGCGCAATAACTCGCAGCATGTCTAGAAAGGCGGCTGAGACAGGAGCCAGTTTAAATGAGTCCAGTGTTGATCTAGCAGAGATGTTTTTACTGACCTTGTATCAAAAGGGGTTACCAGATGAAGAGGAAAAGGATAGTGGGGTTAAGGAGAGTAAAGGAGAGGAGATGGATTTACTGTTAGCAAGGAATGGAATTTTGAAACTTGCCCATAAGATACCACTAGGTAGACATTTGGGAGTGAGGAAGGAATTTATGGAGGTACAGAGCCATGATGAGAAACAGATGGGGTAGCTAGAAGGTCCAGGGTTGGTCACTGGTGATTTATGTAGCTTGAAAGAGCTGGTTGTAGTTGAAGAATTTAAGTGTGTTCCCGATAATATAAGGGCAGTCCAAGATGAAAAGGATGCTGCTACCTTAAGGGAGTCTCCTGGGTTAGCAGATGAGGTTGTTTTAATCCGCAAGGTTGAGTTTATTCCAAAGGGGAGTTGCCCAGAGAGTAACTGGGAGGATCAGGGGAACTTGGAATTTGAAAAGGGGACTGGTATTGAAAGCTTAGAAGAGGCAGATGTCCTTTTTGCTTGTGTTCAGGATGTGAAGGATGTGGATGCACAGGGTACTGAACCTTGCGTGGAGACTCAGGAAAAGTCTGAGGTATCTGACTTGGTTGAAAAGAAATGCAGTCCTTTTGGGTCAGATGGACTTGGTTCAGTGGAGAAAGGGTTAACCTTGGCACCGATAGAAAGTGAGGATTCTCAGTCACTTGTGTTAACAGTTAATGATGAGATGAAAGCTGGTGAGATAGGTATTATTGAAGGAAAAGGGAAAAGTATTGTTCCTAGACTTCTGAATAAAGTAAATTTAAAGTCAGGTTTGGTTTCAGAACTGATGATCAAAGTGAAGGGACCATTAACTAAACAAGATGCCTGCTAGTCTGTTATAGTTTATTTTGGAATTTAAGGATAAACAACTTGATGTTGGTCAAGTATGTGATTTGGAGAGGCAGAAATTGAAATGTTGTTTAGACCAAGAGGGATCACCTGCAGATGTTAAACGGGAAACTAATAGAATTAAAGATCCTGAAGATAAAATGAATGACCTGCTTAAAATTAATGAGTGGTGTGGAAGTTCAGCAAATGGGCTTAGTTTGGAAAACATTCATGATAAGCTAGCCCCTGTGAAAGGAGTCTGTGAAGGCCTGTTCCACACTGGTGAGCAAGCTAAGTGGTGAGAGTTAAGTGGAAAAGAGGCGAGGGTTGACCAAATGCCACTTTGAATAACAGGATCTGGTTTTGCGGGAATTTGACTTTTTTTAACGAAGCATGTGAAAGATAAAACACCATGGAAGATTGACTGACTGAATCTTAAGTTTAAAAGTAAAATAGAGATTAGTCTTTGCACAAACTTCTGTAGTGTACTACATGGTAATTACACATGAATTGGTTCATACTTTGTAATATACACCTAAGCCAAGAACACAACCCCTTGGTGTTTTTGGCTAACAAGAAGAATAAAAATAGACGGTTATTAAGTTGGAGTCTGTTGTTACAAGAATTCGATATTAAAATACAACATGTAAAGGGGAGTGACAATGTAATTGCTGATTGTTTATCTAGGTGTTAATTCAAAAGTATATCTGTATTATTCTTGTAGTTAAAAGACCACTTCTGTATTACATTAGATTTTGTAGTGTGCTTTATTAGTTAATTTTTGCCATGGTGAAAATTCCTTGATGGATGGGGATGTTATGAGCACTGAGCAAACCTGATGGAAATGGGGTGCAGAGTTAACCATTCCCCACCCCCTCCTGAGAACTATGGACTATTGCTATTGCTATGCTGCTAATGAGAGAGAGAGAGAGAGAGAGATGAAGCACAGAGGCAGGGACATCTGCTACTGATAAGAGAGAGACACACACATTTGATTTGTGTATTATGGGTCTTCCTGGATTGTTTGCCTTTCGCTATAAGGTCATTACTTTGCTCGTTAACATTCCTAAGGAGACAGCAGGAGTGGTCTGATTTGATGGACATGGTTATTTTGAGTTGATGGATGGCTGATACCCCGTCAATGGGGATTAAATTCAGGTGTGCGGAGACACCCCTCAGACACACCAGTGGACACTGACTGAGTGTTGTGCACCCACAGGAAGGTGGGGGCTTCGAGGACCGAATCAGGAGATCGGTCAATAAAGCTCACAGTATGATGGCAGGGCCGGTGGGGGCTTGTGCGTGTGTCCACTCATGCCAGAGTGATGAGTCCACTACAGAAGAACGTTATGGCTGAGAATGGGGGGTTATAACCAAATGACCACAATGGTACAATGGAATCAGAATATAACAGAAGGTTTGCTGACTACAGCTGCTCAATCTCCTGCTCGCTCTCTCTCTCTCTCCAACAAATTACAATACAACAACTGCAACTACCTCAGCACACATGAACTGAACTGAACTTTATATTCTTCTATGACAATTCATTTACCCCAAGACATTGATAGAGCTTGTTTATTATTGTTGATTATTATTCCTACACTTCTATGTTTATTATTGCTAACCTGTTTTATATGTATATTTGCATTTTTGATACTGTATTGTGTAGTTTACTAATAAACACCTGTAGTTTTCAGTACCACCAGACTCCAACGGATTCTTCTATTTCTGCTGGTCTGTAAACCCAGTTACGGGCTATGTAACAGTAGAAACAACATCTTTCAGTTCAAATATTAAGTTTAAAAGAGCATGATCATAGATAGCAATCACATCGGACTCACATTTCTGAACATTAAATAAAAGTCGAGGGTCTCGAATATTTATTATGAACATGAGAGAAAAAAGAGTATTCTCTATCACTAAGGTGCATATGCCTCTAGATCTCAATTAATTCATAATCAATTAAAAAGGAATTAATAAATGATGCAGAACGATTAGGGAGTTGATGTTTGGATGATGATTTATCCACTAAAATCACCACCCATTAATAACATATATTCACTTAAATCAGGTAATACAGCAAAAACAGCTTTAAAAAATAAGGGATTGTGGCGACCCACTTCCCAGTGCACTCGAACCAGCTCACAAAGCGGCGCACGCTGGCATTGAGGCAGGTCCCAAACAGGGCGCCAAGCCTGCTTCACCAGCAAGGGGAAAAGCCCACGCACGGGATGGGACTGTGAATACGTGCCCCCTACAGCATTCCCCCCCGGAGAGGGCGGGATCAGGAAGGCTTTAAAGCAAGGCCGCGAAGTTTGAATAAACTTCTTTTGTAACTGCAGCTCACTGACTCTGTGTTGTTATTGCAATGCTGCAAATAGCACACCGCTACAATTGGTGACCCCGACAGCCCAAATGATATTTGGACCAGAGATGAACAACGCCACATCTGTTCATACAGTTTTGTTAAAACTGCCAAGCTTCTGGACACTGCGACCTCACCTATGGTTCCAGCAGGCAGAAGCCCAATTCCACATTCAGCAGGTAACCTCAGGTGCCACATGTTACTACTATGTGGTGAGCTCCCTCGACCAGGAGACAGCCGCCCAGGTTGAGGAGTTTATACAATCGCCCCCCAGCAGACGGCAAAGACACAGCATTCAAAGCCTTGCTCATAAGGACTTCCAGACTCTCACAGAGCGAGCAAGCTGCCCGCTTACTGCACCAGGATGGTTTGGGGGAAAGGCCACCGTCAGCTTGGATGAATGAGATGCTGTCCCTGGCCGGAGGTCACAAGCCCTGCCTCATGTTTGAGCAGGCATTCCTGGAGCAGCTGCCCAAGGACATACACCTGCTGCTGTCCGACGTGGATTTCAGCGACCCCCGGAAGGTGGCGGCCCGGGCAGACGTGCTGTGGAAAGCCAAGAAGGAGAGTGGAGCATCCATTGCACAGATCACCAGGCCACGCTCCCAGCAGCAAACCAGACCAGGCCCGGCTGCAGAGCCTGCCAACCCCAGAGGCAGGGGTGAGGAGCCCAACGAACAATGGTGCTTCTACCACCAGCGGTGGGGTGCAGAAGCCCGCCACTGTAGCCCACCCTGCAAGTTCCCGGGAAATGCCAGGGCCAGCCACCACTGATGGCTATGGCAGCTAGCCATCGGGATAGCCTTCTGTATGTCTGGGACAAGCAGTTCGGGACACCACTTTTTGGTCGATACCGGAGCCGAGATCAGCGCCTTACCTCTGAGTTACAACACCTGCAACAGAGAGCCAGGTCTGACCCTGAGGGCCATGAACAGCAGCACGGTAAGGACCTATGGCACCCGTACAGTGTGGTTACAGTTCGGCTCCAGCCAGTTCAAGTGGGACTTCACACTGGCTGCCATAGCCCAACTGCTCCTGGGAGCAGATTTTTTGCGAGCTCACAGCCTACTGGTCGACCTGCCCAGGAAGAGACTGGTCCACGCCGAGACCTTTCAAACGTTCTCCCTGGGTGAAGCCCGGTTGCCGGCCCTACACCAAGACTCCATCACGCTGTCCGACAACGACTTCACCAGAGTCCTGGCGGATTTCCCATCGGTTCTGGCACCACAGTTCACGGCAACCATACCCCAGACATGCCATACAGCACCACATCCCGACATAAGGACCACCCCTCCACGCCTGTGCTCGAAGGCTTCCCCCAGACAAGCTCCGGCTGGTGAAGGAGGCATTCAAGAGAATAGAGGAATTGGGGATCATACGGTGGTCCGACAGCCCATTGGCCTCCCCCCGCACATGGTGCCCAATGCAACAGTGTGGGCAGGCCCGCCATTTCCCCTGACCCAACAAAATTAAAGACCTTCAGGAATTCATGGGTATGGTGGATTTCTACCACTGCTTCCTCCCTACCGCCCTCACAGTGGACGCATCTAACACGGCAGTCGGTGGGGTGCTGGAACAACTCATCGAGGGTCGCTGGCAACCCCTGGCGTTTTTCAGCAAACACCTACGACAACCCGAGCTCAAATACAGTGCTTTCGACTGGGAGCTGTTGGCGCTATACCTGGCAATCTGGCATTTCAGGTACTTTTTAGAAGGTAGGCTTTTCACCGTGTTCACCGTCCACAAACCTCTTACCTTTGCGTTCACGAAAGCACCCATCCCGGTCATCCCGCCAGCAGTGACATCTGTCCTACATCTCCGAATATACAACGGATGTCCAGACATGTCTCAGGAAAGGACAATGTCATGGCGGACACCCTCTCCCGCCTTAACATCCAAGCCCTGTCCCGGGTGTAGACTATGAAGCACTGGCAGAGGCGCAGCAGGCAGACAGGGAGATCCCTAGTTACAGGACTGCAGTCTCCGGTTTGCAGCTTCAGGACCTCCCCGTAGGCCCAGGTGAGAGGACCCTACTCTGTGACGTCACCACCGGCCAACCCCACCCCGTCGTTCCGGCAGACTGGCGGCGGCGCGTTTTCAACTCCATTCACAACTTAGCGCACCCCTCCATCAGGACAACTGTCCGGATGGTAGCCAACAGGTTCGTTTGGCACCGACTCCACAAGCAAGTCAGTGAATGGGCCAAAACGTGCATGCACTGCCAAACAGCCAAGGTTCAGTGGCACACCAAAGCTCTGCTGCAGCGGTTCCACCCCACCCGCTGGCGTTTCGACCATATTCATGTAGATATCATGGGGCCCCTGCCAGCGTCACAAGGAGCGCGGCACCTCCTAACTATCGTAGACCGGTTCACAAGATGACCAGAGGGGGTCCTGCTCATCGACACCACCTCTGAATCTTGCGCCCAGGCACTGATTGCCACCTGGGTATCTCACTTTGGTGTACCAGCCCACATTACCTCCGACAGAGACGCCCAGTTTACCTCCAGCCTGTGGTCAGCTATGGCCAGCCTGTTGGGAACACAGCTACACCACCCACAGTCGAACGGACTAGTGGAGCGTTTCCACCGTCACCTGAAGTCGGCTCTCATGGCCCGCGTCAAAGGGCCTAACTGGATGGATGAGCTCCCCTGGGTCCTGCTCAGAATCTGCACAGCACCCAAAGAGCATCTGCACACCTCGTCGGCCGAGTTGGTGTACAGCGCACACCTGGTCGTCCCAGGAGAGTTCATACCAGCCCCAGGGGGCAAGAGGAAGAACGGGCAGCAGTCCTGGGCAGATTACACAAGAGGCTCGGTAACCTGGCCCCCATACCCACTTTGCAGCATGTGCAGAACCTGACCTGCATACCCAAAGACCTGCAAAACTGTAAGTTCATTTTTGTACAATGGGGCAGACATCGGGCACTGCTACAGAAGCCCTACGAGGGGCTGGTTACAGTGATCAGAAACAATGGGTCCACATTCATGCTGGACATTGGGGGGAAAGAGGAGGTTTTCATGGTGGACTGACTCAAACCAGCCCATGTGGACTTGGTGCAGCCGGTCGAGATTCAGGCACCGCAGCGCAGAGGCAGACCTCCCAAACAGAGTCTGACCCAGACTGTGGACATTGGGGAATGTATTGCCGGTTCTGGGGGGGGGGTTTATGTGGCGACCCACTTCCCAGCGCACTCGGACCGGCTCACAAAACGGCGCGTGCCGGCATTGATGCCGGTCCCAAAGAGGGAGCGAAGCCTGCTTCACCAGCAAGGGGAAAAGCCCACGCACAGGACGGGACTGAGAATGCATTCCCGCCCAGGGAGGGCAGGATCAGGAAGGCTTTAAAGTGAGGCCGCAAAGTTTGAATAAACCTTCTTTGTAACTGCAGCTCACCGACTCTGTGTCATTATTGCAGCGCTGCGTGTAGCACACCGCTACAGGATCATCAACATTTGGTCCATAAATATTAACCAAAACCATTTTCCTATTACAAATTATTCCTTTAACAATCAATAATCTACCATTAATATTGGCTATAATATCCTCCTGATTAAAAGGGATATTGGAATCAATAAAAAGAGACACCTCTAATTTTACTCTGTGAGTTTGCATGAAACTGAGAACCCTCCAAAATTTAAAATTCGATTTTTATCACATAACCTGATATGCAACTCTTGAGCAAAGATTACATCAGGCTGGAGTCAGTTAATAACTTTAAATGTTTTCATATGCTTAATAGGATGATTCCAACCATGAACATTCCAAGTTAAAGCATTTAACTGTTTAGATATCATCATGAAACTTTGTATCTAAAAATAGTAGTTAGATGCATGTCAGGATAAGGTAGTCAAAAATGGCAGAGATGAACAACAATAAAAATAATTAACGTATGCTCCGGGATTCCATAATGGGGATAAAAAAAAGAAAAAAAAAACACCCAAACTACAAAGCCCAGAAGCAAGTCGATATCAATTGACGCAAGCCCCAAGAAAAGCATAGATGCAGATACAAACTCTGCCTACCTAAGTAATAAAAAAAGTGAAAGAAGTAATCACTGTCTCCCTCTACCAAACATAAAACTCATTACAGTCGACATATATCTCAGTATAATTAACTTGGAAGGAAAGTGATTTTCTTGTAAATCAAAACGACCTTCAATTTGAAAGTAACCTTCATAATATTAGATAAGGAAAGAAAAACACATCCAAAACAATTCTTGAAATATCTGCACAAAAGGAAAACAATTGCCATCTTTAAGTTGTCCAATCTATCTTTAAAACATAAGGAAATCCAAATAATTACTTAAAAAATCTTTACTAAAGCATACGGAACAAAAAAAAAACAATTAATACATTTAAATACTGCAGAAAAAAAATTCTAGATGGTTCAAACTTACCTACAGTCTATCAACAGTTCTCCTGCAATGTCTTCTGAGGATAAAACCATCCAAACCAGTCTTTTTCACAGGTAAAAATGCACTTTAAGGTAAAGACTTTATGTAGCCGTCAAACCTTCCAATCTCATCACTCTTTACACCGCAAGATAATCAAGCCATTATACATCATTCAAACTTCAGGCTTCAGACTCGTCATCAGAATCATCAGGTAAAGAGTTAATAAAACGCAATGCTTCGGCTGGGTCATCAAAAATATGAGCGCCAGACTTTTTGACCAAAAGCCTTATTTTAGCTGGATGCTGGAACAGTGGAAAAAGCTATTTTTGATGTGCTAATTTCATAACTGATGCAAATCCAGCACTCTTAACAATTTCACATGGAAAATCTTCAAAAAAGCAAACCTCTGAATCTCGATACTGAAACAGCCTTTTTTTTCTCGCAAGTTTAGTAATACGCACTTTGTCTCTGCAATGGAGAAAACACACAACAATATGTCTGTTTTTACCTTGATCCAAAAGTCTTAAAGTGCCGATTCTGTGAGCCATTTCGATATCCAGAGGTAGCAAACAAACCTCTGGAAATAAAGACTGAAACGTTTTTGCAAAATAATCCAGTGTGTCGGCCGATTCTGATTTCTCTTTCAATCCAGCAATTCGAATATTATTCTAACGTGATCAAGCTACGAGATCAACGATGTGTTGTTGAGCCTTTTACAAACAAGAAGAAAGGTCAGCAACATTTAACCTGACTTCTTTAAGATCAAGGCTCAGAGGGTCAATTTTTCCTTCAAATTTCTCTTTTAATTGGGTTATTTCAATGCCAATACTACTGATTTGAGACTCTAGTCTTTTCACCCAGGGGGTTCCTCAAGAAGTCATCAGTTTTTTTGGGATTCCCATTGTCCGGGTCTGGATTTCTTTTGGCGCTTCTGAGAGTAGCCATAATTATAACTGTTACTCTATAGGTCCGACTGAGTAAAGTTGAAATTTCAAAGTTTAAGTTAGAAAAGGGAGAGATTAAAGGCAGACATAAAGAAACTGTGTCTTACATGTCCTTGTGCGGAGGGCAGAGTCCAGAAGAAATTTTTGAATGTGAAAAGGATGCAACTGTGGCTGACAAGAGAAGTCAAAGCCAAAGTAAAAGCAAAGCAGAGGGCATACAAGGAAGCAAAAATTAATGGGAAGACAGAGGATTGGGAAGTTTTTAAAAGCTTACAAAAGGAAACTAAGAAGGTCATTAAGGAGGAAAAGATGAACTATGAAAGGAAGCTAGCATATAATATCAAAAAGGATACTAAAAGCTTTTTCAAGTATATAAAGAGTAAAAGAAAGGTGAGAGTAGATATAGGACCAATAGAAAATGATGCTGGAGAAATTGTAATGGGACATAAGCAGATGATGGAGGAACTGAACGAGTATTTTGCGTCAGTCTTCACTGAGGAAGACACCAACAATATACCAGACATTCAAGGGTGTCAGGGAAGAGAAATATGCGCAGTCACAATTATAACAGAAAAAGTACTCAGGAAGCTGAATAGTCTAAGGGTAGATAGATCTCCTTGACCAGGTGGAATGCACCCTCGTGTTCTGAAGGAAGTAGCAATTCTGAAGGAAGGAGATTGCGGAGGCATTAGCAATGATCTTTCAAAAGTCGATAGTTTCTAGCCTGGTTCTGGACAACTGGTAGATTGCAAATGTCACTCCGCTGTTTAAGAAGTGGGCAAGGAAGCAAAAAGGAAATTATAGACCTGTTAGCTTGACATTGGTGGTTGGGAAGTTGTTGGAGTAGGTTGTCAAGGATGAGATTACGGAGTACCTGGAGGCATATGACAAGATAGGCAGAATTCAGCATGGTTTCCTTAAAGGAAAATCCTGTCTGACAAAACTAGTGCAATTTTTTGAGGAAATTACAAGAAGGCTAGACAAGGGAGATGCAGTGGATGTTGTGTACTTGGATTTTCAGAAGGCCTTTGACAAGGTGCTGCACATGAGGCTGCTAAACAAGATAAGAGCCCATGGAATTACGGGAAAGTTACATAAGTGGATAGGGCATTGGTTGATTGGCAGGAAACAGAATGGGAATAAAGAGATCCCATTCTGATTGGCTGCCGGTTACCAGTGGTTTTCCACAGGGGTCTGTGTTGGGGCTGTTTCTTTTTACATTGTATATCAACAATTTGGATTATGGAATATGGCTTTGTGGCTAAGTTTGCTGATGATACAAAGGTAGGTGGAGGGGGCAGTAGTGCTGAGGAAACAGACAGTCTGCAGAGAGACTTGGATAGATTGAGGAATGGGCAAAGAAGTGGCAAATGAATGGCAATGTTGAAAAGTGTAGGACTTCCGGTAAGATGGTGATTGCTTAGCTGCTCCGAACTTTTGTTCCGTTACTGTCGCTATCTTTGCATTAAATGTCTCCATTTTTTAAACCTTAGTTGGGAACTTTTTCGGTATCTCTTACTTGCCTGTGAACACATCTAACTTACAATGTCTAGCAAGAGTTCTAAATCTGGGAGAAAGGAAGCTATGGCTCTCTCAGACAAGACCCTGGCTGTGCTCGGACAGCTCCGAGATGAAATTTTAAAGGAATTCAAAACCGCTTTCAAACAGTTGGAAGACAAACTGGATCAGATCAATGATAAAGTGGACAAACATGCCCAAAACTTATCTCACATCGATTCGACTTCTGAAGATTTAGAAAGTCATGTTCGATACTTGGAGACTCTCTGTTCCAGCTTAGAGGAAAAGTGTAACAAACTCCTTTTCAAAACTGTGGATCTCGAAAATCGCAGCAGACGCTGCAATCTTAGAACTCTTGGATTGCCGGAGGCCACCGAACAGGGATCAACAGTGAAGTTTTTCGCCGAGTTTCTCCGTGAGATATTCGGGAAAGATTTGCTTCCGAACCCACCTGAGCTCAAACGGGCACACCAGGTCTACGTTCCCCCCGGAATTCTGGGCTTCCGCCCATGACCAGTAATCTTGTGCTTCCATCAATACCAGGTAAAACACCGTCTGATCGTAGAGGCACGTCGCAGAGGTTCTTTTATTTTCCAGGACACAACCATTCGCTTTGTGGAAGATTTTGCACCCCAGACCTTAAAGATGCGTGCTGAGTTTAAAGGCGCAATAGAAGTGCTTTTTGATCGTGGTTTTAAACCCTCTCTTTGTTCTCCTGCCGATCTACGAATCAAGCATAACACTGGAAAATACAAGTGGTTTAAATCAGCGAAGGAAGCTGAAGCATTTGTGGCAAGTCTTCCGGCTATCCAGTCATCTTCAGAACCCGATCAGACCTCCTAAAATGGTGGATAAGTACTTCTCGTAGTAAAATTACTTTTTCTGGACTCAGACTTTACTTGAATCACTCAGACATTATTCATCAAAACTCTAAGGGCTGTTGACAATCTCTCCCTGGATTTGGTGTGTGTGTAATCTATTTTTATTTTTGTACAACTTTATCTACAGAGTTCTACAACTGACTCTAACTTGTTTTGGAGGTTTGAAGTCTTTAGTGAAGGCCTCCCTGTTTGTTGGTTCACAGTTTAATTGCCGATTTATTTTTCCTTCTTTTTATATTTATTTATTTTATTATTTTTTTATTTTTTTCCTTTTCTTCACCCCTTTTTTCTAATCTCTGAATTATTTTCTCTCTTCTCTGTAAATGGTTGATAAATACTCATCTTGAATTTATAATTTTCCCCTTCCTCTCCTTTTTTTTAATCTTTTTTTTCCCATTCTCTTACTTTATTCTTCTATAAATTTTCGCGGGCAGGTTAGTTTTGGTCTTCTTCCAATTTTCTCTGTATTAAGTTTTATATTCCTGCAGAAGGTGTTCTAATCTGTAGTTCTGTTTTCTAGTGCATAAACTAGTTACTATTTGCTATAGTATTTATACGGAACTGCTGTTAATGACACAGATCTGGAAGTTGTATTTGGGTTAATTTTTTTGGTAGAGCTAGCGACTTGTTTTGGTAGCCGTCTAGTTTTGGGTTGTGTGGGTGGGGTGGATTTTCCAGTTCCAACATCACTCACTGTATATATTATTTTTCTTTATTGCTCAGGACATGTATATGCTTTGATTTTACGAATCTATGTTTACATCTCTGCTCCCAGACTGCTATTGTACTGCTTGACTTTTTATATGCCTGCTGCCTTTTATGCATTAGTAATTGATAATGGCTAGTGCACTTAAACTCATAAGCTGGAATGTAAAGGGATTGAATCACCCTGTTAAAAGGAGGAAGGTATTCTCACATATCAAACAACTCAAAGCTGACATTGCTTTCCTTCAAGAAACTCACATTCGTTGTTTTGATAACTCCCGGCTTCTGTCAAAGTGGGCGGGTCAGCATTTTCATTCATCCTTTGCCGCCAAAGCTAGGGGAGTCTCCATTCTTATTAACTCAAATATTCCTTTTGAACTCCATAATAAAATATCTGATACAAATGGCCATTTTATTATTGTTTCTGGTAAACTATATAACACTAAAGTTGCACTAGCAAACCTGTATGCCCCCAACTTTGATGATGTTAATATTTTTGAACTTTTTTTTCCTCACTACCAAACTTAAACTCATACTCTATTATACTGGGTGGTGACTTCAATTGTTGGTTAGATCCTAATTTGGATTGATCGTCCTCTGTTACTAGACCACCTACTAAATCTGCCTTAGCTATCCAATCGTTTCTCTCTAATTATGGTATCTCTGATATATGGCGTTTCCTCCATCCTACAGAGAGAGATTATTCTTTTTTCTCACATGTTCACCATAGCTTCACTAGAATTGATTATTTCTTACTCAATAACCAATTTATTCCATTTGCCCACTCTTGTGACTATCAGAGTATACTGATTTCTGACCATGCCCCAATTACTCTCTCTCTGAACTTTCCTGGTCTCCCTCAGAGGAATAAACACTGGTGGTTTGATTCAACTTTATTATCGGATGATGATTTTTAAAAATTTATTAAGGATCAGATAACCTTTTATTTTAACACTAATACATCACCTGAAGTGCCATCCCAGATTGTCTGGGATGCCATGAAAGCATATCTGAGGGGGCAAATAATCTCTTACACAGCAAATTTCAACAGAAGATCCCGTGCAGATCGATTAGACCTCATTAACCAGGTTAAAGAATTGGATCAAATATATGCCCAAACTTAGAACCCTGAATTATACAAGAAGTGCATTGAACTCCAAACTAATTTTAACCATCTGTCCACTCAACCTGTCAAACGCCAACTTCTCGAAAGCAAGAGTCGCTTTTACATTCATGGGGATAAGTCTGGTAAATTCCTAGCCAATCAGCTGAGGCGTTCCAAAGCCAAACAACATATTACAAAGATCCGGAAGGAGAACGGAAACTTTACATCGGATCATTTAGAAATTAATGACGCATTTAAAAACTTTTATTCTCGGCTTTATTTCTCGGAATCTCTGAATGACAATATCTCTGTTGATCGATTTTTACAGAATCTGAATATCCCCTCACTTTCATCTGATTTCAGCCAAACTCAATGCGCCTATGTCATCAGAAGAAATATCTATTGCAATTTCTGCACTGTCCTCAGGGAAATCTCCTGGACCTGATAGATTCCCTGTAGAATTTTATAAATCATTCTCTTCACTTCTTTCTCCTCAGTTACTTTCAGTATTATCTGACTCGTTTAATTACAGCAAATTGCCACCCTCTTTGAGGCATCTATTATTCTTCTTTTAAAAAAGGGCAAAGACCCAACAGAGTGTTCCTCGTATAGGCCGATCTCTCTGCTCAATGTTGATGTAAAGATCTTAGCTAAAGTTTTGGCTCATAGATTAGAAATCGTCATTCCCTCCATTATCTCTGATGACCAAACAGGCTTTATTAAAAACCGTCTCCCTTTTTTTAACATTCGGCGTTTATTTAATATCTTATACTCACCTCCAACTGGGATTCCTGAATGTGTTATTTCCCTTGATGCAGAGAAAGCATTTGATTGTATAGAGTGGAACTACCTTTTTGCAGTCTTAGAAAAATTTGACCTCGGCCAAAGTTTCATCTCTTGGATCCAATTGCTGTACCTATGTCCTACTGCTTCTGTTTTAACTAATTTTCAGAAATCCCAAGTATTTAATCTCAAACGTGGCACCCATCAGGGATGCCCCTTAAGTCCCTTTCTCTTTGATTTGGCTATAGAACCTCTGGTGATAGCGTTTCGAAATTGTTCTGAATTGACCGGGATTTGGAGAGGGGGTGTTGAGCATAAAGTTTCTCTCTATGCTGATGACTTATTACTCTTTCTCTCAAATCCATCTACATCCTTACCTCTAATGTTTTCACTTCTTGACCAGTTTAGCCAGATCTCTGGCTATAAACTTAATTTACATAACAGTGAACTTCTTCCAATTAATAAAGAAGCACAAGAACTAACATTTCGTGATCTCCCTTTTAAAGTAGTCCATAATCAATTTACTTATCTTGGAATTACAGTCACAAGGAAGTTTAAAGATCTCTTTCGTGAAAACTTTGCCAATCTTTCATATGCTATAAAACAGAGTCTGGTACAATGGTCACCTCTATCTATGTCTTTGGTAGGTCATATTAATGTTGTTAAAATGTATGTTCTACCCAAATTTTTATCCCTATTTCAATCTATCCCAATTTTTATTCCTAAATCTTTTTTTGATTCCTTAGACTCTATTATTTTGTCATATCTGTGGCAGAATAAGTGCTCTAGAATTAATAAAATCCATCTCCAAAAATCTAAAAAAGAGGGTGGCATGGCTTTACCTAACTTTCGTTTATATTATTGGGCAGCCAATATACATTGTGCTACCTTTTGGTCTTTCTTCCATGGCCAACCCGAGTGCCCTAACTGGGTGGTGATGGAGTTGAGCTCCACCAAAGAATTATCTACCTCTGCACTTCTTGGCTCTGCACTCCCTAGTAGTCTGCCCAGATCAATAGCTAATCCTCTTGTTAGACACACTTTACGTATATGGGCTCAGTTCAGGAAATGCTATGGTTTCCAGGGGTTTTCCGTTTCCAGCCCTGTTGCTCATTATCACCTTTCTTTACCTACTACATACGATTCAGCATTCCATGTTTGGTATAGGAAGGGCATTAGACATTTTGAAGATCTTTTCATTGATAATCACTTCGCTTTTCGGCAGCTCTCTGCTAAGTTCAACCTGCCTAACGCTCATTTTTTCAGATATCTCCAAATCTGACACTTTATTGCTCCTTTAATTCCTAATTTTCCTGAAATGCCTGCAAAAAATGCTATGGACCTATTTCTTTCCATTAATCCACTAGGTAAAGGCTTAATATCAATCATCTGAGATAAACTAGCAGCCTTACGACGGGCCCCTATGGATAAAATCAAAATGGTCTGGGAGCAGGATTTAAATATCTCCTTATCTGAGGAGAGATGGGATTCAGTTCTCAAATCGGTTAACTCAACCTCTCTTTGTGCTCGCCACTGCCTTTTACAGTTTAAGATTGTTCATAGAGCCCATATGTCTAAATCTAAACTATCTCGATTCTACCCTAGCATTAGTCCGCTCTGTGATAAATGCAAGAGGGGCGTGGCCTCTCTCATCCATATGTACTGGTTCTGTCCTAGCTTGGAGAAATTCTGGAAAGATGTCTTCACTATGTTATTGTGTATTCTGAATCAGCACCTAGAACCAAACCCCTTAATTGCTCTGTTCGGCTTTTGGGGCGAGACAGATTTATGTCTGGGTCCGACCAAATGCCGAATATTATCCTTTGCCTCTCTCCTGGCTAGACGCTTGATCCTCCTTAGATGGAGAGACGTTGCCCTGCCCACTCATGCTCAATGGCTTAATGACATCATGGCCTGGTTGGACCTTGAAAAAATTCATTATTCAGTTCTCAATTCGGATCTAAAGCTCCATGAGGTCTGGGGACCTTTTATCGAGTACTTTCATAACCTTCCTCTTGACTAGGGTATTTTTTTCTTTTCAGTCCCTTGCTTTCAGCTCCCTTTTTTTTTCTCTGGTAGAGGGCATTACTATCCTCTGTTGCTGAGTGTATTCACAGTCTGGGAGTTTGATTGTCCTGATTTATATTCTCTATATTGTGTTGTAGTTGGTCTGGAGTTGCTGTTGTTTTCTCTTGTGTTGTGGGGCTTGGGGAGGACACTAAGCTTACTCGTCTTTAATTTAGGTGTTTTTTTGCTAAATTCTCTTCCTTTGTAGCATATTGTTATTGTATGCTTAATTTTGCACTGTTTTAATGTTCCTCATTGGGATTTGGGGTTTTTAATTTGTAAAATGTTTTGAAAAACTAATAAAAAAATTTTAAAAAAAAGAAAAGTGTACAGTCATGCACTTTGGTAGAAGAAATAAACGGGCTGACTATTATTTAAATTGGGAGAGAATTCGAAGGTCTGAGATGCAATGGGACTTGGGCATCCTCGTGCAGGATAACCTTAAGGTTAACCTCCAGGTTGAGTCAGTGGTGAAGAAGGCGAATGCAGTGTTGCCATTCATTTCTAGAGGAATAAAGTATAGGAGCAGGGATGTGATGTTGAGGCTCAATAAGGCACTGGTAAGATCTCACTTGGAATACTGTGTGTAGTTTTGGGCTCCTTATTTAAGAAAGGATGTGCTGACATTGGAGAGGGTTCAGAGAAGATTCAGTACAATGATTCCAGGAACGAGAGGGTTAATATATGAGGAACATTTGACTGCTCTTGAACTGTACTCCTTGGAGTTTAGAAGAATGAGGGGGGACCTCTTAGAAACATTTCGAATGTTGAAAGGCATGGACAGAGTGGATGTGGCAAAGTTGTTTCCCATGATGGGGGAGTCTAATATGAGAGGACATGACTTGAGGGTTGCAGGGCGCCCATTCAGAACAGAGATGCGAAAAAAAAGTTTTAGCCGGAGGGTGGTGAATCTGTGGAATTTGTTGCCACGGGTGGCAGTGGAGGTCGGGTCATTGGGTGTATTTAAGGCAGAGATTGATAGGTATCTGAGTAGTCAGAGCATCAAAGGTTATGGTGAGAAGGCTGGGGAATGGGACTAAAGGAGAGTTTGGATCAGCTCACGATGAAATGGCTTGATGGGCCAAATAGTCAACTTCTGCTTCTTTGTCTTATAGTCTTATGGATATTGCCATTTAAAAAAAATTGGATAGGTATATGGACAGGAAAGGAATGGAGGGTAATGGGCTGAGTGCAGGTCGGTGGGACTAGGTGGGAATAAGCGTTCAGCACGGAGTAGAAGGGCCGAGATGTCCTGTTTCAGTGCTGTAGTTGTTATATGGTTATATGTTATATGGTTTTAAAATCCACATAGATCACATCTACTACACTACCTTCATCTATATGCCTGGTCACCTCCTCAGACAACTCTATCAGATTTGTTAGACATAATCTGCCCTTCACAAAGCCATGCTGATTGTCACCAATCAGACCATGATTCTCCAGATGCCCATAGATCCTCTCTCTAAGAACCTTTTCCAACAGCTTTCCCACCACAGATGTAAGGCTCACTGGTGTATAATTACCCGGACTATCCCTACAATCTTTTTTGAACAAGGGGAAAATGTTCCCCTTCCTCCAATCCTCTGGTACCATTCCTGTGGACAACGAGGACATAAAGATCCTAGCCAGAGGCTCAGCAATCTCTTCCCTCACCTCGTGGAGCAGCCTGGGGAATGTTCCGTCAGGACCCGGGGTCTTATCCGTCCTAATGTATTTTAACAACTCCAACACCTCCTCTCCCTTAATATCAACATGCTGCAGAACATCAACCTCACTCATATTGTCCTCACCATCATCAAGTTCCCTCTCATTGGTGAATACTGAAGAGAAGTATTCATTGAGGACCTCGCTAACTTCCACAGCCTCCAGGCACATCTTCCCACCTTTCTCTAATCGGTCCTATCTTCACTCCTGTCAACATTTTGTTCTTCAGATAATTGAAGAATGCCTTAGGGTTTTCATTTACCCTACTCGCCAAGGCCTTCTCATGCCCCCTTCTTGCTCTCCTTAGCCCCTAGAGCCCTTTTCTTGCTACCCTAGGTTCCTCAATAGACTCATCTGATCCTTGCTTCCTGAACCTCACGTATGCTGCCTTCTAATCTGCCTCCTAATCTGCTCCTTGGTATCCCTGCTGCTACCAGGGGGCCTATAGAATACTCACAATAGAGTAACTGCTCCCTTCCTGTTCCTGACTTCTACCCATTCTGACTCAAATGAGGATCCTGCTACATTACCTACCCTTTCTGCAGCTGTAATAGTATCCCTGACCAGTAATGCCATCCCTCCCATTTTGCCCCCTCTCTATCCCTTTTAAAGCACTGAAGTCCAGGAATATTGAGAATCCATTCCTGCCCTGGTACCAGCCAAGTCTCTGTAATGGCTACTACATCATCATTCAATGAATGTACCCAAGCTCTCAGTTCATCACCTATGTTCCTGATGCTTCTTGCATTGAAATACACTCACTTTAGCCCTTCTGCCTTACTACCTTTACACTCTTTATTCTGCTTCTTCCCTCAAAGCCTCTTTATATGCTAGATCTGGCTTTACTCCATTCACTATACTTGCAGCTCTCGCATGACCTTTATTCTCCTCCACCTCACTATCTGCTCTAACACTCAGGTTCCCCTCCCCCCGCAAATCTAGTTTAAACCCTCTGGAGCAGCACTAGCAAACCTTCCCGCAAGGATGTTAGTCCCCTTCCAGTTCAGGTGCAACCCGTCCTGTCGGATCAGGTCCCACCTTTCCTGGAACAAGGCCCAATTGTCCAGAAACATGAAACCCTCCCTCCTGCACCAACTCCTTAGCCATGTATTTAGCTGCATTATCTTCCCATTTCTAGACTCACTAGCACGTGGCACGGGTAACAATCCTGAGATTGCAACCCTGGAGGTCCTGGCCTTCAACTTTGCTCCTAACTCCCTAAGTTCTCTTTGTAGGACCTGCTCCTTCTTCCTATCCACGTCATTGGTCCCTACATGGACCACGAAATCTGGCTGCTCACCCTCCCTCTTGAGAATACTGAGACTCGTTCCGAGATATCACGGACCCAGGCACTAGGGAGGCAACAGACTATCCGGGACTTTTAATCTCTTCCACAGAACCTCCTATCTGTCTCCTTAACTATCAAATCCCCTATCACTACTGCTCTCCTCTTTTCCCTCCTTCCCTTCTGAGCTGAGGGTCCAGTCTTGGTGCCAGAGATGCAACCATGGCAACTTGACCCTGGTAGGTTGTGCCCGCCAACAGTATCCAAAACGGTATACTTATTGTTGATGGGAACAGCCACAGGGGTGCTCTGCTCATTCTGTCTATTCCCCTTCCTCTCCTGACAGTCACCCAGCTACCTGTCTCCTGACTCTTAGGGATGACTATTTCCCTGTAACTCCTGTTTATTTCTGCCTCTGCCTCACAATTGATCTGAAGTTCATCCAGCTCCAGCTCCAGTTCCTTAACACGGTTTGTCAGGAGCTGCAGCTGGATGCACCTTTTACAGGTGTAGTCATCAGGGACAACAGTGCTCGCCCTGACTTCCCACATACTGCAAATGGAGCACTCGACTGCCCTAACTGCTGCCTCCATTACCTACCCCTAAACTAATTAGATTAATTAAAGGAGCTTACCCAGCCTTACCTGAATGGGAACAATCTCGTCTTCAGCCTCTGCTTGCTGAAGCCTCTCAAGCCAAAGCCTTCCTACTCTGTCACCCGCTCTGTTAATCTGCTCATTTTTTAAACTCTCCCACTGCCTCACGGGCTGACTTTCATGCACTTGCGCAGTCATGCCCCGTTCAAACTGCCGAAGAAATGGAGTACTTGGAGGCACATTATAAGACTGGCCATAGTCAGCATGGTTTCTTCAAGGGAAAATATTGCCTGACCAAACTGCTGGAATACTTTGAAGAAATAACAAAGAGGATAGGCAAAGGAGGATTGGTTAATGCTGTGTACTTGGATTTCAGAAGGCACCACACATGAGGCTGCTTAACAAGCAATAAGCTCATGGTATTACAGAAAACATTCTAGGATGGATAAAGCAGAGACTGTTTGGCAGGATGCAAAGAATGGGAATAAAGGGAACCTTTTTTGGCAAGCACTTGTAACTAGAGGTGTACCACAGGGGTTTATGTTGGGACCAATTCTTTCACATTATATGTCAATGATTTGGAAGGTGGAATGGCTTTGTTGCAAAGGTGACAGATTATATGAAGATAGGTGGAGGGCAGGTAGTTTTGAGGAAGTAGAGACACAAAGGACAGGCAGATTCAGAGAATGGGCAAAGAAATGGCAGATTGAATACCATGTCAGAAGTTTATGATCATGCACTTCAGTAGAAGAAATTAAAGGATTGACTACTTTCTAAATGGAGAGAGAGTACAAAAACTGAGATGCAAAGGGACTTGGGAGCCCTTATGGAGGATTCTGTAATGATGAATTTGCAGTTTGAGTCCGCGGTGAGGGAGGCAAATGCAATGTTAGCATTCATTTCAAGAGGACTAGAAGATAAAAGCAATATGTAAAAGGAAACTTTGCCTGACAAATCTGAGTTCTTTGAAGAATTTAAAAGCAGTGTGGTCAAAGAAGCATTGCATGTCGTTTACTTGGATTTTCCGAAGGTGTTGAATAAGTTGTCGCAGCAGAGGCTGCTTATCAAGATAAAATAAAATGGCATTACAGGAAAGATACTGGCATGGTTAGCGGAATGGCTGACAGGCAGGAGGCAGTGAGTGGGGAAAAAAGGGGCCTTTCCTGGTTGGCTGCCAGAGACCAGTGGTGTTCTGTAGGGGTCAGTATTGGGACCTTTGATTAGGGCCCGCAAGATTAAAATTAAAATTAAGATAATGGAATTGATAGATCTGTGGCAAAGTTTGCAGATGATTCTAAGACAGACAATAGACAGTAGGTGCAGAAGTAGGCCATTTGGCCCTTCTAGCCAGCACCACCATTCACTGTGATCATGGCTGATCATACACAATCAGTACCCCGTTCCTGCCTTCTCCCCATATCCCTTGACCCCGCTATCTATAAGAGCTCTATCTAACTCTCTCTTGAATGCATCCAGAGACTTGGCCTCCACTGCCTTCTGTGGCAGAGCATTCCACATATCCACCACTCTCTGGGTGAAAAAGTTTTTCCGCATCTCTGTTCTAAATGGCCTACCCCTTATTCTTAAACTGTGGCCTCTAGTTCTGGACTCACCCATCAGCGGGTACATGTTTCCTGCCTCCAGTGTCTCCAATCCCTTAATAATCTTATATGTTTCAATCAGATCCCCTCTCATCCTTCTAAATTCCAGTGTATACAAGCCCAGTCGCTCCAATCTTCCAACATATGACAGTCCCGCCATTTCGGGAATTAACCTTGTGAACCTACGCTGCACTCCCTCAATAGCAAGCATGTCCTTCCTCAAATTTGGAGACCAAAACTGCACACAATACTCCGGGTGTGGTCTCACCAGGGCCCTGTACAGCTGCAGAAGGACCTCTTTACTCCTATACTCAATTCCTCTGGTTATAAAAGCCAGCATGCCATTAGCTTTCTTTACTGCCTGCTGTACCTGCATGCTTGCTTTCATTGACTGATGTACAAGAACACCTTGATCTCGTTGTACTTCCCCTTTTCCTAACTTGACTCCATTTAGATAGTAATCTGCCTTCCTGTTCTTGCCACCAAAGTGGAGTAGTTTGGAGTAGTTTCGCCACCATAGGTGGAGGAGTTGGTAGTACTGAGGAAGCAATGTGATTGCAGCAGGTCTTACAGAAGTTGGAAAAATGGGCAAAGAAGTGGCAGATGGAATAGAGTGTTGGGAAATGTATGATACTGCATTTTGGTAAAAGGAACAGTAGTGCAGACTATTACTTAAATGGGATGAAGTTTCAAACATCAGAGGTGCAGAGGGACTTAACAGTTCTCGTGCAAGACTTCAAGAAGGTTAATTTACAGGTTGAGTCTGTGGTAAAGAAGGCAAATGCAATGTTGACATTTATTTCAAGGGGAATATAATTTATAAAAAAACAAGGATGTAATATTGAATGTTTATAAGTCACTAGCCAGGCTGAATTTGGAGTATTGTTAAGAGTTTTGGGACCATATCTCCGAATGGATGTGTTGTCATTGGAGAGGATCCAGAGAATGTTCACGAGGATGATTCTGGGAATTAAGGGGTTAAATGAGGAGCTTTTGACAGCTTTGGGCCTGTTCTCACTGGAATTTAGAAGACTGTGCAGGGATCTCATTAAAACCTACCTCAGGTTGAAATGAGTAAATAGGGTTGATATGGAGAGAATGTTTCCTATAGTGGGGGTATCCTAAACTAGAAGGCATAGCTTCAAGATTGAGGGGTGACCCTTTGGAACAGAGGTAAGGAGGAATTATTTTAGTCAGAGTCGTAGATCTATGGAATGGTCTCTTTCTTCTCCTATGTCTTATGGTGTTATAGTGTTATAGAGATCCTGCAAATGAATAACAATTGCAGAACACAGTTTGGAATGGAGATGAAGAGATTTACCTCAGTTTAACCTGATGTATAAGTGCTTTCACTGAAAAGCTAGCATCCAGCTCAGAATATACGGTCTGAAAAAATACAACATTATCTGAAGTTCGGTGAGTTCCAATTTGCTCTTTTTGAAATCTTAGAGGGAACTTGTCAGGTTAATTGGCTGTTATTACACTACTAAACCAACAGTGCAATGCTTTAGATTCAACACTCCTATTCACTTGAAAATGAATCTATAGCAACGTTTGTTGCTGAATTAAGAAAGCTGTCTGAATTTTGTGACTTTGGTGCTATTTGTGAATTAGAGCTCACAAATCAGCAGGTGGTAGGACAAAAGTGCAGCCTGCAGGGTAAGTATCAGTACAGAGTCACAAAAGGTAGCAAATACAGTACTCAGTGTTACGTCTCAATGCCTTGAGGGTAAGAAATAAGGTGGGTGATCTTTGCACTTTTAAAGATAGTAGGGTATGATGTTGCAGCCATCACTGAATCATGACTGAAGGATGGTTGTAGTTGGGAGCTGAAGGTCAAAGGTTACACGTTATCTTGGAGGGATAGGAAGGTCGACAGAGGGAGTGGCATGATTCTGCTGGTAAAGAATGGCATCAAATCAATAGAAAGATATGACATAGAAGCAGAAGATGTTGAATCCTTGTGGGTTGAGTAAAGAAACTGCTCAGTTAAAAAGACCCTGATGGCAGTTATATACAGGCCTGACAATAGTAGCTAGGATGTGGACCACAGATTCCAATGGGAAATAAAAAAGGCATATCAAAAGGGCAATGTTGTAATCATCATAGCTTCATCTTAACATGCAGATCAATTGGGAAAATCAGTTTGGAAATGGATCTCAAGACAGCGAGTTTTTTGAATGGCGAGGAGATGGCTTTTTAGAGCCGTTTGTCATTGAGCCAACTAGAAGATCAGCTATACTGGATTGGGTACTATGTAATAAACTGGAGACAATTACAGAGCTGAAGGTAAAAGAACCCCTGGGAGGCAGTGTTCACAATATGATTGAGTTCAACTTGAAATCTGACAGGGAGAAAGTAAAGTCTGATGTAGCAGTATTTCAGTGGAGTAAGGGAAGTTACAGTGGTGTGAGAGAGGAGCTGGCCAAAGTAAATTGGAAGGAGCTGCTGTCAGGGATGTCAGCAGAGCAGCCATGGCGTGTGTTTCTGGGAAAAATGAGGAAGGTGCAGGACATATCTTCAAAAATGAAGAAATACTCAAATGGTAAAATAGTACAACTGTTTCCATTGAGAGTAGGGGAGATTCAAACTAGAGGACATGATTTGAGAGTTAGGGGGCAGAAGTTTAAGGGAAACACGAGGGGGTATTTCTTTACTCAAAGAGTGATAGCTGTGTGGAATGAGCTTCCTGTAGAAGTAGTAGAGCCCAGTTCAGTTGTGTCATTTAAGGTAAAATTGGATAGGTATATGGACAGGAAAGGAGTGGAGGGTTATGGGCTGAGTGCGGGTAGGTGGGACTAGGTGAGATTAAGGGTTCGGCACGGACTAGGAGGGCCAAGATGGCCTGTTTCCGTGCTGTGATTGTTATATGTTATATGGTTTATAACTATGGCTGACAAGGGAAGTCAAAGCTATTGTACAAGCAAAGGAAAGGGCATACAACAAAGCAAAAATTAGTGGGAAGATAGAGGATTGGGAAGCTTTTAAAAACCTGCAGGGAACATCTAAAAGAATCATTAGGAGGGAAAAGATGAAAGAAAGCTAGCAAACAACACTCTTTGTTATGTAATTCCTTATTTCTTTTCTTCTTTTGAATAATGGGACTATGTCTGCAGAGCCAGTTTTCTGTTCTGGGAGTCAGATATGGGATTTCCAGGAGACTTCCAGCCTACCCAATGGCCACATCTGTTAGGGAACTGGGGCTGCACCTTGATGACCTTTGGCTTATTAGGGAAAGTGTTATCCCCCACAGCTAGACATTTCCTCTAGCTCAACGCAGGGTCATCCACCAGAGACCTCAGCCTTGGAATCACACGTGTGTTGCCAGTTTTGTTATTATTTGCATTTCTTTGTTTTTATTTGTTCAAGGAGTAGATTGATTAAGTTTTATTCTGCTAATTTCAATGATACATTGACAGATAAATACAGATGGCTAAGGACAAAGTAAAATTCATTTCTTTTAATGTCAATGGGCTATTAAATCCAATCAAATGTATTAGAATTTTATCCAAAATGAAAAAAGAACAAGCCTATGTAGTATATTTACAGTAAACTCATTTAAGTGATAATGAGCATAGAGAAGGGGCTTCACTAATTTGTTTTACTCCTCAATAAATCAGGACATAGGAGTGGAGTTACTATTATCTCAAGTAGGCTAAATTTTGAAAAAATAATTGAAATGGTAGATAAAGAGGGCAGATATATTCTGGTAAGAATATTTTGGTATACATGCGCCCCCAGGAAGTGATATTGGTTTCTTTCAGAAAATTACTGATATTATGGTAACGGAAACAGAAATTCTCCTGATATGTGGGGGAGACTTGAATTTACAATTACTACGAAACTTAGACACTTCCAATAGAAAAGCCTATGAAACAAAATCCTTGCATAAGGAAGTTAATACACTTATTGAGGATGTTGGTTTAATTGATATATGGAGGGACTTTTTCCCCGACAGAAGAGATTACAATCATTATTCTGCTCCCTATTCTGTATGTACAAGAATAGACTATTTCCTAACATTTGGAAAAGACAAAGACAAAATAAACACCTGTAGAATTGGGACAATAGATGTTAGTGACCATGCACCTATATATTTATCTGTTGATTTTGACCTACAACCAAAGAATACTATTTGGAAACTAAATTAAAGTCTACTATATGATCTGTACTTTAAGGAACAAATTAAAAAAGAAATTGGTCTCTACTTAGAATTTAATGATAATGGAGAGGTTTCACCTCCCATTTTATGGGATACTCTGAAGGCTGTCTTAAGAGGGAAAATTATAGCGATATCTTCATATAAGAAAAAAAAGGAATAAAACATTAGAGGAATGACAAAATAGGCTGAAGGAACTAGAGAAAAAACACAAATTGAATTTGGCACAAATTAATAGTTTGGCTGCAGAAGTAATCAGGAAAAATTGAATGTTTCTGAATCAGAGACATTATGAAAGTGAATCAAAGTCTATGAAAATACTGGCATGGAAACTGAAAAAAAATAGCAGAAAATACAATTCATAGAATTAGGGACCCAAGAATGAAAATGATAAAACAATAAGCTAAGTGAAATTCAAGAAGCTTTTGAAGTGTTTTACAAAACTCTATATTCCAAAGTTCCAAGGGAAGCATAACCCAAATTGTCACCTTCTTGAATTCTCTAGGGTTATCCACTTTAAGTGAAGAACAAAATAGAATGATGACTGCTGACATAACTGAAGTTGAATTAAAAGCTGCAATTAGTAGGCTTAAATTAAGCAAGTCACCAGGATCAGATGGGTATACGGCAGAGTGGTACAAAAAATTTAAAAATGAGTTCATTCCTGTTTTACTCCCCACACTGAACTGGGCTCTAAAAAAAGGCACAGTTGGAAAGAAGCGATAATCTCAGCTATACCGAAAGAAGGCAAGGATAGAATGGAATGTGGATCATTTAGACCAATATCCATTCTTAATGTAGATTATAGATTACCTCCATCATGGCCAAACGATTAGAGGAGTTTTTACCCATACTGATACATAATGATCAGATAGGTTTTATACAACGCCAAACACAAGACGATATACGAAAGACACTTCACATTATGGATCATATACAAAAAAATAAAATCGAAGCAATAGTGATAAGCATGGACGCTGAAAAGGCATTTGATTTGGTTAATTGGAATTTTCTTGATAGAGTTTTACATAGATTTGGTTTCCAAGACACAATTATTAAAACTATACAGACACTATATGACAACCCTACTGCTAGGATTAATAACAATGGATATTTATCAAATAGTCTTACCCTAGAAAAGGGCATGAGACAGGGTTGTGCATGGTCACTGTTACTCTTCTGGTTATATCCAGAACCATTAGCTCAATACATCAGACAAAATGAAGATACTAGGGGAATTACTATTAAAGGGACAGAGCATAAATTGGCTTGCTATGCAGATGACATTTTGATCTATCTGGGGTAACCAACATACTCTTTACCTAAATTAATTCAATCCTTTGAACAATATGGCCAATTATTAGGATACAAGATCAACATAGATAAAACCCAATTACTTTTATATTACTATAGCCCACCAAGAGAAATTGAAAGTAGATATCCCTGGGCATGGCACACAGAGTCTTTCAAATATTTGGGCATCATTATGCCAAAGGATTTGGCAAAATTATCAGAATGTAATTATCAGCCTTTATATAAAAACATTAAGGAAGATAAGGCAAGAAGGAACCTGATTCCTTTTTTTCAGTCTCAGTTCAAGGATTGAATCTATTAAAATGAATATACTGCCCAGACTGTTATACCTCTTTCAGACCCTACCAATAGAGATTATTCAAAGTCAATTCAATGAATGGAACAAGATGTTATCAAGGTATACTTAGCAGGACAAAAGGCCTAGAGTTCATCTCAAAACTTTTCAATTAGCAATGGAAAAGAGGGGATGGGGCCTACCTTCTCTTAGAGATTATTATTTTGCAGCACAGTTGAGAGCTGTGATATGTTGGTGCAACCCATCATATGACGCTCAATGGAAAAACATTGAAGAGCAGGTGCTTCCAATCCCCATACAAGCAATTTTGGCTGATAACAAACTGCAAAGGTACATTAATACTATTGATAACCCATGGGTGAAATTGACTCTTAAGGTATGGAAAACTACCATAAAAGAATATAATCTAGAGGGAGGTATTGCAATTCTTAAATGGTGTGCATATGACTTGGATTTTACACCAAATAAATTGGATGCTAGACTTAAGGACTGGACAGCTGAAGGAATAACAGTTCTTTGCAACATAATGAAAGAAGGAACACTGTTCAGTTTTGAAATGCTTAAAGAGAAACACTTATTAGAAAAACAAGATTTTTATTGATATTTACAAATGTGACAATATGTTAATAAGATGCTTAAAATGTAATTAAGGCAAGTACATGCTTGATAGAGCTATTTAGAAAAGAATATAAATCAGATAACGTTAGTAGAATCATTTCAAGCATGTATAAGGGGTTGTCAAATCTTAAAGCACATTCAACTTCATACATTAAAACAAAATTGGAGAAGGAAGGAGGGATAATTATATCTGAGGAAGAATGGACAATAATCTGGAGGTATCAATGGAAGTGTACCAGTTCACAGAAATGGAGGGAGTCTAGATGGAAAAACTTGATAAGATAATTTATTACACCCTCTCAGAAATCTCATTATGATAGTAACCACCCTGTTTGTTGGAGAAATTGTGGAAATCAAAATGCAAATCATTATCATATTTTTTGGGACTGCTCTGTTATCAAAAACTATTGGAGGGGGATGCACAATGCCCTAAAAGACATCTTTAAATGTTAAACACCCTTAGAAGTAAGACCATATATTTTGGATAAATACCTCAAGAATGGTTGAAAAGAGATAAATATTTAATGAATATACTGTCGGTGGCTGGTACAAGGACTCTTACTAGGAAATGGCTATCGCAGGAGAGCCCAACTTTAAATGCATGGATGGAAATTACAATGAACATTTACAAAATGGAGAAGATAACAACATCTGTTAATCATAAGCTGGAACAATTTGATTCATACTGATTCATACTGGAGTTTTTTGAGGGTGTAACAAGGATGTTAGATGAGGGTAAGCCAGTAGATGTTGTGTACCTAGATTTTCAGAAGGCATTCGATAAGGTGCCACATAGGAGATTGGTGAGTAAAATCAGAGCTCATGGCATTGGGGGCAGGGTTTCAACATGGATAGAAAACTGGTTGGCAGATAGAAAGCAAAGGGTAGCAGTGAATGGGTGTTTCTCAGACTGGCTGGAGGTGACTAGTGGGGTACCACAGGGCTCTGTATTGGGACCACAGCTCTTTACGATTTATGTCAATGATTTAGATGAGGGCATTGAAAACTATATCAGCAAGTTTGCTGATGATACTAAACCGGGTGGCAGTGTGACATGTGAAGAGGACGTTAGGAGAATACAGGGAGACTTGGATAGGCTGAGTGAGTGGGCAGATACTTGGCAGATGTCATTCAATGTGAATAAATGTGAAGTTATCCACTTTGGAAGCAGGAACAAGAGGGCAGAGTATTGTCTGAACGGTGTAGAGTTAGGTAAGGGAGAAATGCAAAGAGACCTAGGAGTCCTAGTTCACCAGTCAATGAAGGTGAATGAGCAAGTGCAACAGGCAGTGAAGAGGGCAAATGGAATGTTGGCCTTTGTTACAAGGGGAATTGAATACAAGAGCAAGGATGTTCTTTTGCATTTGTACAGGGCCCTGGTGAGACCACACCTGGAATATTGTGTACAGTTTTGGTCTCCAGGTTTAAGGAAGGACATTCTGGCAATTGAGGAAGTGCAGCGTAGATTCACTAGGTTGATTCCTGGGATGGCAGGGCTGTCTTACGCAGAGAGATTGGAGAGATTGGGCTTGTACACGCTGGAATTGAGGAGATTGAGAGGGAATCTGATTGAAACGTTTAAGATAATTAAAGGATAATACAAAAGATGTAAAAGCAGTTCATTCCAATGAGAAGGAAGGATTCAAAGAGGGGGAAGGGGCCACAGTGGTTGACAAAGGAAGTCGGAGATTGTATAGCATTAAAGAAAAAGAAGTATGACAGGGCTAAGATGAGTGCATTTCTCCCTTACCTAACTCTACACCGTTCAGACAATACTCTGCCCTCTTGTTCCTGCTTCCAAAGTGGATAACTTCACATTTATTCACATTGAATGACATCTGCCAAGTATCTGCCCACTCACCCAGCCTATCCAAGTCTCCCTGTATTCTCCTAACATCCTCTTCGCATGTCACACTGCCACCCAGTTTAGTATCGTCAGCAAACTTGCTGATATAGTTTTCAATGCCCTCATCTAAATCATTGACATAAATCGTAAAGAGCTGTGGTCCCAATACAGAGCCCTGTGGTACCCCACTAGTCACCTCCAGCCAGTCCGAGAAACACCCATTCACTGCTACCCTTTGCTTTCTATCTGCCAACCAGTTTTCTATCCATGTTGAAACCCTGCCCCCAATGCCATGAGCTCTGATTTTACTCACCAATTTCCTATGTGGCACCTTATCAAATGCCTTCTGAAAATCTAGGTATACAACATCCACTGGCTTACCCTCATCTAACATCCTTGTTACACCCTCAAAAAACTCCAACAGATTAGTCAAGCATGATTTGCCCTTGGTAAATCCATGCTGGCTCGGCCTAATCCTATTTCTGCCATCTAGATGTGCCACTATTTCGTCCTTAATAATGGACTCAAGCATCTTCCCCACGACTGGCGTTAGGCTAACAGGGCGATAGTTCTCCGTTTTCTCCTTCCCTCCCTTCTTGAAAAGTGGGATAACATTAGCCACTCTCCAATCTTCAGGAACTGATCCTGAATCTAAGGAACATTGAAAAATGATTACCAATGCATCCGCAATTTCCTGAGCCACCTCTTTTAGAACCCTCGGATGCAGACCATCTGGACCCAGGGATTTATTAGCCTTCAGTCCTACCAGTCTACTCATCACAGTTTCTTTCCTAATGTCAATCTGTTTCAATTCCTCTGATATCTTATGACGCTGGCCCATCCATACATCTGGGAGATTGCTTGTGTCCGCCCTGGTGAAGACAGATCTAAAGTACGCATTAAATTCTGTTGCCATTTCCCTGTTTCCCATAACAATTTCTCCCAATTCATTCTTCAAGGGGCCAACATTGTTCTTAACTATCTTCTTTCTCTTCACATACCTAAAAAAGCTTTTGCTATCCCCTTTTATATTCCTGGCTAGACTGAGCTCATACCTGATTTTTTCTCTCCGTATTGCTTTTTTAGTTAAGATCTGCTGTTCCTTAAAACTTTCCCAATCATCTGTATTCCCACTCATCTTAGCCCTGTCATACTTCTTTTTCTTTAATGCTATACAATCTCCGACTTCCTTTGTCAACCACTGTGGTCCCTTTCCCCTCTTTGAATCCTTCCTTCTCATTGGAATGAACTGCTTTTACATCTTTTGTATTATCCCCAAGAATATCTGCCACTGCTGATCCACTGTCTTTCCTGCCAGGGCATCCGCCCATTTAACTTTGGCCAGCTCTTCCCTCATGGCTCCGTAGTCTCCTTTATTTAATTGCAACACTGACACCTCTGATCTGCCCTTATCCCTCTCAAATTGTAGACAAAAACTTGTCATGTTATGATCACTATTTCCTAATGGCTCCTTTACTTCCTACTTTTACATAGTTTTTTTCCTTTTCGCTCATTTCTATAAGTGTATACCTCAGATAAATACTTTGTGGAGATTTGTGACACATATGATTATATGATATATATGTACAATGTCTGAAATACATCTTATGGAAATGTTTGATGATGAACTTCAATAAAAAATAAATTACAAAAAAAAGGGATATAGGAAATAGCAAAGGCATGAGAAAGGAGCATTCCCAGGTGGATTGGAGGAGGATACTGGCTGGGATGATGGCAGAGCAAGGATGGCTGAATGTTCTGGGAAATAGTTCATGTAATGTTTTGCAAGGTTTCACTCCTAAGGTAATGGTTTCTCTGAAGCAGCAGTGTTTGGGTTATGACTAGAGATAAAAGGGCTTTGGAAAGTGTGCCATCCAATGAGAGGCGTGTTGTTTCTTCTGTGTCTGAGAGAAGGTATTCGCAGGCTTTTGTTCATTGGAAGATGGAGAGAGAAGATCCCAGAATGAGGAGGTAGACTGCAGGACTGAGCGGACGTGGAAGGGGGTTAGGAGTTGACTACACTGGAGGAAGTTGATGGAGAACGAATGGACGGAAAAGTTGTGAGCTCCAGCATATGCAGTAAACTGTTTCATTAAAATGGGTGGATGAGGTCTGAGCCTGACATCCTGCTCACCTAGGGAAAGTGCACGTGCAATCCATTGCCTCTCCTTTCCTGGTGTAATGATCACCGTGTGGTCACTGTCTGGCTTGCTAGGCAGGAGGACACTGTAAATGGCCTCTCTTACACTACTGCATCCGTAGCAACACCTTCTTGTCAGTGACCCCCGTTTTCACCGAGCTTGCTACGTCATGGCACAACCAAGTGTCTAGCAGTATAAATTGGATGGGTTGGCTGTGCTCGTTAGCCTTGGTTGGCAGCCAGCCTAAGAGAAGGACAACTCTGACTCCAAACCCGGGCAGGTGGGCTCATCAGCCTTTCAGGCCATCCACCTAGGAGAGGGACACTCCGATGTAACTCTTACGACCCGAGAACCTCACTGTCACCTTCCCAGCTGGCTAGGCTATGGGAGATGAGCCACAGGTGTAAATGGTGGGGCCTGTACTACGCACACTGCACTCTGCCTTAAAAAAACGTTGTGCAGGCCGAAGGACACACCCCCGTCTATGACCATCTTCCCTGAAAGCCGCTGCGGTTGGTTCTGCCTGTCCCGTATTGGCCTCGTCAGACACCAGTGAGCCTGCAGCAGACGTGGACAGTCTCCTTCCTAAATCCTGGTTCACGAAGCCAAGCCATGAAGATGTAAGTGGGCCATTTTCTTTCTGTTTTCTTTACTTAACCCTCTAGTCAAATTAAGAATTATAAAGCGAGATCATTTAATTGCATATGGAGTACTGTTTGCTATTTTGTGGTACTGATTTGTAACAGGGGAAAATATCAAGCAGCGTCCACACAAATGAGATTTCACAAGTTCGGCGGGCCAGAGAGTGTCTTTCCTGAGACCAACGCAGCCCACCAAACCTGGGGGTTACATTCACAAGGTGCAGGAGAGATGTGTCCCACAGAAGAAGTTCCAAAACAGCAGGGATGGGCAACCATGGTTGACAAGAGAAATTAGGGACTTCATAAAAGCCAAGGAAAGGGCATATAAGGCAGCAGCAGTGAGTGGGAATTTGGAAGCTTTTGAAATCCAACAATAAGCAACTAAAAAAGTTTTATGGAGGGAAAAGATGAAATATGAAGGTGAACTAGCCAATAATATAAAGCCGGATATTAAAAGGGAGGTGAGGGTTGATATTGGACCACTGGAAAATGATGCCAGTGAGGTAGTAATGGGGGACAAAGAAATGGCAGGTGAACTTAAAGTTCTGTCTTCACAGTGGAAGACACTGGCATTTTGCCAGAGATCTATGAGTGTCAGGGAGCAGGAGTGAGCGCCATTGCTACTACAATGGAAAAAGTGCAAGGCAAATTCAAGTGTCTTAAGGTGATAAGTCACCTGGACTAGATGAACTACATCCCAGAGTCCTGAGAGAAGTTGATGAAGAGATAACGGATGCATTGCTCAGATCTTGATTCTGGCATAGTCGTGGATGACTGGAAGATTGAAAATGTCACTCCATGCTTAAGGGGGGGGGGGGAAGCAAAAGAAAGGAAATTATGGGCCAGATAGCCTAATCTCAGTGGTTGAGGAAGTGTTGAGTCAATTATTAAGGATGATGTTTCCGGGTACTTGGAGACTAATGATAAAATAAGTCAAAGTCAGCATGGTCTGTAAAACATGGAAACATAGAAATCTACAGCACCTTACAGGCCATTTGGCCCACAATGTTGTGCCAAGCTGCTAGAGAAACTGCCTAGAATTTCCCTAGCGCATAGCCCTCTATTTTTCTAAGCTCCATGTACCATCTAAGAGGCTCTTAAAAGACCCTATTGTATCCATCTCCAGCACCATTGCCCGCAGCCCATTCCATGCACTCAGCACTCTCTGTGGAAAAACTTAGCTCTGACATCCCCCTTGTACCTACTTCCCAGCACCTTAAAACTACACCCATTGTGTTAGCCATTTCAGCCCTGGGAAAAAGCCTTTGGCTATCCACACAATCAATGTCTCTCATCATCTTATATACCTCTATCAGGTCACATGTCATCCTCCATCACTCCGAGGAGAAAAGGCCGAGTTCACTCAACCTATTCTCATAAGGCATGCTCCCCAATCCAGGCAACATCTCCTCTGTACCCTTTCTCTGGTTTCTACATCCTTCCTGTAGTGAGGCAACCAGAACTGAGCACAGTACTCTAAGTGGGGTCTAATTAAGGTCTTACATTGCTTTAACATTACTTATGGCTCTTGAATTCTATCCCACTGTTGATGAAGATTAACACAACATAAGCCTTCTGAACAACACTATCAACCTGCGCAGCAAGTTTGTGTCCCATGGACATGGATTCAAGATCCCTCTAGTCCTCCACACTATCAAGGGTCTTACCATTAATATTATATTCTGTCATCAATTTGACCTTCCAAAATGAACAACTTCACATGTTTCTGGGTTGAACTCCATGTACCACTTCTCAGCCCAGTCTGCATCCTATTGATGTCCCTCTGTTACCTCTGACAACTCTCCACACTATCCACAACACCGCCAACATTTGTGTCATCAGCAAACTTACTAACCCGTCATTTTACTTTCTCATCCAGGTCATTTATAAAATCACAAGGAAGTGGGGTCCAATAACAGATCCTGTCCTCCATACAGAATACAAACCATATAAAACCACCCTTTGCCTTCTGTGGACAAGTCAATTCTGGATCCACAAAGCAATGTGTCCTTGGATCCCATACATCCTTACTTTCTTGGCACAATATGCAGATAAGCCTACAAGAGGAGGGGCTGTACTTGATTTGGTATTGGGAAATGATCAGGTGTCAGATCTGTTAGTGGGAGAGCACTTTGGTGATAGTGATCGTAATTCTATCTCCTTTACAAAAGCATTGGAGAGAAATAGGAACAGACAAGTTAGAAAAGTGCTTACAGGCAGACAGACATACCTTATTGATCCCAAGGGAAACTGGGTTTCGTTACAGCCTCACTAACCAAGAATAGTGTAGAAATATAGCAATATAAAACCATAAATAATTAAATAATAATAAGTTAATTATGCCAAGTGGAAATAAGTCCAGGACCAGCCTATTGGCTCAGGGTGTCTGACACTCCAAGGGAGGAGTTGTAAAGTTTGATGGCCACAGGCAGGAATGACTTCCTATGATGCTCAGTGTTGCATCTCGGTGGAATGAGTCTCTGGCTGAATGTACTCCTGTGCCTAACCAGTACATTATGGAGTGGATGGGAGTCATTGTCCACGATGGCATGCAACTTGGACAGCATCCTCCTTTCAGACATCACCGTCAGAGAGTCCAGTTCCACCCCAACAATATCACTGAGTTTGTTGATTCTGTTGGTGTCTGCTACCCTCAGCCTGCTGCCCCAGCACACAACAGCAAACATGATAGCACTGGCCACCACAGCCTCGTAGAACATCCTCAGCATTGTCTGGCAGATGTTAAAGGACCTCAGTCTCCTCAGGAAGTAGAGACGGCTCTGATTCTTCTTGTAGACAGCCTCAGTGTTCTTTGATCAGTCCAGTTTACTGTCAGTTCATATCCCCAGGTATTTGTAATCCTCCATGTCCACACTGACCCCTTGGATGGGAACAGAGGTCACCGGTGCCTTAGCCCTCCTCAGGTCCACCACCAGCTCCTTAGTCTTTTTCACATTAAACTGCAGATGATTCTGCTCACACCATTTGACAGTCTCCCACCGTAGCCCTGTACTCAGCCTCATCTCCCTTGCTAATGCATCCAACTATGGCAGAGTCATCAGAAAACTTCTGAAGATGGCAAGACTCTGTGCAGTAGTTGAAGTCCGAGGTGTAGATGGTGAAGAGAAAGGGAGACAGGACAGTCCCCTGTGGAACCCCAGTGCTGCTGACCACTCTGTCTGACACACAGTGTCGCAAATGCATGTATTGTGGTCTGCCAGTCAGGTAATCAATAATCCATGACACCAGGGAAGCATCCACCTGCATCACTGTCAGCTTCTCACCCAGAAGACCAGGGCAGATGGTGTTGAACGCACTGGAGAAGTCAAAAAACATGACCCTCACAGTGCTCGCCGGCTTGTCCAGGTGGGCGTAGACACGGTTCAGCAGGTAGACGATGGCATCCTCAACTCCTAGTCGGGGCTGATAGGCGAACTGGAGGGGGTCTAAGTGTGGCCTAACCCTAGGCCGGAGCTGCTCCACAACAGGTTTCTCCAGGGTCTTCATGATGTGGGAGGCCAATGCCACTGGTCTGTAGTCATTGGAGCCACTGGGGCATGGCATCTTCGGTACAGGAACAAGGCAGGACGTCTTCCACAGCACAGAAACCCTCTGGAGACTCAGGCTCAGGTTGAAGACATGGTGAAGTACTCCACATAGCTGGAGGGCACAGGCTTTGAGCACCCAGGGGCTGACACCATCCAGGCCTGCAGCCTTGCTTGGGTGGAGACGTTTCAGCTGTCTTCTCACCTGTTCAGCTGTGAATCCCACTGTGGTGGTTTCAGGTGTGGGAGGGGTGTAGTCACGAGAGCAAGTTGGAGGACTGTGAGGAGGGGTAGGAGGGGAGAGTGGAGTATGTGTTGGTTGGGGGCCAACAACAGATGAATCATGTCAGGGATGGGCAGGGGCCACAGTGTCAAATCTGTTGAAGAGCAGGTTAAGTTCATTGGCCCTGTCCACACTGCCTTCAGCTCCTCTGTTTCTAGTTTGCCAGAACCCAGTGATGGTCTTCATCCCACTCCAGACCTCTCTCATGTTATTCTGTTGGAGTTTCCGCTCAAGCTTCCTCCTATACCGGTCTTTAGCCTCCTTGATCTTGGCTTTCAGGTCCCTCTGTATTGTCCTCAGCTCCTCCCTATTTCCATCTCTGAATGCCCCTTTTAGCGTTCAGGATGTCCTTAATGTCCTTTGTTACCCATGGCTTGTTATTTGAATAACAAAGGACAGTTCTTGCTGGAACATTGCAGTCCACACAGAAGTTGATGTAACAGTGTTGCACTCTGTGAGCCCATCAGTGTCCTCTCCATGTGGCTCACAGAGTGCCTGCCAGTCTGTCACCTCAAAACAACCCTGGAGTGCCTCATAAGCCTCCCCCGACCATTTCCTCATTGTCCTTGAGGTTGCAGGTTTACCCTTCACCGGAGGCACATAGCAGGGTTTGAGTTGTCTTGACGCAGTCCTCCTCCCTCGCCTTTTTGATCCCCCTCTGCATCCTCTGTGTGTTTAATTGGATTAAGGGGAATTATGAGGCTATCAGGCAGGAAATTAGAAGCTTAAATTGAGAACAGATGTTCTCAGGGAAAGGTACAGAAGAAATGTGGCAAACGTTCAGGGATATTTGGTGGAGTTCTACATAGTTATGTTCCAATGAGACAGGGAAGTGATGGTAGGGTACAGGAACAGTGGTGTACAAAGGCTGTAATAAATCTAGTCAAAAAGAAATGAAAAGCTTACAAAAGATTCAGAGAGTTAGGTAACGTAAGGGATCAAGAAGTTTATAGGGTTAACAGGAAAGAGCTTAAGAAGGAAATTAGGAGAGCCAGAAGGGGCCATGAGAAGGCCTTGGTGGGCAGAATTAAGGAAGACCCCAAGGCATTTTACAAGTATGTGAAGAGCAAGGGGATAAGATGTGAAAAAATAGGACCTATCAAGTGTGACAGTGGGAAAGTGTGTACGGAACCAGAGGAAATAGCAGGGGTACTTAATGAATACTTCAGTATTCACTATGGAAAAGGATATTGGTGATTGTAGTGCAGACTTGCAGCAGACTGAAAATCTTGAGCTTGTAGATATTAAGAAAGAGGATGTGCTGGAACTTTTGGAAAGCATCAAGTTGGATAAGTCGCCGGGACTGGATGAGATGTACCCCAGGCTAATGTGGGAGGCAAGGGGAGAGATTGCTGAGCCTCTGGCGATGATCTTTGCATCATCAGTGGGGACAGGAGAGGTTCTGGAGGATTGGAGGGTTGCAGATGTCGTTCCTTTATTCAGGAAAGGGAGTAGAGATAGCCCAGGAAATTATAGACCAGTGAGTCTTACTTCAGTGGTTGTTAAATTGATGAAGATCCTGAGAGGCAGGATTTATGAACATTTGGAGAGGTATAATATGATTAGGAATAGCCAGCATGGCTTTGTCAAGGGAAGGTCATGCCTTATGAGCCTGATGCACCATCAATAACTCACTCTGAGACGTAAAGGTGAGATATCGGCTTTTATTGACTGGAAGAAGGAACAACCAGTGGTTGACCACCATACTACATCCTGGAGACTGAGGCCGGGCTCAGGCCTCAATCGCCTTTATACAGGGGTCTGTGGGAGGAGCCACAGGAGCAGTCAGCAGGGGGTGTGTCCAGACAGGTATGTGTAGTTCACCACATTCAACCCCCCTTTGTTTTAAAAAGTGTCCCCATGTGGTGAAGTTTCTTACAGGTTAAGTCTATCAGGTGGTCGAATCTGTCGCTGCGATCTACATAGCACCGGCTGTGATTGCACAGGTGCCAGTGGTGCTTGCACCAGAGACGGAGGTTGTGCTGGTTCCGGCCTAACTGGAGGTGTCAGCGCACTGGGCGTCAGTGATCCCTCACGCGTGTGCGAGGCACCTGGTATATACGCATACGAAACGCCCGGTATATGTGTGTCGTGAGGAGTCTGTGTAGGGCTTGTTGTGCGTGGTGTCACCTTGGGTACAGGGTTCATAGTTACTGGGGAGTGTTCAGGATAGTGGTCTGCTGCTCCTGCGGGCGCCAGTTCGCAGACGGAGACCGTGTCCTCCCGCCCATCAGGTAAGACCATGTAGGCATACTGGGGGTTCGCATGTAGAAAGTGAACCCTCTCGACCAGCGGGGAGTATTTATTATTCCTCACATGTTTCTGGAGCAGCACTGGCCCTTGGGACGTCAGCCAAACTGGTAGGGTGGTCCAAGTGGCAGACTTCCTGGGAAAAGAGAATAGGTGCTCGTGAGAAGTGGCATTGGTGGACGTACATAACCGGGAGCGGATAGAGTGGAGTGCCTCAGCGAGGACCTCCTGCCATCGAGAGACCGGCAACCCTTTTGACTTAAGGGCTAAAAGTGTGGCCTTCCACACTGTGGCATTCTCCCTCTCCACCTGTCCATTTCCCCGGGGATTATTACTCGTGGTCCGACTAGTAGCAATGCCCCTAGCTAGCAGGTACCGGCGCAGCTCGTCACTCATAAAGGAGGACCCTCTATCACTGTGGATATAGCAGGGATATCTGAACAGAGTGAAGAGCTGGTGCAGGGCTTTTATGACGGATGTGGTAGTGGTGTCGGGGCAGAGAATGGCAAAGAGGAACCCCAAGTATTCGTCGATAATATTGAGAAAATAGACATTGCGGTCGGTGGAGAGAAGGGGGCCCTTAAAGTCAAAACTCAGTCACTCAAAAGGGCGGGTGGCCTTGACAAGTTGCGCCGTGTCAGGATGGTAGAAGTGTGGTTTGCACTCAACGCAGATTTGGCAGTCCCTGTTCATCGTCCTGTTGTCCTCCAGGGAGTACGGCAGGTTCTGGGCTTTCACGAAATGGTAAAATCGGGTGACCCCCGGATGGCAAAGATGTGCACGAAGGGCGTATAGCTGGTTGAGCTGTGCGCTAGCACACGCTCCCCGGCATAAGGCTTCAGGGGGCTCATTGAGTCTGCCAGGCCGGTACAGGATGTCAAAGTTGTAGGTGGAGAGTTCTATTCTCCACTGCAAAATTTTATCATTTTTGATTTTGCCCCGCTGTTGGTTGCTGAACATGAACACAACCGAGCGCTGGTCGGTCAGCAAGGTGAACCTTTTGCCGGCGAGATAGTGCCTCCAGTGCCTAATAGCTTCCACTATGGCCTGGGCTTCTTTCTCCATCACGGAGTGCCGAATTTCAGAGCCTTGAAGGGTACGAGAAAAGAATGCTACTGGCCTGCCTTCCTGATTGAGGGTAGCAGCAAGCGCGAAATTGGAGGCATCACTCTCTACTTGGAAGGGAATAGTCTTGTCCACCGCATGCATCGTTGCTTTGGCAACGTCCCCTTTAATGCAGCTGAAGGCCGTGCAGGCCTCAGCAGAGAGGGGAAAAATGGTAGACTTGGCCAGGGGGCGGGCCTTGTCTGCGTAATGGGGGACACATTGGGCGTAATAGGAAAAAAAACCCAGGCACTTTTTTTTTTGTGAAATGGCCCTTCTTCCTGCAGCTGGAGCAGGTCGCTTCTCGAGCTGGGCAGCGTTTTCGGGGGTGCTTTTCGAGTCCACAGAAGTAACACAGCTCGGGCTTCTGCCTGGCCGCAGACGTGGTTGGGGTCGGGGAGTACGTGGAATTGTGACTGGCAGCGGCGTTGGTGAATTCGCTCGCGGGAACTGGTGGCAGCATGGTCTGAGGTGTCTACGGAACCGGCGGGGAATCGCGCGGCTGGAGAGCGTCAGCATTGTGCAGAGCAGCCTCCAGCATGTCGGCTGTCTCGATCGCTGAGCGTAAGGTAAGATTGGCATTTTCCAGCTGCCACTGGCGCACATACACTGACCTAATTCCTGTAACAAAGGTGTCTCGTACTAGCAGCTCCGCATTCTGTTCCGCCGTGAGCGTTTTGCAGTCACAAGTTCGGAGGAGTGTCTGTAGGGCTTGGAGAAATTCGGCGCCTGATTCTCCAGGCCGCTGTCGTCGGGTAGCTAAACGATGTCGTGCATAGATGGTGTTCACCAGCCGCAGGTTCTGTCTTTTGAGGGCATCCCCTTCGTAGGTCGACAGGTCCCTGATAAATGAATAAACTTTTGGGGTGACCCTCAAGAGGAGAATTCTGTGCATAACAGCAGGGTCAGTTGCATGAACCTCCTCCAAGTATGATTGGAAGCATGCAAGCCAGAGTTCAAAGGCAAGAGCTGCTTCAGAGTCTTGGGGGTCCAAATCCAATCTTTCTGGATGTAAAACGGTTTCCATGTTTTAAAACTTCCAGTCAATAAAATTGATGCACCATCAATAACTCACTCTGAGACGTAAAGGTGAGATATCGGCTTTTATTGATTGGAAGAAGGAACAAGCAGTGGTTGACCACCATACTACATCCTGGAGACTGAGAGGCCGGGCTCAGGCCTCAATCGCCTTTATACAGGGGTCTGTGGGAGGAGCTACAGGAGCAGTCAGCAGGGGGCATGTCCAGACAGGTATATGTAGTTCACCACAGAGCCTGATTGAAATTTTTGAGGATGTGCCTAAACACATTGAAGGAAGAACAGTAGATGTAGTGTATATGGATTTCAGCAAAGCATTTGATAAGGTACCCCATGCAAAGCTTATTGAGAAAGTAAAGAGGCATGGGATCCAAGGGGACATTGTTTTGAGGATCCAGAACTAGCTTGCCCACAGAAGGCAAAGAGTAGTTGTAGACAGATCATATTCTGCATGGAGGTCAGTGACCAGTGGAGTGCCTCAGGGATCTGTTCTGGGATCCCTATTCTTCATTATTTATATAAATGACCTGGATGAGGAAGTGGAAGGATGGGTTAGTAAGTTTGCTGATGACACAAAGGTTGGAGATGTTGTGGATAGTGTGGAGGGCTGTCAGAGGTTACAGCGTGACATTGATAGGATGCAAAACTGGGTTGAGAAGTGGCATATGGAGTTCAACCCAGATAAGTGTGAAGTGGTTCATTTTGGTAGGTCAAATCTGACGGCAGAATATAGTATTAATGGTAAGATTCTTGGCGGTGTGGAGGAGCAGAGGGATCTTGGGTTCCAAGTCCAGAAGATGCTCAAAGTAGCTGCACAAGTTGAAGCTGTGGTTAAGAAGGCATACAGTGTATTGGCCTTCATCAATCGTGGAAATTAGTTTAGGAGCCAAGAGGTAATGTTGCAGCTATGCAGCTATATAGGACCCTGGTCAGACTCCACTTGGAGTACTGTGCTCAGTTCTGGTCGCCTCACTATAGGAAGAATGTGGAAGCCATAGAAAGGATGTTGCCTAGATTGGGTAGCATGCCGTATGAAAACAGGTTGAGTGAACTCAGCCTTTTCTCCTTGGAGCAACAGAGGATGAGAGGTGACCTGATAGAGGTGTATAAGATGATGAGAGGCATTGATCATGTGAATAGTCAAAGGCTTTTTCCCAGGGCTGAAATGGTTGCCACAAGAGGTTTAAGGTGCTGGGGAGTAGGTACAGAGGAGATGTCGGAGTAAGAGTTTTACTCAGAGAGTAGCGAGTACATGGAATAGGATGCCAGCAATGGTGGTGGAGGCGGATACGATAGGGTCTTTTAAGAGATGTTTGGGAGCTTAGAAATGTAGAGGGCTAGAGGGAAGTCTAGACATTTTTAAGGTAGCAGCATGTTTGGCACAACTTTGTGGGCTGAAGCCCCTGTATTGTACTGTAGGTTTTCTATGTTTTTCTATGAGCCTTGCATGGGGGAACCCAATCAAATGCCGAACTGAAATCCATATGCAGTATATCCACTGTTCTACCTTCATCAATGTGTTTTGTTACATCCTCATGGAATTCATTCAGGCTCATAAGGCATGACCTGCCCTTGAGAAACCCATGCTGACTATTCCTAATCAGATTATGTCTCTCCAAATGCTCATAATTCCTATCTCTCAGGATCTTCTCCAATAACATGCCCACCACTGAAGTAAGACTCACTGGACTTTAATTTCCTGTGTTATCTCTACTCCCTCTCTTGAACAAGAAAACAACATTTGTAACCCTCCATGCAATGACAATCACCAATAGCTCAGCAATCTCCTCCCTCATGACCCACAATAGCCTGGGGTATATCTCATCTGGTCCCAACAATTTAACTAACTTAATACTTCCCAAAATCTCCAGCACATCCTCTTTCTTCATGTCTATATGAGGAATACTGAAGTATTCATTAAGTACCTCTGCTACTTCCTCCAACTCAATGTACACATTTCCACTATCGCACCTGATTAGTCCTATTCTCAAACGGCTCATCCTCTTGCTCTTCACATACTTGTAGAATGCCTTGGGATTTTCCTTAATCCTACTCACCAAGGCATTCTCATGGCTCCTTCTAGCTCTCTTTTTTTTGTAATTTATTTTTTTATTGAAGTTCATCATCAAACAAACATTTCCATAATATGTATTTCAGACATTGTACATATATATCATATAATCATATATATCACAAATCTCCACAAAGTATTTATCTGAGGTATACACTTATAGAAAAGAGTGGAGAGAAAAAACAAGCAAAAGGAAAGAACTATGTACAAGTAGGGAGAGATCTTTTTTTTACAATATATTCCTTGATTTGTGAGAATAAAATCAGGCCTATGAGGCATTATGTAGTTAAACCATTTTTCCCAATATGAATCAAATTGTTCCAGCTTATGATTAACAGATGCTTTTATCTTCTCTATTTTGTAAATGTCCATTGTAATTTCCATCCATTCATTTAAAGTTGGGCTCTCCTGTGATAACCATATCCTAGTAAGAGCCTTTTTACCAGCCACCAACAGTATATTCATAAAATATTTATCCATTTTCAACCATTCTTGAGGTATATATCCAAAATATATGGTCTTATTGACTAAGGGTATTTCACATTTAAAGATCTCTTGTAGGGCATTGTGTATCCCCCTCCAGTAGTCTTTGATAACAGGGCAGTCCCAAAAAAATATAATAAAGATTTACATTTCGATTTCCACAATTTCTCCAGCAAACAGGGAGGTTACTATCATAATGGGATTTCTGAGAGGGTGTAATAAAATATCTTATCGAGTTTTTCCATCCAAACTCCCTCCATTTCTGTGAACTGGTACACTTCCATTGATACCTCCAGATTATTGTCCATTCTTCCTCAGATTTAAATATCCCTCCTTCCTTCTCCAATTTTGTTTTAATGTATGAAGTTAAATGTGTTTTAAGATTTGACAACGCCTTATACATGCTTGAAATGATTCTGCTACAGTTATCTGAATTATATGCTTTTCTAAATAGCTCTATCAAGCATGTACTTAACTTGGTTGCATTTTTAAGTGTCTTATTAACATATTGTCACATCTGTAAATACTGATAAAAATCTTGTTTTTCTAATAAGTGTTTCTCTTTAAGCGTTTCAAAACTGAACAGTGTTCCTTCTTTTATTATGTTGCAAAGAACTGTTATTCCTTTAGCTGTCCAGTCCTTAAATCTAGCATCAAATTTATTTGGTGTAAAATCCAAGTCATATGCACATCATTTAAGAATTGCAAAATCTCCCTCTAGATTATATTTTTTATAGTAGTTTTCCATATTGTAAGAGTCAATTTCACCCATGGGTTATCAATAGTATTAATGTACCTTTGCAGGTTATCATCAGCCAAAATTGCTTGTATGAAGGTGGGAAGCACCCGCTCCTCAATGTTTTTCCATTGAACGTCATATGATGGGTTGCACCAACATATCACAGCTCTCAACTGTGCTGCAAAATCTCTAAGAGAAGGTAGGCCGCATCCTCCCTTTCCTTTGCTAATTGCAAAGTTTTGAGATGAACTCTAGGCCTTTTACCCTGCCAAATATACCTTGATAACATTTTGTTCCATTCATTGAATTAATTTTGAATAATCTCTATTGGTAGGGTCTTAAAGAGATATAACAGTCTGGGCAGTATATTCATTTTAATAGATTCAATCCTTGAACTGAGACTGAAAAAAGGAATCAGGTTCCATCTCACCACATCTTCCTTAATTTTTTATATAAAGACTGATAATTACATTCTGATAATTTTACCAAATCTGTTAGCATAATGATGCACAAATATTTGAAAGACTCTGTTTGCCATGCCCAGGGACATCTACTTTCAATTTCTTTTGGTGGGTTATAGTAAAATGAAAGTAATTGGGTTTTATCTATGTTGATCTTGTATCCTGAGAATTGATCAAATTGTTCAAAGGACTGCATCAATAAAGGTAAAGAGTATGTTGGTTGCCCTAGATAAATCAAAATGTCATCCGCGTAACAAGCCAATTTATGCTCTGTCCATTTAATAGTAATTCCCCTAATATCTTCAATTTTTCTGATGTATTGAGCTAATGGTTCCAGATATAACCAGAAGAGTAACAGTGACCATGCACAACCCTGTCTCATGCCCCTTTCTAGGGTAAGACTATTTGATAAATATCCATTGATATTAATCCTAGCAGTAGGGTTGTCATATAGTGTCTGTATAGTTTTAATAATTGTGTCTTGGAAACCAAATTTATGTAAAACTCTATCAAGAAAATTCCAATTAACCAAATCAAATGCCTTTTCAGCGTCCATGCTTATCACTATTGCTTCGATTTTATTTTTTTGTATATGATCCATAATGTGAAGTATCTTTCGTATATCGTCGTGTTTGGCGTTGTATAAAACCTATCTGATCATTATGTATCAGTATGGGTAAAAACTCCTCTAATCGTTTGGCCATGATGGAGGTAAATAATCTATGATCTACATTAAGAATGGATATTGGTCTAAATGATCCGCATTCCATTTTATCCTTGCCTTCTTTCGGTATAGCTGAGATTATCACTTCCTTCCAACTGTGCCTTTTTTCAGAGCCCAGTTCAGTGTGGGGAGTAAAACAGGAATTAACTCATTTTTAAATCTTTGCACCACTCTGCCGTATACCCATCTGATCCTGGTGACTTGCTTAATTTAAGTCTACTAATTGCAGCTTTTAATTCAACCTCAGTTATGTCAGCAGTCATCGTTCTATTTTGTTCTTCGCTTAAAGTGGGTAACTCTACAGAGTTCAAGAAGGTGTCAATTTGGGTTATGCTTCTCCTGGAACTTTGGAATATAGAGTTTTGTAAAACACTTCAAAAGCTTCTTGAATTTCACTTAGCTTATTTTTTTTATCATTTTCATTCTAGGGTCCCTAATTCTATGAATTGTATTTTCTGCTCTTTTCTTTTCCGGTTTCCACACCAGTATTTTCATAGACTTTGATCCACTTTCATAATGTCTCTGTTTCAGAAACATTAATTTCTTTCCTGATTTCTTGCATAGCCAAACTATTAATTTCATACCTCATTCTTTTAATTTCCCCTAATGCATCCTATGCCAAATTCAATTTGTGCTTTTTCTCTAGTTCCTTCACCCTGTTTTGTAATTCCTCTAATGTTTTATTCCTTTTCCTCTTATATGAAGATACTACTATAATTTTCCCTCTTAAGACAGCCTTCAGAGTATCCCATAAAATGGGAGGTGAGACCTCTCCATTATCATTAAATTCTAAGTAGTGGCCAATTTCTTTTTTTACTTTGTTCCTTAAAGTACGGATACTTTATGTACAGGATGGGGAGCAGAATAATGAGTGTAATCCTTTCTGTTGGGGAAAAGGTCCCTCCATATATTGATTAAACCAACATCCTCAAAAAGTGTACTAACTTTCTTATGTAAGGATTTTGTTTCATAGGTTTTTCTATTGGAAGAGTCTAAGTTTCGTAGTAATTGTAAATTTAAGTCTCCCCCACATATCAGGAGACCTTCTGTTTCCGCTACCATAATATCAGTAATTTTCTGAAAGAAACCAATATCACTTCCCGGGGGTGCGTATATGTTCAAGAGTAACTGAATTTCCATCTATATTCCCCCTTACCAGAATATATCTGCCCTCTATATTTCCCATTTCAAATACTTTTTCAAAATTTAGCTTACTTGAGATAAGAATAGTAACTCCTCTCCTATGTCCTGATTTATATGAGGAGAAAAACAAATTAGTGAAGCCCATTCTCTTTAGTTTTCAATGCTCATTATCACTTAAATGAGTTTCCTGTAAATATACTACATGGGCTTGTCCTTTTTTTTCATTTTGGATAAAAGTCTATTATGTTTGATTGGATTTAATAGCCCATTGACATTAAAAGAAAAGAATTTTACTTTGTCCTTAGCCATCTGTATTTATCTGTCAATGTATCATCGAAATTAGCAGAATAAAACAATCGATCTACTCCCTGAACAAGTAAGAACCAAGAAATGCAAATAATAACAAAAATGGCAATGAACATGTGATTCCAAGGTTGAGGTCTCTAGTAGATGACCCTGCGTTGAGCTAGAGGAAATGTCTAGCTGTGGGGGATAACCCCTCCTACTTGTGAATTGAGGGCCTCCATTGCAGTATTCATAAAAGTCAGTGAACAAATCCATTCACGCCCACACACACATATATATTCATATATATTACATACATACACATACATGCACACATATATATAGTCTCATTTTGGTGGGGAAAAAGGAGTAAGTGAGTGAATACAGAATTACAACTGAGTAATATAAAATCCACATTATAATAAGCATTTCTCGAGATAGGTATATCACTGTGTACTTTTGCTTCCGTTTAGCTTCTCAACATTTTTAAAGTTAGCCAAACCTTATGGTTCTTCTGGAGGGGGTGAGGGCTGTCTTTGGAAATCACCCAGTCTCTTCCTGACATACTTCTCTCGGCCTCCTCCCGTCTCCTGCCTTCTTGATTCTTGCACTATTTCCCAAGCAGAGTGGAATAATTCCTCTGCAAGGCTTTCCCTTGGTTTGATCACACTGACTGGCAGCCCTCTGGCCTTCATGTCTATAGTCGCCTCTTCCACTGTCTGATGCAGTTGGATCCCATCTTGATAAAACACTCAAAGTTTAGCAGGGTACGGAGTTTGAAATCTAATCCTTTCTTGTTTTAGTATTTGCTTTACTTCAGAGTATTCTTTACATTTCTACAGGACCGCGGGGGGATAATCTTGGTCGAAATATATTAATTTATCATCTAAAAACACCCTCTTCTTACCCCAGGCCCTTTGTAGAATCTCCGCCTTGGTACTGTATCGAAGGAATTTAATTATTATTGAGCGTGGTTTATCTGCTCTATCTCAGGTTGGCTTCGGGACAAGCGCATTTCAATTTCTCTCTCAATTTCCAGTTCCATAGTCGAGGGAAGCTCCAGCGCATTTCGCAGCAACTTTCTGACAAACTCCGTCATAGATAAGCCCACCGCTCCTTCAGGAACATTGTATATTCTGATATTTTTCCGCCGTGATCTTCCCTCCAGGTCAAGCAGTTTACCTTCTTGGTGATTTAATACTTCTACTGTCTTACTCAGGATCCATTCCACATTTTGAACACAATCTTCCACCTTTTCAATGCGAGTCTCTGCCACTGCTAGTTTTTGATTGACTTTGGCGAGCTCTAACTTAATATCATATAGCTGCTGTTTTATATCTTTCTGGATCTCCCTTATCTCTTTCAGAATTTCAATCATATTCACCACTTCGCCTGAACAAGGCCCAGCAGCTGCCTCGCTAGCACGCGGTCGGGTAGGAGAGCCGCTCACTGCACTCCTCTCGGCCACAGGCTCCACAGTGTCGCTTTTTTTATTTCCATTCTTTTTTCCCATTTTTGCCCCTCTTATCAGTTTAAATACTGTCGACAAATACTATATTTGATGGGTTAACGGGGCTTAATATGCGTTTTTCCGGAGGAGCTAGTGATTTAAGCTGCCATTCTCGACGATGATGTCACCGGAACCTCCCTTTCTAGCTCTCCTAATTCCATTCTTTAGCTCTTTCCTGGCAAATTTGTAGTTTTCTAGAGCTCTTAACAGTACCTAGTTTCTTTGACCTTTCATCAGCTTTACTTCTTAATTGGATTCTCTACATCCTTTGTACACCATGGTTCTTTTACCCTACCATCCTTTCCCTGCCTCAATGGAACATACCTATGCAAAATGTCATGTAAATTTCCCTGAACATTTGCCACATTTCTGCTGTGCATTCTCCTGAGAACAACTGCTCCCAAGTTCCTGCTTAATAGCACCAAATTTTCCCACCCCAATTAAATGTTTTCCCAGATTGTCTGCTCCCTATCCCTCTCCAGCAGTATAGTAAAGGAGTTAGAGTTGTGACCAGTACCTCCAAAATGTTCTCCCATTGGGATATCTGACACCTGACCAGGTTAATTTCCCAATCCCAGATCAAATACAGCCTCTCCTCTAATTGGCTTATCTACATATTGTGTCAGGACACCTTCCTGTACACACCTAACAAACTCCACCCCATCTATACCCCTTGCTCTAAGGGATGCCAGTCAACATTAGGAAAATTTAAATTATCCATCACAATAACCCTATTATTAAGGCACTGTTCCAGAATCTGCCTCCCTATCTGCTCCTTGGTGTATCTGTTACTATTGGGGGCGTCTATAAAGAACACTCAGTAGAGTTTTTGCCCACTTACTGTTTCTGGCTTCCACCCACACTGACACAGTGGCAATCCCTCCATGACTTCCTCATTTTCTGCAGCTGTGATACTATCCCTGATTAGCAATGCCACGTCCCCACCTCTTTTACTTCGCTTCCTGTCTTTTTTGAAACATCTGAAACCCAGTACACTCAGCAGTCATTCCTGTCCCTAAGATATCCTTTCCCTAGCCACAATGTCATAGTTTCATGTATTGATCCACACTCTAAGTTCACCTGCCTTGTTTATGATATTCCTTGTATTAAAATAGACACATCCCAAACCATCTGGCTGAGTGCATCTTTGCTCTATCATCTGCCTATCCTTCAGCATAAATTGCCTACAAGCTGTCTCTATTTGTAAGCCAACTACCACATCCTCTGCCTCTGCACTTCTGTTCCCACTCCCCTGCATATCTAGCTTAAACCCTCCCCAACAGCCTAAGCCAGGGGTGTCAAACTCATTTTAGGTCACGGGCCGGATTGGGCAAAATGCAGCTTCATGCGGGCCGGATCAGTCAGGCGCGTGCGAACGCAGCTTTCGTTGCCTCCGTTTTTTCAGCCTGTTCTCATGTGTCTCAGTCTCTACTATAACTACAAAGTGTTTCACTTCACAAATTCCGTTTCTTATGAAGAAGGCTGCTGAGCAAGCATTATTTTTATGATTGATATTAACTTACAATCATAGGCTTCATATTGCTGGGCCATTAATAATTAAAATAATAGATCTATCTAAAATGATCTCGCAGGCCGGATATGGCCCGCGGGCCTTGAGTTTGACACCTATGGCCTAAGCAAACCTCCCTGCCATCAAATCAGTAGAAAGATGTGACATAGGATCAGAAGAACACACACAAAATGCTGGAGGAATTCAGCAGGCCGGGCAATATCTATGGAAAAATAGTACAGTCCAATTTAAAAAGGTTGGATTTCCAGCATCTGTAGATTTTCTCTTGTATAGGATTAGAAGATATTGAATCCCTGTGGGTTGAATTAAGAAACTACAAGGTTCAAAGTGGACCACAGATTACTAAGGGAAATAGAAACGGTATGCATGAAGGATTTTGGCCCATTGGGTCAGGTAAATACCTTTGTGAGACTAGAATTGCATGTCTGTATGTCCAGATTAGCAGAGAATCATGTTACTGGCCTTTAGCCTACTGCTGTAAACACAAGACTGCATGGTACTGCCTTCTCACCTAATGCTGTCCACCATGAGGCTACGTGAACTTAACTGGAAGAAAATTCTGAATAGAGGGTTAAATATTTGAGCTGTTATTACCCTGCAGCTTCCTTTAATTAGCAATATGCCTCGTGCTGATCTTCATGGATAACACTGCAGCATGAACAAGATGGAGACAGTGAAGCTCATAAATTGTGGGGAGGATCATGTGGGCTCTCAAGCTTCTGACAATTAAATATATATGGTTTTCCTTCACCTGTCTGGTCCGAACATATAAAACAAATGATACTTTTGTACTTTCATGACTTACTGGACCTAAGGCTTTAATGAACCTTCTTTATATCATAAAGACTTAGTTCTGAGCCTCAGAAGGGTAGGATAAAGTCAGGCAGAACAATAGTCTTAGAGGTCTCGATAGTTAGGGGGACAGATAGGAGATTCTGTGGCAGTAATAGAGATGCCAGAATAGTGTGTTTCCCGGGTGTTAGGGTCCAGGATGTCCCTGAGTGGTGGCAGAATATTCTTGAAGAGGAGTGTCAGCAGCCAGAGGTCATGGTACATGTTGGTACCGATGACATAGGCAGGAGAGCAGTAGAGGTCCTGCGAAGTAAATTTAGGGAGTTAGGAAGGAGGCTGAAGAGCAGGACCTGCAAGTTGGTAATCTCTGGATTGCTCCCAGTCCACAAACTAGAGAAGGTCAGAACAGGAATATAGTGCAGATGAATGAGTGACTGGAGATGGCAGAGCGGGCAGGGTTTCAATCTTCCTTGCCACTTCAAGATGGAGTCGTTTCTGATCCATACCCCATCTCTGGTCTTTTTCCCGAGTCAGCTTGTGTCCTTGGTCTTTTTCGAGTCCTCATCTCTGATCTCCACAAGGCAGTTCTCCGGTCACAGCAGAGGTCTAGATCATTCAGTTGAGTTCCAAACTGTATGTCATGGGCTCCAACAGTTTCTGGAACACCAACAAGACAAAAAGAACAAGTGGAAATGTAGTAAAAGTGTAATCATTAAATGGCTGTGGTTTCTGGGTGCTGTTCAGAAAGCACAGTATAGATACATCCAAAGGAAGAAGATGCTAAAAGTGGGATAACGCAACCGTGACTGACAAGAAGAGTCAAAGCCAACATAAGTCAGACAGGGGATATAATAGAGCAAAAATTAGTGGGAAGTTTGAGGATTGGGAAGCTTTTTAAAACTAACAGAAACAACGAAGAAGGAATAGGTGGAATACCATAAGACCATGGACATAGGAGCAGAATTAGGATCATCGTCTGCTCTGCAATTCCATCATGGCTGATCCCAGATTCCATTCAACCCCATACACCTGCCTTCTTGCCATATCCTTTGATGCCCTGAGTGATCAGGAAACAATCAACTTCCACCTTAAATATACTCATGGACATGGCCTCCACCACAGTCTGTGGCTAAGCATTCCACAGATTCACACTCTCTCTCCATTTAAATAATAGTCTGCCCATTTATTTCTTCTACCAAAGTGCATGACCGTACACTTTCTGACATTGTAATTCATTTGCCACTTCTTTACCCATTCCCCCAATCTACCCAAGTCTCTCTGCAGACTCTGTTTCCTCAGCACTACCAACCCCTCCACCTATCTTTGTATCATCAGCAAACTTAGCCACAAAGCCATCTATTCCATAATCCAAATCGTTGATATACAATGTAAAAAGAAGCAGCCCCAACACAGACCCCTGTGGAACACCACTGGTAACCGGCAGCCAATCAGAATGGGATCCCTTTGTTCTGTCTCTGTTTCCTGCCAATCAAACAATGCTCTATCCACGTATGTAACTTTCCCATAATTCCATATAACCATATAACAATTACAGGACGGAAACTGGCCTTCTCGGCCTTTGTAGTCCATGCCGAACATTTACTCTCACCTAATCCCACTGACCCGCACTCTGCCCATAACCCTCCATTCCTTTCCAGTCCACATACCTATCCAATTTTACTTTAAATGACAATACCAAACCTGCCTCTACCACTTCTACTGGAAGCTCTTTCCACATAGTTACCACTCTCTGAGTAAAGAAATCTCCCCACATATTACACTTAAACTCGTGTCCCCTAAGTCTCAACTCATGTCCTCTTGTTTAAATCTCCCCTACTCTCAATGGAAAAAGCCTGTCCACGTCAACTCTATCTATCCCCCTTATAATTTTAAATACCTCTATCAAGTCCCCCTCAACCTTCTACACTCCAAATAATAAAGACCTAACTTGTTCAATCTTTCCCTGTAACTTAGGTGCTGAATCCAAGGTAACATTCTAGTAAATCTTCTCCATACTGCCTCTATTTTGTTGACATCTTTCCTATAATTCGGTGACCAGTACTGTACACAATACTCCAAATTTGGCCTCACCGGTGCCTTGTACAATTTTAACATTACATCCCAACTCCTATACTCAATGCTCTGATTTATAAAGGCCAGCAAACCAAAAGCTTTCTTCACCACCCTATTCACATGAGATTCCACCTTCAGGGAACTACGCACCATTATTCCTAGATCACTCTGTTCTACTGCATTCTTCATTGCCCTACCATTTACCATGTATGTCCTATTTTGATTATTCTTACCAAAATGTAGCACCTCACACTTACCAGCATTAAAATCCATCTGCTATCTTTCAGCCCACTCTTCTAACTGGCCTAAATCTCTCTGCAAACTTTGAAAACCTACCTCATTATCCACAACGCCACCTGCCTTAGTATCATCTGCATACTTACTAATCCAATTTACCACTCCATCATCCAGATCATTAATGTATATGACAAGCAACATAGGACCCAGTACAGATCCCTGAGGCACACCACTAGTCACCGGCCTCCAACCTGACAAACAGTTATCCACCACTACTCTCTGGCATCTCCCGTCTAGCCACTGTTGAATCCATTTTACTTCAATATTAATACCTAACGATTGAACCTTCCTAACTAACCTTCCATGCAGAACCTTGTCAAAGGCCTTACTGAAGTCCATATAGACAACATCCACTGCTTTACCCTCGTCAACTTTCCTCATAAACTCTTCAAAAAATTCAATAAGATTTGCCAAATATGACCTTCCATGCACAAATCCATGTTGACTGTTCCTAATCAGACCCTGTCTATCCAGATAATTATATATACCATCTCTAAGAATACTTTCCATTAAATTACCCACCACTGACATCAAACTGACAGGCCTATAATTGCTAGGTTTACCTTTAGAACCCTTTTTAAACAATGGAACCACATGAGCAATACGCCAATCCTCTGGCAGCATCCCCATTTCAAATGACATTTGAAATATTTCTGTCAGAGCCCTTGCTATTTCTACACTAACCTCCCTCAAGGTCCTAGGGATATCCAGTCAGGATCCATAGATTTATTCACTTTTATGTTCCTTAAAAGTGCCAGTCCTTCCTCTTCTTTAATCATCATAGTTTCCATAACTTCACTACTTGTTTCCCTTCCCTTACACAATTCAATATCCTTCTCCTTAGTGAATTCCAAAGAAAAGAAATTGTTCAAAATCTCCCCCCATCTCTTTTGGCTCCACACATAGCTGTCCACTTTGATTCTCTAAGGGACCAATTTTATCCCTGACTATCCTTTTGCTTTTAATATAACTGTAGAAACCCTTTGGATTTATTTTCATCTTACTTGCCAAAGCTACCTCATATCTTTTAGCTTTTCTGACTTCTTAAGATTCTTACATTCTTTATATTCCTCGAGCACCTCATTTCCTCCATGCTGTCTATATTTATTGTAGATATCTCTCTTTTTCCTAACCAAGTTTCCAATATCCCTTGAAAACCATGGCTCTCTCAAACTTTTAACCTTTCCTTTCAACCTAACAGGAACATAAAGATTCTGTACCCTCAAAATTTCACCTTTAAATGACCGCCATTTCTCTATTACATCCTTCCCATAAAACAAATTGTCCCAATCCACTTCTTCTAAATCCTTTCACATCTCCTCAAAGTTAGCCTTTCTACAATCAAAAATCTCAACCCTGGGTCCAGTCCAGTCCTTCTCCATAATTATATTGAAACTAATGGCATTGTGATCACTGGACACGAAGTGCTCCCCAACACATACCTCTGTCACCTGACCTATTTCATTCCCTAACAGAAGATCCAACACTGCCCCTTCTCTAGTTGGTACTTCTATGTATTGCATCAAAAAACTATCCTGCACGCATTTTACAAATTCCAAACCATCCATCCCTTTAAACAGTATGGGCTTCCCAGTCTATGTGTGGAAAATTAAAATCTCCCACAATCACAACCCTGTGCTTACTACAAATATCTGCTATCTCCTTGCATCCACCTTTCTTACAATGCTCCTAGCATTAAAATAGATGCATTTAAGAAACTCTCCACATCTTCCTCTCTGTTTATCCCTAACAATGCGATGAACTTTATTATCTTTTTCTTCCTTCTCCACTACATCTTCAGTCTCAGCGCTCCCCGTCCCTATCACCTGCCTATCCTCCCCTCACACACTGTCTACTAGCTTTCTCTATTTGTGAACTAACCTCCTCTAAAGAGCAGGATATTGAATTGTGTAAGGTAAGGGAAACAGGTAGGGAAGTTATGGAAGCTATGATGATTAAAGAGGAGGAAGTACTGGCGCTTTTAAGGAATATAAAAGTGAATAAATCTCTGGATCCTGATTGGATATCCCTAGGACCTTGAGGGAGGTTAGTGTAGAAATAACAGGGGCTCTGACAGAAATATTTCAAATGTCATTAGAAATGGGGATGCTGCCAGAGGATTGGCGTATTGCTCATGTGGTTCCATTGTTTAAAAAGGGTTCTAAGAGTAAACCTAGCAATTATAGGCCTGTCAGTTTGAGATCAGTGGTGGGTAATTTAATGGAAAGTATTCTTAGAGATGGTATATATAATTATCTGGATAGACAGGGTCTGATTAGGAACAGTCAACATGGATTTGTGAGTGGAAGTTCTCGTTTGACAAATCTTATTGAATTTTTTGAAGAGGTTACAAGGAAAGTTGATGAGGGTAAAGCAGTGGATGTTGTCTATATGGACTTCAGTAATGCCTTTGACAAGGTTCCACACGGAAGGTTAGTTAGGAAGGTTCAGTCGTTAGGTATTAATATTGAAGTAGTAAAATGGATTCAACAGTGGCTGGATGGGTGATGCCAGAGGGTAGTGGTGGATAACTGTTTGTTGGGTTGGAGGCCGGTGACTAGTGGTGTGCCTCAGGGATCTGTACTGGGTCCAATGTTGTTTGTCATATACATTAATGATCTGGGTGATGGGGTGGTAAATTGGATTAGTAAGTATGCAGATGATACTAAGGTAGGTGGCATTGTGGATAATGAAGTAGGTTTTCAAAGTTTGCAGAGAGATTTAGGCCAATTAGAAGAGTGGGCTGAAAGATAGCAGATGGAGTTTAATGCTGGTAAGTGTGAGGTGCTACATTTTGGTAGGAATAATCAAAATAGGACACACATGGTAAATGGTAGGGCATTGAAGAATGCAGTAGAACAGAGTGATCTAGGAATAATGGTGCATAGCCCCCTGAAGGTGGAATCTCATGTGGAGAGGGTGGTGAAGAAAGCTTTTGGTTTGCTGGCCTTTATAAATCAGAGCATTGAGTATAGGAGTTGGGATGTAATGTAAAAATTGTACAAGGCATTGGTGAGGCCAAATTTGGAGTATTGTGTACAGTTCTGGTCACCAAATTATAGGAACAATGTCAACAAAACAGAAAGAGTACAGAGGAGGTTTACTAGAATGTTACCAGGGTTTCAGCACCTAAGTTACAGAGAAAGGTTGAACAAGTTAGGTCTTTATTCTTTGGACATTATAAGGTTGAGGGGGGACTTGATAAAGGTATTTAAAATTATGAGGGGGATAGATCGAGTTGACGTGGATAGGCTTTTTCCATTGAGAGTAGGGGAGATTCAAACAAGAGGACATGAGTTGAGAGTTAGGGGGCAAAAGTTTAGAGGTAACACGAGGAGGAACTTCTTTACTCGGAATGGTAGCTGTGTGGAACAAGCTTCCAGTAGAAGTGGTAGAGGCAGGTTCGGTATTGTCATTTAAAAAAAAAATTGGATAGCTATATGGACAGGAAAGGAATGGAGGGTTATGGGCTGTGCAGGTTGGTGGGACTAGGTGAGAGTATGCATTCAGCACGGACTAGAAGGGCTGAGATGGCCTGTTTCTGTGCTGTAATTGTATTATATGGTTATTAGATATACAGTGCCTATAAAAAGTATTCACCACCACCCCTCCAGAAGTTTTCATGCTTTATTGTTTTACAACACTGAACCACAGTAGATTTAATTTGGCTTTTTTGACACCGATCAACAGAAAAAGACTCTTTCATGTCAAAGTGAAGACAGAAATATTCTACCCCTTTTAATATGACACACCAAATCATCACTGGTGCAGCCACAAGGAAATATGCAGATGCTGGAAGTTCAAGCAACACACACAAAACGCTGGTGGAATGCAGCAGGCCAGGCAGCATCTATAGGAAGAAGCACTGTCGATGTTTCGAGCTGAGCCTCTTCGTCAGGACTAACTGAAAGAAAAGATAGTAAGAGATTTGAAAGTAGGAGAGGGAGGGGAAAATGCAAAATGATAGAAGACCTGAGGGGGTGGGGTAAAGCTAAGAGCTGGAAAGGTGATTGGCAAAATGGATGGAGAAGGGAAAGGATCATGGGACGGGAGGCCTAGGGAGAAAGAAAGGGGGGGGGAGCACCAGAGAGAGATGGAGAACAGGCAGAGTGATGGGTAGAGAGAGAGAAAAAAGGGGGTGACGGGTGAAATAACGAGTGAGAGCTGAGTTCTGAAGGAAGGCAGTTTTTTAAAAACCTCAAGTACAAGAAGGGCGAGACTGCGCAGGCACATGTGACGTAGACAGGACAATGCAAAGAGTTTAAAAGAAGACGACCCTATACAGCGGGCAGTGGTCAGAGCAGGCAGCAGAGTGTAGGATTTTGGCTCAATGGGCTTGGGCGTAAACGGGAAGAGGCGAGAGCGAGGCACCAAATTTTTTTTCCCCTTGGCGAATTGGCCTGGACAGATGGAGGAGCAGCAGGGCTCACACAGCTAACGTTACAAGCTAACGGTTTAAAAAGTTTGTGTGTTTGGTGATGTAAGTGGGTGAGTAGACTTGTTTTTTCTTATTTCATTCCTATAGAATTAGGTAGCATATCTGCAGGGTTAGTGCTTTGTTCAGAGTGTCAGATGTGGGAATCCTGGGAGACCTTCAGCCTCCCTGATGGTCACGTCTGTACCAGGTGCACCGAGATGCAGCTCCTCAGAGACCGAGTTAGGGACCTGGAGCTGCAGCTTGATGACCTACTGCTTATTAGGGAAAGTGAAGAGGTGACAGACAGGAGCTACAGGGAGGTAGTCATCCCTAGGCTACAGGGGCCAGAAAGCTGGGTGACTGTCAGGAGAGGGAGGGGAAATGCCCGGATAGTGGAGAGCACCCCTGTAGCTGCCCCCCTCAGCATCAACTATATCGTTTTGGATGCTGTTGAGAGGGATGACCTGACAGGGGACGGCCACGGTGACCAGGTCTCTGACACTGAGCCTGGCACTGTTGTGCAGGAGGGAAGGAGGGAGAAGAGGAATACAGTAGTCATAGGGGATTCCATAGTCAGGGGAACAGAGAGGAGATTCTGTGAGCCTGACAGAGATACCCGAATGGTGTGTTGCCTCACAGGTGCCAGGGTACGGGATGTCTCGGATCGGGTCCAGAATATTCTGAATGCAGAGGGTGAGCAGCCAGCTGTGTTGATACATGTTGGTACCGATGACATAGATATGAAAAGGGAGGAGGTCCTGAAGAGAGTTTCCGGGAGTTAGGAAGGAAATTGAGAAGCAGGACCTCCAGGGTACTAATCTCAGGATTGCTACCTGTGCCAGGTGCTAGCGAGGGCAAGAATAGTAGGATCAGGCAGATGAATGCGTGGCTGAGAGACTGGTACAGGGGGCAGGACATCAGATTCTTGGATCATTGGGATCTCTTCTGGGGAAGTATGACCTGTTCAAAAAGGACAGGTTACACCTGAACCCGAAAGGAACGAATATCCTGGCTGGAAGGTTTAATAGAGCTGTTAGGGAGGGTTTAAACTAATTTGGCAGGGGGATGGGAACTGGAATGATAGAGTGGAGGAGGGGTGAAAACATAAATAGATCTAAAATAGTGAGCAGTAAGGATTTCAGGAAGGACAGGCAGGTGATGGGGCAAATTTGCAGCCATTGGGATGAGTTGCAGTGCAATCAATGCAAACAGTACCAAATACTGGACTGAAGGTGTTATACTTAATTGCACGCAGTATAAGGAATAAAGTGGACGATCTCGTTGTACAGTTACAGATTGGCAGGTATGATATTGTGGACATCACTGAGACATGGCTAAAGGATGCATGTCTCTGGGAGCTGAATGTCCAAGGATACACGGTGTACCAGAAGGATAGGCAGGTAGGTAGAGGGGGTGGCATGGCTTTAATGGTAAGAAATGATATTAAATCATTAGAAAGAGTTGACATAGGATCGGAAGGTACAGAATCTTTATGGGTTGAGCTAAGAAATTGCGGGCGTAAAAGGACCCTGATGACAGTTATCTGCAGGCCTCCTAACAGCTGCAGTGATGTGGACTACAAATTACAACAGGAAATAGAAAAGGCTTGCCAGAAGGGCAGTGTTATGATAATTGTGGGGGATTTTAACATGCGAGTGGATTGGGAAAATCAATTTGGCACTGGATCTCAGAGAATTTCTAGAATGTCTTTTTAGAACAGCTTGTTGTTGAGCCCACTAGGGGATCAACTGTACTGGAGTGGGTATTGAGTAATGAACCAGAGGTGATTAGAGAGATGGAGGTGAAGGAACCCTTAGGAGGCAGTGATCACAACATGATTGGGTTCACTGTGAAATTTGAGAAAGAGAAGCCGAAATCCAATGTGTCAGTATTTCAGTGGAGTAAAGGAAATTATAGTGGTACGAGAGAGGAACTGGCCAAGGTTGACTGGAAAGGGACACTAGCAGGAAGGACGGCAGAGCAGCAGTGGCTGGAGTTCATGCAAGAAGTGAGGAAGTGCAAGGCAGATATATTCCAAAGAAGAAGAAATTTTCAAATGGAAAAAGGATGCAACCGTGGCTGACAAGAGAAGTCAAAGCCAAAGTAAAAGCAAAGGAGAGGGCATAAAAGGAAGCAAAAATTAGTGGGAAGGGAAAGGATTGGAAAATTTTTAAAAGCTTACAAAAGGAGACTAAGAAGGTCATTAAGATGGAAAAAATGAACTATGAAAGGAAGCTAGCAAATAATATCAAAGAGGATACTAAAAGCTTTTTCAAGTATATAAAGAGTAAAAGGCAGGTGAGAGTAGATATAGGACTGATAAAAAATGATGCTGGAGAAATTTTAATGGGAGATAAGGAGATGGCAGAGGAACTGAACGAGTATTTTGCATCACTGAGGAAGACATCAGCAGTATACTGGTCAGGGAAGAGAAATATGCGCAATCACAATTACAACAGAGATAATACTCAGGAAGCTGAATAGTAGGTAGATAAATAGAAGGGTAGATAAATCTCCTGGACCAGATGGAATGCACCCTAGTGTTCTGAAGGAAGTAGCTGTGGAGATTGCAGAGGTATTAGCAATGATCTTTCGAAAGTCAATAGATTCTGGCATGGTTCCGGAGGACTAGAAGATTGCAAATGTCACTCCTGTATTTAAGAAGGGAGCAAGGAAGCAAAAAGGAAATTATAGACCTGTTAGCTTGACATCAATGGTTGGGAAGTTGTTGGAGTCAATTGTCAAGGATGAGTTTATGGAGTACTTGCAAGCATATGACAAGATAGACAGAACTCACCATGGTATCCTTAAAGGAAAATCCTACCTGACAAACCCCGTGCAATTTTTTGAGGAAATTACAAGTAGGCTAGACAAGGGAGATGCAGTGGATGTTGTGTATTTGGATTTTCAGAAGGCCTTTGACAAGGTGCCACACATGAGGCTGCTAAACAAGATGAGAGCCCCCGGAATTATGGGAAAGTTACATATGTGGATAGAGCATTAGTTGATTGGCAGGAATCAGAGTGAGAATCAAGGGATCCCATTCTGGTTGGCTGCTGGTTGGTTACCAGTGGTATTCCACAGGGCTCCGTGTTGGGGCCGCTTCTTTTTAACATTGTAGATCAATGATTTGGATTATGGAATAGATAGCTTTGTGGCTAAGTTTGCTGATGATACAAAGATAGGTGGAGGGGTTGGTAGTGCTGAGGAAAAAGAGTCTGCAGAGAGACTTGGATAGATTGGGGGAATGGGCAAAGAAGTGGCAAATGAAATAACAATGTCGGAAAGTGTATGGTCATGCACTTTGGTAGAAGAAATAAATGGGCAGACTATTATTTAAATGGGGAGAGAATTCAAAGTTCTGAGATGCAACGGGACTTGGAAGTTCTCGTGTAGGTTAAGGTTAACCTCCAGGTTGAATCGGTAGTGAAGAAGGCAAATGCAATGTTGGCATTCATTTCTAGAGGAATAGAGTATAGGAGCAGGGATGTGATGTTGTGGCTTTATAAGGCAATGGTAAGACCTCACTTGGAGTACTATTTTCAGTTTTGGGTGCCTTATTTAAGGAAGGATGTGCTGACATTGAAGAGGGTTCAGAGAAGATTCACTACAGTGATTCTGGAGATGAGAGGGCTAACATATGAGGAACGTTTGACCACTCTTGGACTGTACTCCTTGGAGTTTAGAAGAATGAGGGGGGACCTCATAGAAACATTTCGAATGTTGAAAGGCACGGACAGAGTGGATGTGGCAATGTTGTTTCCCATGGTGAGGGAATCTAGTACACGAGGGCATGACTTAAGGATTGAAGAGCGTCCATTCAGAACAGAGATGTGAAGAAATATTTTTAGCCAGAGGGTGGTGAATCTATGGAATTTGTTCCCACAGGTGGAAGTGGAGGCCAAGTCACTGGATGTATTTAAGGCAGAGATTGATATGTATCTGAGTAGACAGGGCATCAAAGGTTATGGTGAGAAGAAGGGGGAATGGAACTAAAGGGGAGATTGGATAAGCTCATGATAAAATGGTGGAGCAGACTTGATGGGCCAAATGTCCAACTTCTGCTCCCTTGTCTTATGGTCATATGGTCTAAATCAGGGATGAGGTAAGAAAGGGAGGAGGGGCATTAACAAAAGTTAGAGAAGTCAATGTTCATGCCAGCAGGCTGGAGCCTACCCAGATGGTATGTAAGGTGTTGTTTCTCCAACCTGAGTGTGGCTTCATCTTGACCGTAGAGGAGGCTATGGATAGACATATCAGAATGTGACATGGAATTAAAATGTGTGGCCTCTGGGAGATCCTGCTTTCTCTGGTGGACAAAGTGTAGGTGCAACCAATTGGTTTTAGAAGTCACATAATTAGTTCAATAGAGGGCATCTGCAAGCAGACAAGGTGTTCATTTAATTGTAGTAAAAATACAAACTGTATCTGGAAGGTCCAAATGCTGGTGAGTCAGTATCCTGGCAAAAACTACGCCATAAAAACAAAAGAACATTCCAAGCAACTCCACAAAAAGGTTATTGAAAAGTGCAAGTCAGGAGATGGATACAAGAACATTTTGAAGTCATTGAATATCCTTTGGAATACAGTTAAGTCAATCATCAAGAAATGGGAAGAATATGACACAGCTGTAAATCTGCCTCGAGCAGGTTGTCCTGAAAGACAGAGTGACTGCATGAAGGAGACTTGTAAGGAAGGACACCAAGAGACCTATAACAACTCAGGAGGAGTTGCAAGCTTCAGTGGCTGAAATGGGAGAGATTGCGTATACGACTGTTGCCTGGGTGTTTTACTGGTCACAGCTTTATGGGAGAATGCCAAAGGGAAAGCCACTGTTGGAAAAAACTCACATGAAATTTTGGTTAGCATTTGCCAGAAGGCTTGTGCGAGACTCTGGAGTCAGCTGAAAGAAGGTTCTATGGTCTGGTGAAATTAAAATTGAGCATTTTGGCCATCAGACTAAATGCCATGTTTGGCGCAAACCAAGCAACACCCAACAAAAACACACAATCCCTACCATGAAGCATGATGGTGTCTGCATCATGCTGTGGGATGCTTCACTGCAGCAGGCCCTGGAAGGCTTTGAAGGTAGAGGGTAAAATGAATGCAGCAAAATACAGGGGAATTCTGGAGGAAAACCTGATGTAGTCTGCAAGAGAACTGCAACTTGGGACATTTGTTTCCAGTAAGACAAAGACCTCAAGCATAAAGCCGAAGCTACACAGGATGTCTCCCCTTTCACCGTAAAACAGAAACACCTCTTTCTCCCTTATTAGGGAGAGAGAGAGAGTCTGTGGTATGTCAAATGCCAGGTGAACAACGTAGTCTTTGGAGTACCGCAAGTCTGTGTCTTTGCTGTTGCCTTGCTCACATTTGAGTGCTCGGTGTTGGGTGCCAATGCTGTTTTTTTGCCAGTGGGACAAAGGGGGGTTGTTGCTTGCTGCCACTTACATGCAGGAGGGAGGGGAGCTGGGGGGTCTTTGGGGTTCTAACATTTAACTGCCGTGCATTCTTTGGGGGTGACACCTCTGTTTTCATGGATGGTTGCAAAGAAAAACCATCCATGTATGGATGTATATTGTGTATATGTCTCTGACATTAAATTGGATCTTTGAACCTTTGAAACCTTTTCTGTTGATCAGTGTCAAAAAGGTGATTCAATGTTGTAAGACAATAAAACATAACTTCCGGGGGGGGGGGTGGTGTTGAATACCTGTTATAGGCACTGTGTATATGCTGAGTTCTAATTGTGGCATTTTGAAGCTTGTAATTTTCATGTAAGCCTATTCTGCACATTGGGTGCTTGTTAGTCTTTGTTATGTATAGATTTTCGTAAATTGTGCAGCATTTTTTTCTGTAATCATAAATTTCTGTAAGAAAATCAAGAACATATTTATTTTGAAATTTGAACTTGATGCAGTTTCCCGAGGCTGCTCAGGTTACTATGGGAAACAAGTGATGAGATAGAATTGCCTTTGGTGATGATATTTGCATCCTCATTGGCCACAGCAGTAGTGCCAGATGATTAGAGGGTACCAAATATTATTACTTTGGTCAAGAAAGAGTGTGGATAGAATCCTGGATATTGCTGCTCAGTAAATTATTGGAGAAAGTTTTTAGAGACAGTATTTAGGAGCATTTGGAAAATCAGAGTATGGTACAACATAGTCAGCATGACTGTGAGTAAGTGACAGAACAAATTGATGAAGGTGGAACAGTGCAGGCAATATGGTCTATATGGATCTCAGGAAAGCATGTGACAAGATTCCCTGTGGTAGACTCATTCATAAGGTCAGAATGCATGGGATACACAGATGCCTGCCTGCGTGGATTCATCATTGTTTATCCCACAGAAGGCACAGTGTGGCAGTAGGTGGGGAGGATTCTGCCTGGAGGATGGTGACCAGTGATATTCTGCAATACTTGCTCATTCTGATTGTGATAAATAACTTGGGCAAGGAATTGGAAAGATAGGTTAGTACTTCTGCAGATAAGAAGGTTGTTGGTGTTGTGGATTGTGTAGAAGGTACAAAGGAGTGAGAAGTGCCAGATGGAATTCAGTAGAGAAAATTGTGAAGTCTTACAGCTTAGAAGGTCAAAACGGAGGCAGAAAACAATGACAGGATTCCTAGCATTGTGGAGGGGCAGAGGGATCGTTGGACCCCTGGTGATATATTCCCCAAATTTGCCATGTAATTTAATAGCATGGCTAAGAAGCCATACCTTATATTCATTTTATCGGGGCATTTAGTTCAAGATCCTCGAATTAATGTTGTGTCTCTAAGACTCTGGTTATGCCACACATGGGGTATTATGCTTAGTTCTGCTTGCATCATTATAGCAAGGATGTGGAAGCTCCAGAAAGGGTGCAGATGAGATTTACCAGGAGAGCATAGCGAGCATGTCCTCTGTGGGAAGCTTGAGGGCATTTAGGTTTTATTTTTTGGAGTGAAGAAAGATGAGTAGGGGCTTCATATCAGTTTATAAATCTGATCAGAGGAATAGATAGTGGGAAGCCATCAGCTTTTACTGATGGTCTGAGATGTGTTTATTTTAATGCAAGGAGTATCATGAACAAAGCCGATGAGCTTGAAGTGTGGATCAGTACTTGGAGCTATGATGTTGTGGCCATTGTGTTTATTATTTATTGTAATGCCTGCACTATTTTGTGCACTTTATGCAGTCCTGGGTAGGTCTGTAGTCTAGTGTAGTTTTTTTTTTCTGTTGCTTTTACGTAGTTCAGTCTAGTTTTTGCACCGTTTCATGTAGCACCATGGTCCTGAAAAACACTGTCTCATTTTTACTGTGTACTGTACCAGCAGTTATGGTCAAAATGACAATAAAAAGTGACTTGACTTGACTTGTTCTGTATGGAGAGATTAGGGATCGAGGCATACCTGTGCAGGCATGTGGATGTCAGTGAGTTTGACTGGCAGGAAGAATTTAAAAAGAAGACAGCTTTATAGAGCAGGCAACTTAGAGGGAGTCAGAGTAGGAGGATATTGGCTCAACGAGGCTTCAGTGATAGTGGGTCGAGGCGAGGTAAGTTACTTATGAAGAATTGGAATAGTAAATATGTCTGTGAAGCCAGTGTTCTGTACTGGGTGTCAGAAGTGGGAAGTCCAGGAGACTCCCAACCTCCTGGAAGGCCACATCTGCACCAGGTGTGTCGAGCTGCATCTCCTGACGGACCGAGTTAGGGAACTGGAGATGCAGCTCGATGACCTTCATCTAGTCAGGGAAAGTGGAGGTGATAGAGAGGAGTTATAGGCAAGTAGCCACAACGGGGCTTGGGAGACAGATATGTGGGTAACAGTCAGGAGAGGGAAGGGCAAGAAGCAGGTGCTAGAGAGTACCCCTGTAGCTGTCGCCTTTAACAATAACTACTCCTGTATGAGTACTACTGGGGGGATGACCTACCTGAGGGAAGCAACAGTGGTCATGCCTCTGACACAGAGTGTGTGTGTGACCCTGTGACTCAGAAGGGTAGGGAAAGGGAGAGGATGGCAGCACTGACAGGGGACTCTATAGTTAGGCGGTCAGATAGGCAATTCTGTGGATGCAGGAAAGAAGCACGGATGGTAGTCTGCCTCCCAGGTCCCAGGGTCCAGGATGTTTCTGATCGTGTCCATGATATCTTGAAGTGGGAAGGAGAACAGTCAGAGGTGCTGGTACATATTGGTACCAACAAGATAAGTAGGAAAAGGGAGGAGGTCTTGAAAGCAGACTACAGGGAGTTAAGAAGGATGTTGAGAAGCAAGACCTCAAAGGTAGCAATCTCGGGATTACTGCCTGAGCTATGTGACATAGAGTGAGAGAAATAGAAATAGAGTGAGTTGGAGATGCAACACTGAGCGTCATAGGAAGTCATTCCTGCATGTGGCCATCAAACTTTACAACTCCTCCCTCGGAGTGTCAGACACCCTGAACCAATAGGCTGGTCCTGGACTTATTTCCACTTGGCATGATTAACATATTATTATTTAATTATTTATGGTTTATAGTGCTATATTTCTTCACTATTCTTGGTGTGGCTGTAACGAAATCCCCGGAGATCAATAAAGTATGTCTGTCTGTAGATGCATGGCTGAGGGATTGGAGCAGGGGGCAGATTTTGAAACATAGAAAACCTACAGCACAATACAGGCCCTTCAGTGCATAATGCTGTGCCAAACATGTACTTCAGAAATTACCTGGAGTTTGATAGCCCGCTATTTTTCTATATCATTTTCTGGATCATTGGGACAGTTGTGACATGTACAAAAAGGATGGGTTACAATGGAATCCCAGATGGACCAATATCCTGGCAGGGAGGTTTGCTAAGGCTACTGGGGACAGTTTAAACTAGAATTGCTGGGGGGTGAGAACCAAACTGAACAGACGGAGGAAGAAGCAGTTGGCTCACAAATAGAAAAAGCTTGAAGACAGTGTGTGAGGGAGGATAGGCAGGTGAAAGAGAAGGGAAGCGCTCAGACCGATGGTTTGAGATGTGTTTATTTTAATGCAAGGAGTATCATGAACAAAGCAGATGAGCTTTGAGCATAGATCAGTACTTGGAGCTATGATGTTGTGGACATTGTGTTTATTAATTATTGCAATGCCTGCACTGTTTTGTGCACTTTATGCAGTCCCTGGGTAGGTCGTTAGTCTAGTGTAGTTTTTTTGTGTTGTTCTTTACATAGTTCAGTCTAGTTTGTGTACTATTTCATGTAGCACCATGGTCCTGAAAAATGTTGTCTTGTTTTTACTGTGTACTGAACCAGCAATTATGGTTGAAACGACAATAAAAAGTGACTTGACTTGATTAGAGACTTGGATGGCTCAGGGGCAGGAATGATTACTAAGAGTGCCAGACTTTAGATGTTTCAGAAAGGACAGGGAGGGAGGGAAAAGAGGTGGGGGCATGGCACTACTGATCAGAAATAGTGTCTCTGACACAGAAAAGACGGAAGTCATGGAGGGATTGTCTACTGAGTCTCTGTGGGCGGAGGTTAGGAACAAGAAAGGGTCAATAACTTTACTGGGTGTTTTTTAGACCATCCAATAGTAACAGGGACATCAAGAAGCAGATAGGGAGACAGATCCTGGAAAGGTGTAATAATAACAGAGTTATTGTTATCAGAATTTAATTTCCCAAATATCAATTGGGGTCTCCCTAGACTGAGGGGATTTGAAGGGGTGAGGTTTGTTAGGTGTGTTCAGAAGGTTTCTTGACACAGTATGTATATAAGCCTACAAGAAGAGAGGCTGTACGTGATTTGGTATTGGGAAATGAACCTGGTCAGGTCTCAGATCTCTCAGTGGGAGAGCATTTTGGAGATAGTGATCATAATTCTATCGCCTTTACAATAGCATTGGAGCGAGATAGGAACAGACAAATTAGAAAAACGTTTTATTGGAGTAAGGGGAATTATGAGGCTATCAGGCAGGAAATTGGAGGCTTAAATTGGAAGCAGATGTTCTCAGGGAAAAGTACGGAAGTACGGAAAAAGTACGGAAGTGGCAAATATTCAGAGGATATTTGTGTAGAGCTCTATACAGGTATGTTCCAATAAGACAGGGAAGTTACGGTTGGGTACAGGAACCGTGGTGTACAAAGGCTGCAATAAATCTAGTCAAGAAAAGAAAAGCTTACAAAATGTTCAGAGAGCGAAGTACAGTTAGAGATCTAGAAGATTATAAGGCTACAAGGAAGGAGCTTAAGAAGGAAATTAGGAGAGCCAGAATGGGCCATAGAACCATAGAACACTACAACACAGTGCAGGCCCTTCAGCCCTCCATGTTGTGCTGACCCATATAATCCTTTAAAAAAAGTACTAAACCCACACTATCCCATAACCCTCTATTTCTCTTTCATCCATGTGCCTGTCCAAGAGGCTATTAAATACCCCTAATGTTTTGGCCTCCACCACCATCCCTGGCAAGTCATTCCAGGCACTCACAACCCTCTGTGTAAAACAAAAACTTACCCCATGTCTCCCCTAAACTTCCCTCCCTCAATTTTATACATATGCCCTCTGGTGTTTGCCATTGGTGCCCTGGGAAACAGGTACTGACTATCCACCCTATCTATGCCTCTCATAATCTTGTAGACCTCTATTAAGTCCCCTCTCATTCTTCCACACTCCAAAGAGAAAAGTCCCAGCTCTGCTAACCTTGTTTCATTTGACTTGTTCTCCAAACCAGGCAACATCCTGGTAAATCTTCTCTGCACCCTCTCCATAGCTTCCACATCCTTCCTATAATGAGGTGACCAGAATTGAACACAATATCCTAAGTGGGGTCTCACCAGAGATTTGTAGAGTTGCAACATGACCTTTGTACTCTTGAACTCAATCCCCCTGTTAATGAAGCCTAGCATCCCATAGGCCTTCTTAACTACTCTATCAACCTGCGCAGTGACACTGAAGGATGTATGGATTTGAACCCCAACGTCCCTTTGTTCATCCACATTCTTAAGTAACTGACCAGTAATCCTGTACTCAGTCTTCTGGTTAGCCCTTCCAAAATGCATCACATCACACTTATCTGGATCGAACTCCATCTGCCATTTTCCTGCCCAACTTTGCATCCTGTCTATATCCTCTTGTAACCTTCGACAACCTGCAGCTCCATTCACAACTACTACAATCTTCGTGTCATCCACAAACTTACTCACCCATCCTTCTGCCTCTACATCCAGGTCAAGCCAAAGGACTTGTATTGTGTTGTAGTTTTTCTATGTTTCTATGAAACATGTTATTTGTCTGGAGCAGTAGAGGCTGAGAGGAGACTTGAACCATCTGTATGAAATTGGGACATGTAGATAGAACAGAGCTCCAGTGTCCTTTTTCCCACCAGGGATGAAATGTATAATGGAATATCCTGGCTGTGTATTTAATTACTAATTTAGAGGGTTTGCACGACATCATGGGCCAAAGTGCTCGTTGATGTGTTGTATTGTTCAATGTAAACTAAATGCAGTGTGAGTGACAATCACCAGACTTCATGCCTTTCATTTGCATTTATTCAGCATATTCCCAAGCAAGCTAACAATCAGCTTTATTTTCAGAGTCCCAAGCAATCATTACAAGAAAATAAAACAGTTGCATCATCTCAAGCTGCCCTTGATTGGGGAACAATGGACACTTGGACAGACAGACTTACAGCCCAGTGTTCTGGTTTATCTGCTGTTAGTCTTGCTCTCGCAGCACAGCTTTAACCCCAGCATATTCTCAGGATGGGGGCTTTGAAAATCTGTTTGGTGGAAGGTGGTGAATTATTATGGGGAATAGACTGTACCATGAACTGACAGAACCAACCATTCTGTTTCCAACACCCTGTTGCAGTTTACTCAGACTGCTCTGAACTGCCCCTTCCCCCACTGCATGGTCAGATCTAGAGAAGTTTGGATCTATTTTCCCCTCCTCACTGGACAGTGAGGGTGGAGGTGTCAATGGAAATGGAGACTCAGCAACAGGAGGGGCTCGGTACCCTGTTGAGAAGACAAGGACTGATGGGGGAGCCCTTCACATTGACAAAGGGGTGCATTCATTACTTGGTGTGGGTCGTGTCAGGCCCAGTAACTCGGGGTTTCACAGTGCTGGCGACAGTGCAGAGGCGAAGCGTCTCTGGAAGCAGAAGCAGGGATGTCATGAGTATGTCTGTCAGGACCCAGGGCAGAATGAGGAGAGGTATGGAGGCTGCTGGTGATACCACGGTTTTGCAGAAAGCGTGTTTATATTACGTGATTGTGACAGTGAGCGATTCTATGGCATGTCTAGGCACGGCAGGGATTATATGGAATTTTCAGGCACACAGGGTCTTAGGATGTGTGGACACACAGGGTGACCCCACCATAGGTTTTAAACAAGTAGTATCTAGGGCCTAAAGTGTTGATTTCCCACAGAGCACTGAAGCGTTTCACTGTGTGGACAAGATGCACAGAGCCAAGATTCTTGAAGATATGCTCTGCCACAGCTTTTGCATCATCCCATCCCTCTTTCCCTTTCATCAATTTCATGATGTGGGTGCTGTCAATTGGCTTAGGGTTGGTGCTGTAGGAGATTACAACATTCATATTACTGACGCCAAAGATCGTAAAGTGGTTCTGGCCCAGAACATAATGGGTATTAGACCCAGTGAGGGGGTCATAAACCCGCACTGCCCACCTGACCCAATTATACTTCTTCGTCAGGTGATCCAGTAAGTAAGTGGTGCAGTCCACATGGTATTTCTTACCCCTGTTCTTTACCAGATTCTTGATCTCTATCTCTGCCTGCTCTGCAAACTCATTGATGCACCGATCTACCATCTCTTGCATCCTATTCTTCATCTTCTCCAATTTCTCATTCCATTCGTCCTCCAGTGCCTTTGCGTCATTCCCAGTGATGCCAGCGTGTCCCAACACGGCGATCAGGCCAATACAGAAGAGATCATTCAGTCGGGCGCAGAGACTCTCCATCAGGCGCCGGTTCCTCTGATCAAAATTCATGGCGGTGTCCAGGATGGATTTGCCAAAGATGGCAGATGTACCCATTACTCCGTCGTAGAGAGTGAAGAGGTTCTGGTCTCCTTTGGTCGAGTCAAAGTGTTTGAGGAACTCTTCCTTCTCCTTTTCCCGGTACTCTTCCTTTGCATCTAGGATATCGATATATTTCCTAAACTGGCTCTTGATGTTTTCTTCAATGGGGAAGTACTGATTGTTGACGGTGCTTCTCTCGATCTCCCGAAGGACTTCCGAAACCTGCTCTGTGATCATATCCAAATGTTGCCTGACAGCCTGAAACTCCTGCTTCATGAAGGCCATCTCTGGGCTGTCCTGGTTGCCCAGGGCTAGTTTAACAATGAGTGATGCCACCCCAATAACAGGGCCCAGTACCCCAAGACCGGCTGCCCACTTCTCTGCAGATTGCAGGACATCCATAGCTTGAACAACCAGGGCTGCTGCAGCAGCAACCTCAGCAGTAGCTTTCGCCACTTCCAGGGCATCTTCGGAAGACATGGCACCACCACCGCCGTCACCCTTCTGGGAGGCCTGAACATAAAACAAGGGTTTTACTGAAACGGTTTGGAGTGGATGGCGATAGCAGGGGAGATTTTCAGCATCTGATTGAATATAACTGCAATAATCTTTCAAACACAGACTGCTAGGAGAAAGTGTCCATGGTATTCACAATTCATAACAATGAATGCCCCATTGCCATATTGGCTCCAACTCCCCTTCCCTGTCTGTATCTACATGTCAGGCACCAACCACTGACTCCAAACCACTGCCCCCACCACCAGCTTTCACTTCCTCCCACCTGGTTCCATTTCTCTTCTTGATTCTGCCTTTCACATACCAGCCACTTCCTCACCACCACAATATCTTCATCTCTTTACACTGGCTATCTGCTTGCTAAGCTGGCAGTCCTGAGAGAGTCTGAGACCTACAGCACATTAATGACCCATTGGCTCAACAGCCATATCCTAATAAAAGTGGCCATCATGCTACCCAATTTGCTTGTGCTTTGCCCAAATGCTACAAGTACTTCAAATGCATGTTCTATTTCAGTGTAATGTTGTCCATGTCTCAGATATGATTGTAGCATAAAGACGATACAGGTTGTTGATCATGTGCAGACAGGAAATTTCATTCAACATAGCATGCATCCAGTGCAGAAATTGTTACTTGGGATTATCAGCCTCTGAAGAATCTCTTGTGTTCAAGATTTCTTCATAATTCACTGCATTCTGCTTCATCATCAGCAAGAGTCCTGAATGTAATATTAACAGCAAACTTACTGATTGTACCTTCCCGTGCAAATTGTTTACACAAATAATTAATAAAAGCTAAAAGACATGAGGCTGCTTTGGCAGTAAGGGTGAAGGATAATCCCAAGAGTTTCTACAGGTATGTTAAGAGCAAAAGGATAGTAAGGGATAAAATTGGTCCTCTTGAAGATCAGAGTGGTCAGCTATGTATGGAACCAAAAGAAATGGGAGAGATCTTAAATGAGTATTTTGCATCTGTATTTACCAAGGAAACTGGAAAGGAGTCTATGGAAACAAGGCAAACAAGTAGGGAGGTCATGGAACTTGTACAGATTAAAGAGGAGGAGGTGCTTGCTGCCTTGAGGCAAATCAGAGTAGATAAATCCCCAGGACCTGACAGGGTATTCCCTTGGACCTTGAAGGACACTAGTGTTGAAATTGCAGGAGCCCTGGCAGAAATATTTAAAATGACTACATCCATGGGTCAGGTGCCAGAGAATTGGAGGATAGCTCATGTAGTTCTGTTGTTTAAAAAAAAAAGGCTCAAAAAGTAAGCCAGGAAATTATAGGCCAGTAAATTTGACATCGGTAGTAGGTAAATTATTGGAAGGAATACTAAGAGATAGGATCTATAAGTATTTGGATAGACAGGGACTTATTAGAAAAAGTCAGCATGCCTTTGGTCATGGTAGGTCATGTTTAACCAATTTATTAGAGTTTTTCGAGGAAGTTATCAGGAAAATGGATGAAGGGAAGGCAGTGGATGTTGTGTACATGGACTTTAGTAAGGCCTTTGACAAGGTACTGCATGGGAGGTTAGTTAGGAAGATTCAGTCGCTAGGTATACATGGTGAGGTAGTAAATTGGATTAGACATTGGCTCAATGGAAGAAGCCAGAGAGTGGTAGTGGAGGATTGCTACTCAGTGGAGGCCTGTGACTAGTGGTGTGCCACAGGGATCAGTGCTGGGTTCATTGTAATTAAAGGATTTGATAGGATTGAGGCAGGAAATATGTTCCAGATGTTGGGAGAGTCCAGTACCAGAGGGCATGGATTGAGAATAAGAGGTCAGTTATTTAAAACAGAGCTGAGGAAGAGCTTCTTCTCCCAGAGAGTTGTGGAGGTGTGGAATGCACTGCCTCGGAAGACGGTGGAGGCCAATTCTCTGGATGCTTTCAAGAAGGAGCTGGATAGATATCTGATGGATAGGGGAATCAAGGGATATGGGGACAAGGCAGGGACTGGGTATTGATAGTGAATGATCAGCCATGATCTCAGAATGGCTGTGCAGACTCGAGGGGCCGAATGGTCTACTTCTGCACCTATTGTCTATTGTCTATTGTTATTTGTCATCTATATCAATTATCTGGATGATAATGTGGTAAATTGGATCAGCAAATTTGCTGATGATGCAAAGATTGGAGGAGTAGTGGACAGTGAGGAAGGTTTTCAAAGCTTGCAGAAGGATTTGGACCAGTTGGAGGAATGGGCTGAAAAATGACAGATGGAGTTTAATGTGGACAAGTGTGAGGTATTGCACTTTGGAAGGTCAAACCAAGGTTGAACATACAAGGTAAATGGTAGGACACTGAGGAATGCAGTAGAACAGAGGGATCTGGGAGTACAGGTACATAATTTCCTAAAAGTAGCGTCACAGGTGGATCGGGTCGTAAAGAGAGCTTTTGGTACATTGGCTTTTATAAATCAAAGTATTGAGTATAAGAGTTGGAATGTAATGGTGAGGTTGTACAAGACATTGGTGAGACCAAATTTGGAGTATTGTGTGCAGTTTTGGTCACCAAATGACAGGAAGGATATTAATAAGGTTGAAAGAGTGCAGAGAAGGTTTTACAAGGATGTTGCCAGGACTTGAGAAACTGAGTTACAGAGAAAGGTTGAATAGGTTAGGACTTTATTCCCTGGAGCATAGGAGAATGAGGAGTGATTTGATAGAGGTGTGTAAAATTATGATGGGTATAGATACAGTGAGTGCAAGCAGGCTTTTTCCATTGAGGCCAGGGGAGAAAAAAGCAGAGGTCATGGGTTAAGGGTGAAGGGGGAAAAGTTTAAAGGGAACATTGGGGGGGGGGGCTTCTTCATGCAGGGAGTGGTGGGATTGTGGAATGAGCTGCCAGATGAAGTGGTGAACGCAGGCTTACTTTTGACATTTAAGAAAAACTTGGATAGGTACATGGACGAAAGGGGTTTGGAGGGATATGGCCCACATGCAGGTCAGTGGGACTAGACAGAAAATGGTTTGGCACAGCCAAGAAGGGCCAAAAGGCTGTAATGTTTCTGTGCTGTAATGTTCTATGGTTCTATGGTTCTAAAAGACCCAACTCTGACTCCTGGAGAAACCCACTAATCATTGGCCTCCAAACTGTGCTTCACCTTTCAACCATTAGCCTCTGCTTCCTATGATCAAGGCTATTCTGAATTCACCTCACTAGATCCTCCTGAATCCCATGCAACCTAACCGTCCAAATCAACCTGCCATGCTGGACTTTGACAATGGATGTTTCAAGGTTCCAACAGACAACCTCCATGGCTACTTCCAAGTGAAATACATCACTTCAGATGTCTCTTCACATACTTGACTTTGTCATCTTGTCGGGGTATCTCAGAGCTGAAGTGATGGAAGTGCTAAAGATGGTGCTAGAGGGCGACTTCTCTCAGTACATCTACTGAACAGTTTAATTCTTCCCTCTAATGTCGCTTCTTTCCTTTTCAAGGTAGCTGGTCTAATCTGTTTGCCATATCTAATTTGTTCAGGCCTTTATAATTTGGAATGTTTCTGTGAGATCTACCTCATGCTCCTGAACCCCGTCCATTACAATAGACAGGACCTCTTGGTTGCCACCCACTTCAACTCTGCCTCCTATTCCCATCTAGATATGTCTATACATGGCCTCCTCTACTACCATGATGAGGCCAAACTCAGGTTGGAGGAGCAACACCTCATATACCGTCTGGGTAGCCTCCAGCCTGGTGGTATGAACACCGAATTCTCCAATTTCCAGTAATTCCCTCCCCCTCTCCTAGGTCCCTCTCTGCCTCTCTCCCCTTTCAACTTTCTGCTCCTTTATCTCTACAGTTCTTTCATGCTTATCCCTTCCCTCCCTTTATCCTTCCTCTGATTGGTTCTCCACCTGGTGCCTCTAGCCCTTCCCCCTCCCCTATCTCTATTACTGGGCTTCGGCCCTCTCTTCCCTCCCCCCCATTCCTGATGAAGAGTCTCGGCCCGAAATGTTGGCTACTCTTTTCTCACGGATGCTGCCTGACCTGCGGAGTTCTTCCAGTGTCGTGTATGTATCCTTTCATAATTCATTGTTTCTTTCCTAATGGCCTTCTCAGTTTCCTTTTGCAAGTTTTTAAATGCTTCCCAATCCTCTGTCTTCCGCCTATGTTTGGCTCCCTTGTATGCCCTCCCCTTTGCTTTTACTGGGGCTGTGACCACTTGTCAGCCACTGTCGTGTCCTTCTTCCATTCAAAAATTTTCTTATTTGAAATATATCTGTTTTGCACATCCCTCATTTTTTGCAGAAACTCCAGCCATTGCTGCTCTGCTGTCCTTCCTGCAAATGTCTCTTTGCAGTCAGTCTTGGCCAGTTCTCTCATGCCATTGTAATTTCCTTTATTCCACTGAAATACCAACACATTGGAATTTAGTTTCTCCTTCTCAGATTTCAAAGTGAACTCAATCATATTGTGATCACTGTTCCCTAAGAGTTCCTTAACAAGCTCTCTGATCACCTCCGGATCATTGCACAACACCCAATCCAGCACAGCTGAACCCCTAGTGGGATTAACAACAAGCTGTTCTAAAAAGCCATCCCATAGACATTCTACAACTTTTCTTTTGAGGTCCAATACTGGCCTGGTTTTCCCAATCCACTTTCATGTTAAAATCCCCAATGATTATCATGACATTGCCCTTCTGACACGCCATTTCTATCTCCTGCTGAAACCTGTAATCCACATCCTGGCTTCTATTTGGAGGCTTGTATACAACTCATTAGAGTCCTTTTACCCTTGCTATTTCTTAAATCAACCCATAGACACTCTACACTTTCCAATCCTATATCCCTTCCCAATATTTTAATATTATTTCTTATACACAGGGCCACACCAACCCCTCTGCCTACTAGCCCATCTTTCCGATACACCGTATATCCTTGGACATTCAACTCCCAATGGCAGCCATCCTTTAGCCAAGTTTCAGAGATGGCCACAATGTCATACTTAACAATCTGTAGCTGAATTTCAAGATCATCCATTTTATTTCTTATGCTGCGTGCATTGAAATACAACACTTTCAGTCCAGTATTTGTTGCTTTCTATTTTAACTGCACCATGCCTCTGTTGCCCTGTAACTCATACCACTGGCTGTGTTTATACCTCATCTCCTGCCTGTCCTTTCTTTCATCTCTTTTGCACACTATCTTTGATTTATTTCTGTTTTCCTTTTCCTCAGCCCCATCACTCCTGTTCCCACCCCCCTGCCAAATTAGTTTAATTCTCCTCATTTCATTCTTTAATGGTCTCTTGCATTTTTTGCTCCACAAGAGGCTCATTTGTTCCTACCTGCTTACACATGCAATACACTTTCTTAACCAGGGCCTCAATATTTCTTCAAAACCAAGCTTCCCTGCATCCATTATTTTTACCTTTTAGTCTGACAGGCACATAAAAGCCTTCTATTCTCAAAAAATTCTCTTTTGAAGGCCTCCCACTTACCAAGTACACCTTTGCCAGTAAAAAAAAACCCTGTAATTCACACTTGCCAGATCCTTTCTGATAGGGTGAAAATTGACCATTCTGCAATTTAGAATTTCAGCCCATGGACCAGACCTATCATTTTGTATATTTACTTTGAAACCAATGACATGGTCATCACTTGATACAGAGTGTTCACCTACACAAACCTCTTTCAGCTGCTCTCATTCATTGCCCAATAGCAGATCAAGTATCACACAACATACACAAAATACTGGAGGAACTCGGCAGGCCAGACAGCATCTGTAGAAAAGAACACAGGTAAAGTTTCGGGCCGAGACTTTTTCCAGCAGGACTGAAGAAAAAAAAAAGGAGTAGATTTAAAAGGTGGAGAGAGGACAGAGAGAGAAACACAAGGTGATAGGTGATACCTGGAGGGGAACGGATGAAGTAAATAGCTAGGAAGTTGATTGGTGAAAAAGCCAGAAGGCCATGGAAGAAAGAAAGAAGGTGGGGGGGGGGGGGGAAAGAAGAGGCAGTAGAGGGAGGTGATGGGTGGGTAATGTGATAAGGTGAGAGAGGGCAAAGGGGATGGGAAATGGAGAAGGAGGGGGTGTTGTGGTCATGAGTGGAAGCTTGAGAAATTGATGTTCATGCCAAAAGTAATACAAGGTGTTGTTCCTCCAACCTGTTCATCACAACAGTGCAGGAGGCTGTGGATGGACTTATCGGAAAGGGAATAGGAAGTGGAATTAAAATGGGTAGCCACTTGGAGAACTCACTTGTTCTGGCGGACAGAGCATAGATGCTCAGTGAAGCAGTCTACCAATCTAAATTGGGTGTCACCGATATACAGGAGGCCACACTGGAAGTATTGAACATAGCAAATGACCCCATCAGACTCACAGGTGAAGTGTCATCTCATCTGGAAAGACTGTTGGATGGTAGTAAGGGAGGAGGTGTCAGGGCAGGTACAGCACTTGTTCATTTGCAAGGATAAGTGCTAGGAGGGAGATCAGTGGGAAGGGACAAATGGACAAGGGAGTTGCATAGGGAGCAATCCCTGTGGAAAGCAGAAAGTGGTGGGGGGGTGAAGGGAAAGATGTGCTTGGTGGTGGGATCCCATTGGAGGTGGCAGAAATGTCAGAGAATTATGTGCTGGACACAGAGGCTTGTGGGTGATAGGTGAGGACAAGTGGAATCCTATCTCTGGAAGAATGGCAGAGGATGGGATGAGCAGATGTGCCTAAAATGCAAGAGATGTGGTTGAGGGCAGCATTGGTGGTGGAGGAAAGGAAGCCCCTTTCTTTGAAAAAGAATGTCTCCTTCATTCTAGAATGAAAAGCCTCATCCTGAGAGCAGATGTAGTGGAGACAGAGAAATTGAGAAAAGGAGATGGCATTTTTACAAGTAGTAGAGTGGTATGAGGTGTTGTCTAGGTAGTTGTGAAAGTCCACAGGTTTGTAGCAGATATGGGGATCACACACTCTCTTGTTGGGACTTTTAAATATAGTAATGATTAAGGAAACATTCCTAAACACATCTGAATAACTATCCCAACTGGTCCTTTTACAGTATAAGAGTCCAAGACCAAGTCAATATGTGGAAAGTTAAAATCACCAATAGCAACATCATGTTTCTTGCAACAGTCTGCAGTCTCTCTACAAATTTGTTCTTCTAAATCTCTCAGACTGTTGTGTGCTCCGTAATATAGCCCCATGTCAGGAGCAGACATGGAATGGACCCAAATGCAGGGCGCAGGCACTGAAGTACTAGGGATAGGACAGGTTGGGGATGCTATGGCATGCAAGGGGTAACGCAGGCAGGGCTGGATCTCAGAGTTCAGGTGGGGCAGGACGATCCTCCTGGGGTGGGCGCATAACCCTTGGGCAGAGCTGCCTCCCAGGCAGGAATGCGGAGGCCCAGGCAAGACACAGAACACCTGGGCAGGTGCAGACACAACCCATAGGGAGCAAGGGGTGAGAAGGGTCAGAGTCCTCAGGGTGGGCCACATAGATCCCGGGCAGGGCCGCCTCCCAGGTGGAAACACGGAGGCCTGGGCAAGGCGCAGACACCTGGGTAGGTGTGGGGCACAACCCATCAGAGGTGAGGGGTAGGAAGGGAGAGAACCACCCGAGGGGTAATGGCAACAGCCTGGCTTATCCAATGGGGACAAGGGACAGGAAGGGACAGAACCACCCGAGGGGTAATGGCAACAGCCTGGCTTACCCGACAGAGGCAAGGGCCAGGAAGGGACAGAACCACCTGAGGGGTAACAGCAACAACCTGGCTTACCCAACAGAGGCAAGGGAACAGAAGGGAGCTGGGTCCAGGATGAGAAGCAGGACAACCAGGATACACCAGTAAATAGGGAGAAGGAAGCAGGACAGTGTGACAGCACAGCAAGGCAAATACAGCAGAACAGCAGGACCAGCGCACTCGAGAGAAGCATAAAAACAAGACAAACCTGGACAGAACAGATACAGAGCGGGATTCAGAGCCGGCGTTCCAGGCACAGAGCGGGATTCAGAGCCGGCGGACCAGGCACAGAGCAAGTTAAACCAGCTTCAGAGCAGGACAACCCCCCAACTGGGCTCAGTCCCTGAGCCCCTTATAAACACCTGCCCCTAATAGGTGACAGGTGTACCTCCTTAAGCCAAGATGATCCAATGGCTCCGGGTGACAGGAGGACTGGCTGCAAGGCCCAGCGTCTGGAATCCACGGACCAGAGCAAGACCCGGAAGGCGGGCTCCAGACCGGACCCTAACACCCCATGAACATGGTCAGGTTTTTCATATTACTCTGTTCCACCCATTACCCCTCACTAGACAAGTTCTCCAGTCTGTGCTGACTGAACACTGTTTCCTTGACTAGTCACACCACCCCTCCTATAGGTCATGTCTAAAACAATGGAGCCTTGGAATACTGAGCTGCAAGTCTTGTTCCTCCTGCAACCAAGACTCAGTAATGGCTTCATGTGTCGATCAATGCCCCAGACTCATCTGCCTTTCCCACAATACCTTGTGCATTGAAATATATGCAGCTCTGGATATTGGTCACACCATGCTTATCATTTTGTTTCCTGACTTTATCTGGGGTCTTGACAACGTATGTCTCTGTAATCTCTCCACCATCTTTTCTGGCACTCTAGTTACCATCATCCTGCAACTCTAGGTTAAACCCTACTGTGTAGCACTAGCAAAATTTCCCATGAAGATATTAATCCCCCTCCTGTAAAGGTGCAGACCACCTCTTCTGTACAGGTCCCAACTTTCCTGGAAAGAGGCCAGTGATCCACTTTTAACCCACATAAAATGAGAGCTGTTGCACCTTGGTAAGGCAAATGCAGGAAGACAGTACACTGTAAAGGACAAGATCATCAGGAGGTCCCACTGTGGTGAAGCAGTCTCCCAATTTATGTCAGGTCTCACTGATACACAGGAGGCCATAGTGTGAGCACTGAATATAGTAGATGATCTGACCCCAACAGATTCGCAAGTGAAGTGTCACCTCACCTGGAAGGACTGTTTGGGGCCTGGAATGGTATTGAGGAAGACAGTGTAGGGGCATGTGTGGCACTTCTGTCGCTTTTAAGGAAAAGTACAAGGAGGGAGATCAGTGAAGAGGGACAAGTGGACAAGGGAGTTCCATAGGGAGCGATCCCTGGAGACAATTCTGGTCATCTCACTATAGGAAGGAAGTTGAGGCTTCGGAGAGGGTGCAGAAGAGGTTTACAAGTATGTTGTCCAGTTTAAAGGACAGGTGCTCTCATGAAAGACTGAATAAATAAGGCTTATTTACACTGGAGAGGAGAAGCTATGGGAAAATCTGAGAGGCATAGACGGAGTAGACAGGGAATATCTATTTTCCAGGGTTGAAATGTCTAAAATGAGGTGGAATGTGCTGAAAATGAGAGGAGATAAAAGGGGAATATGAGTGATAAGTGTTTTACTTGGAGTGGTGGATGCCTGGAAAGTGCTTCCTTGTATGGTAGTAGTGGTAAATACATTGGAGGCTTTCAGAGATGTTTGGGTAAGCACAAGGATGTAAGGAAGATAGAGGGATATAGGCATTGTATAGGTAGGAGGGGTTAGTATTTGAGCATTTTTGATTTGCTTTTCAGCTGGTTCAGCACAATATTGTGTGCCAAATATCCTGTTCCTGTGCTTTGCTATTCTATGTAGACATCAGCCTTGTCAAAGCCTCTCGCATATACCTGATCATTCTCATGAATTAATTCTCGTGTAACACATGAGAGACTGCAGATGTTGAAAATCTGGTGTTATTCCTTCGAATAACTCAAAGGAACAGGCACTATCTACAGAAGGAATGGATGGTCGATGTTTTGGTTTAAACCATTTACCTGGTTGGAATGTATAGCAAGTCTAAAAAGCTGCAGGGAAGGACCAAGATCTACCAGTGAAGATTGGTGGATGATAGGGAGACAGGATGGGCTGAGACTGAATGGTGAGATGCTGAATGGTGACAGGTGGAAGCAACAATGGGCTGAAGATCATAGAATCGGTTAGGACAGAATGGTGGAACATGGTATAAATGGGGGGGGGAGAGGGGAGCTGGAGGGCAGATTGCAGAGACAGGTTTGGGAAAGAAAGAGGGTGATAGGGTTCTGGTGGGTCAGTGGGAAAAGGGAAAGAAAATGGTGAAGCAGCTGCTGACTATTCTGTCTACTAATCTTGCTCTCACAGACTGTACAATGTGCTTCTGATTTCCCATTTGTTTCTCCACTGCTCAGTGCAGCATTGCTGCCAATTTATTTGATATGGTTGCAAATTTTGCCAAAATAATTCACTCCCAATGTATTGATTCCTCTTCAAGTAAAGGTGCCCTCTGCTCCAGCAGAGATTACAATTATTCAAGAACAGGAATTCCTGGCCCTTACGCGTCAAACAGGGATTCAGCTCAGCTATGTTTCAGTTTCTGCTGGCACTGGGGCTTGATTCTATCGGGTATCATTGGGGCAATTACTTTAGCAGAGTATGAAATTTCATCCCCAACAATCCAAAGAGGTATCCTGTTGTTGTAGAGAACGACCACAGAGGATCTTCAACACTTCCCCCAGCATTACCACTCATCGGGAAAATACTTCCCTCAAAATCTAACACCTTGTATTTAGAAACAGAGAAAAACTACAGCACAATACAGGCCCTTCGGCCCACAAAGTTGAACCGAACATGTCCCTACCTTAGAAATTACTAGGGTTGCCCATAGCCCTCTATTTTGCTAAACTCCATGTACCTATCCAAAATTCTCTTAAAAGACCCTATTGTATCCGCCTCCGTCACCGTTGCCGGCAGCTCATTCCACGCACTCACCACTCTCTGCGTAAAAAATCTACCCCTGACATCTCATCTGCACCTACTCCCCAGCACCTTAAACATGTTTCCTCTTGTGGCAACCATTTCAGCTCTGGGAAAAAGCCTCTGACTATCCACACCGTCAATGCCTCTCATTGATTTTATCTGAATAAAAATTCAGTTGCCATTCCTGTCAATTTACGCAAATAAATCAAGATTCCTATGCAAATCCTGATAACCATTTTCACTACAAGAACACCATCTTTTTCCCTAAAGAACTGTCTACCTACTCATTTCACCTCTCCTGGTTGTCAGCAGGTCTGTACGGTTTGCCCCTCAGATGTGGTAAACTGTCTAACACTCTTAGAGCCGATGCTCTCGGCATTGCGGATTATCTCGCGTGTTATTATCGGATTATCTCCAATTCCTGTCGCTTTGCACGAATAACCAGGAGCTGCCGCTTTCCGCAGATTTAGCCACTTGGACACTGGATGTCTCCTAAATATGTCACATCGTGCAGGTGAGGAACATGACTGCCTGAACTAAGGGTAGATTACAGATTTCTCACTCTTACCCATTTTTTGCTTCGCTGCCGGAAACTGCGAGATAAAAGTCTACTTTCAAACACCCGCGGTCAGCCGTCGCTCCTGAAACAGGCACGCCCTTACCTTAATGGCGCCCTTTCCACTCATCTGCCCTCCTCTTCCACTTACAGCTCACCCTCCGCTTCTGAAACAGCACTATGAGTTCAGAGGGTGATGATTTAGAATGGATGAGGGCGGATTAAATGGAAAAGTCCACTACTTGCGGACAGTAAAGAACGAGGAGATGGAGATGAGAGGCGAGAGGCAGGGATGCCAGGTTGATCCTGAACGCTGCAGAGGAAGAGGTCCCGCCGTTTGTGCGGGGACACTCTGCCTAACGGCTGGTCCGAGCGGGAAGTGTATCCCGGGGTAGGGTGCGAAGCGAAGCTGAGCAGAGAGCTCCACTTCCTGGCCCTCCGCACCATGCATCCCGCCCCCTCCCTCACCCCATATGCATCCAAAGCCCATTTTACCACGTCGGCCTGAGGTCACACAGCACACGAACGCAGTTTGGGAATAATATACAACCTGTAGCAGGAGGCGATTCTCGGTTCTGTCTCTTGGCCAGACACTGAAGTGGGTCTTTCGAGACCTACCACCTGTAGCTCAAGCGGCAGAGTGAGGGTTTTTATATATACACGGACACGTGTAGGAGGAGCTTGACTGACAAGTCTAAGTGCCACCCCTTTCGAAATACTCAGGCCTCGGGCACTCCAACGATGACTGCTACCTCCAGAAAATTCCAGGAAATAAATCCGAAATTTATTGATGATTTCGTTGTTTGATGAAATTGATGAAATGCGTTACAACAAGCTCCGATTATTTGAAGGGGTTATCAGATTCCTATGTAATTAGCCAACACAAGCATTATTGTGTGATGTGGAGTATTGTGTTCAGTTTTGGACTCCAAATTTGAGGAAGGACATTCTAGCTATAGTGTAGGTTCACGAGGTTAATTCCCGGAATGGAGGGACTCACATATTGAAAGATTGGAGTGACTGGGCTTGTATACACTGGAATTTAGAAGGATGAGAGGGGATCTGATTGAAACATATAAGATTATTAAGGGATTGGACAGGCTAGAGACAGGAAAAATGTTCTCCATGTTGACTCCATGTTGGAGTCCAGAACCAGAGGCCACAGTTTAAAAATAAGGGGTAGGCCATTTAGAACGGAGTTCAGGAAAAACTTCTTCACCCAAAGAGTTGTGGATCTATGGAATGCTCTGCCTCAGAAGGCAGTGGAGGCCAGTTCTCTGGATGCTTTCAAGAGAGAGTTAGATAGAGCTCTTAAAGATAGCAGAGTCAAGGGATATGGAGAAAAGGCAGGAATGGGGTACTGATTGTGGATGATCAGCCATGATCACATTGAATAGCCATACAGGCTCGAAGGACCGAATGGTCTACTCCTGCACCTATTGTCTATAATTTACTTTATTGTAAGAATGTCAACGTTCTCCACAGTATTAACACACTTTATTCCTTCACAGGACATGACTCAGTACAAGGATACCTCACAAAATCAGTATGCATTGGCCAGAATGCTGGCGGTGTCTCGGGGTCAACCACCCTCAGCTCTGCTGCCCTCTACTGAAAGGAACGATAGTAAGAGATTTGAAAGTAGAAGGGGAAGGGGAAAATGCAAAATTATAGGAGAAAACCAGAGGGGGGTGGGGTAAAGCTGAGAGCCGGAAAGGTGATAGGCAAAAGGGATACAGAGCTGGAAAAGGGAAAGGATCATGGGACAGGAGGCCTAGGGAGAAAGAAAGGGGGAGGGGAGCACCAGAGATGGAGAACAGGAAGAGTGATGGGCAGACAGAGAGGAATAAAGGAGGGGGAAAAAGGAGGGAGGAGCTTCCAGTAGAAGTGGTAGAGGCCGGTTTGGTATTGTCATTTAAAGTAAAATTGGACAGGTATGTGGACAGGAAAGGAATGGAGGGTTATGGGCTGAGTGCGGGTCAGTGGGACTAGGTGAGAGTAAGCGTTCGGCACAGACGACAAGGGCCAAGATGGCCTGTTTCCGTGCTGTAGTTGTTATATGGTTATACATGAAAACACTAAATATATCAGGGATGGGGTAAGAAGGGGAGGAGGGGCATTAACGGAAGTTAGAGAAGTCAATGTTCATGCCATCAGATTGGAGGCTACTCAGCCAGTATATAAGGTGCTGTTCCTCCAACCTGAGTGTAGCTTCATCTTGACAGTAGAGGAGCCCATGGATAGACATATCAGAATGGGAATGGGACGTGGAATTAAAATATGTGGCCACTGGGAGATCCTGCTTTCTCTGGTGGACAGAGCGTAGGTGTTCAGCGAAACGGTCTTCCAGTCTGCGTTGGGTCTCACCAATATATAAAAGGCCACACTGGCAGCACCAGACACAGTATACCACACCAGCCAACTCACAGCTGAAGTGTTGCCTCACCTGGAAGGACTGTCTGGGGCCCTGAATGGTGGTGAGGGAGGAAGTGTAAGGGCAGGTGTAGCACTTGTTCGGCTTGCAAGGTTAAGTGCCAGGAGGGAGATCGGTGGGAAGGGATGGTGGGGGGGGGGGGGGAATGAATGGACAAGGAAGTCGCATAGGGAGCGATCCCTGCGGAAAGCAGAAAGGTGGGGGGGGGAGGGAAAGATGTGCTTGGTAGTGGGATCCCGTTGGAGGTGGCGGAAGTTACAGAGAATTATACGTTGGACTCGGAGGTTGGTGGGCTGGTAGGTGAGGACAAGGGGAACCCTATCCCGAGTGGGGTGGTGGGCGGATGGGGTGAGGACAGATATGCGGGAAATGGGAGAGATGCATTTGAGAGCAAGGTAGTGGGATCATGTTGGATAACATTATTGCGCTCATCTGCGGGTGCACAAGCGCGTGTTAGTGCCGGCTTCTTCTTGCAGAAACATGGCGCCCAGATAAAATCCACACACCATCAATCTACAGGCCATGACTTAGGCTTAGACCATAAGACATTGGAACAGAATTAGGCCATTCAGCCCATCAAGTCCTCTCCGCCATTTCTTCATGGCTGATCCCGTATCCCATTCAACCTCATGTACCTGCCCTCTCACCATATCGCTTGATGCCCCAACCAGTCAGGAATCTATCAACTTCCACTTTGAATATACTTATGTATTACTGTATTCTGTGGCAAAGCATTCAACAGATTTACTACATCCTGAAAAACTTTTTCTTCACAACCATTCATGAAAACAGAGAGGTGCTCCCAAAGAATGAAAAGCCCTTCCAGGCACTCACAACCCTCTGTGTAAAAAACTTACCCCTGATGTCTCCCCTAAACTTCCCTCCCTTAATTTTGTACATATGCCCTCTGGTGTTTGCTATTGGTGCCCTGAGATACAGGTTCCTACTATCCACCCTATCTATGCCTCTCATAATCTTGTAGACCTCTATCAAGTCCCCTCATTCTTCTATGGTCCAAAGAGAAAAGTCCCAGCTCTACTAACCTTGCTTCATATGACTTGTTCTCCAAAGCAGGCAACATCCTGGCAAATCTTCTCTGCACCCCCCCCCCCCCATAGCTTCCACATCCTTCCTATAATGAGGTGACCAGAATTGAACACAATACTCTAAGTGCGGTCTCACCAGAGATTTGTACAGTTGCAACATGACCTCTCTACTCTTGAACTCAATTCCCCTGTTGATGGAGCCTAGCATCCTATAGACCTTCTTAACTACCTATCAAACTGCGCAGTGACCTTGAGGGACATTGTTAGTCAATGAACTAGATAGTAGAATTCATTGCTTTGTTGGAAAGTTTGCAGGTGATATGATTTAAGGTGGAGAAGTCACCTGGACTAGATAGCCTACATCCCAAAGTCCTGAAAGAGGTTGCTGAAGAGATAACAGTTGCAATGGTGATGATTTTTCAAGAATCACTTGACTCTGGCATGGTCCAGGAGGATTGGAAAATTGCAAATGTCACTTCACTATTTATGAAGGGTGAAAGACAAAAGAGAGGAAATTATAGGTTGTAGCCATGACTGAGTCACAGCTTGTGCCCTATCATTATTATTGTTTACTTCAGTAACTATACCTTTCTGTGGTATTATAATTATATAAGGCCATAAGACTATAAGATACAGGAACAGAATTAGGCCATTTGGCACATCGAGTTTTCTGTGCCATTTTATCTAGGCTGATCCAATTCTCCTCTCAGCCCCAATCTCCTGCCCATATCCCTTAATGTCCTGACCAATCGAGAATCTATCAATCTCTGCCTTAAATATAGATAAAGACTCGGCCTCCTCAGCTGCCTGTGGCAGAGTTCCACAGATTCACCACTCTCTAGTTAAAAGAAATTCCTCTTCATCTCCATTCTAAAAGGAGGCTGTGTCCTTTGGCCTTAAACTGTCCTGTTATAGGAATTCATCCTCTCCACATCCACATCCATATATGCTGCATGTGATGTGTCTTGTTTGTGACTGTGGCACGGTGTTTTGCAACAGTGCCCCAGAGAACATAAGAACCTGAGAAACTGGAGCAGGAGTAGTTTTCTGCTATCATAATTATATGTGCTACATGTGATGTGTTGTTTGCATTGTGTTTGGCACCATTGCCCCAGAGGAAGGCTGTTTCATGGTTCAATGACAATTTACATTGAACCTGAACTTGATGCAAAAGGGAGGTCAAACTGAGAGGACAGTTCTGCTGGGGGGCAACACTGAATGGATTCATTGAATGGCCACCTCCCTCCCTGTAACAGTTCTATGATTCATTGATTTCCATTGGCCTGCTTGTTCTCAGAAACACTGGTAAAACTACCAGCCTCCTCCCCATGGGCAGAGAACACTTGCAGCTGTAGTGGAATCAATGCACACCTGGAGAGACAGCTTTTGCATTGAATGGTGCAGTTTCTGAATCAAGTGGTGTTCAAAGTTCAATGTTCAAACTAAGATTTATTATCAGAATACATACATGTCACCCTGAAATTCTATTTTCCTGTGAACTTCCATACAAATCTATAGAACAGTAACTGTAAACAGGATCAATGAATAACAACACAAAAAATGGTGAAGGAACTCAGCAGGCCAGACAGCATCAAGGAAAAGAGTAAACAGTTGACAATTCAATCTGACACCTTTCTTCAGGGCTGGAGAAAAAAGATGAGAAATTAGAGTGGTGGGAGAGATTGCAGAGGGGGAGCAGTGAGAGTTTTTCACTGAACTCACGTTGAAGGGAAGATTTAAACTTCTTCAGGGTATGCATCTCTGGAAGAGACTTTGCAGAGTACTTGTCCAATCACAAACAAGAGAAAATCTTTTGTGTGTGTTGTGTGGATTTCTAGCATCTGCAGATTTTCTCTTGTCAATGAACAATAAACCGTGCAAATGTAAATATAAATAAATAGCAAGAAATAGACTGAAAAGCTTGAGCATGTAGATTTTAAGAAAGAGGATGTGCTGGAGCTTTCAGAAAGCATCCAGTTGGATAAGTTGCCGGTACTGGATGAGATGTACCCCAGGCTACTGTGGGAGGCAAGGGAGGAGATTGCTGAGCCTCCGGTGATGATCTTTGCATCATCAATGGGGACGGGAGAGATTCCGGAGGATTGGAGGGCTGTGAATGTTGTTCCTTTATTCAAGAAAGGGAGTAGAGATAGCCTAGGAAATTATAGACCAGTGAATCTTATCTCAGTGGTTGGTAAGTTGATGGAGAAGATCCTGAGAGGCAAGATTTATGAACATTTGGAGAGGTATAATGTGATTAGGAGTAGTCAGCATGGCTTTGTCAATGGCAGATCATGCCTTACGAGCCTGAATTAATTTTTTGAGGATGTGACTGAACATATTAATGAAGGAAGAACAGTAGATGTATTACCTTTCTTGATTTGACCTGCACATGCTCCAGTTAAAATGGGTGATAATTGTCTCATGATGCCTTTTGGAGATGATTGGCAAGTCCTTCAGCTGCAAGCAGTCATGAGCAGTTCAAGGGACTGGCAAATACCACCTTCTCAGGGCCAGTGGTGACCAGTGGTGTGCCTCAGGGATCTGTTCTGGGACCCTTACTCCTTGTGATTTTTATAAGTGACCTGGATGAGAAAGTGAAGGGAAGGGTTAGTAAGTTTGCTGATGACACAAAGGTTGGAGGTGTTGTGGATAGTGTGGAGGGCTGTCAGAGATTACAGCGGGACATTGATAGGATGCAAATCTAGGCTGAGAAGTGGCAGATGGAGTTCAACAGAGCTAAGTGTGAAGTGGTTCATTTTGGTAGGTCAAATCTGATGGCAGAATATAGTATTAATGGTAAGATTCTTGGCAGTGTGGAGGATCAGTGGGATCTTGGGGTCCGAGTCCATAAGATGCTCAAAACAGCTGCGCAGGTTGACTCTGTGGTTAAGGCGTACGGTGCATTGGCCTTCATCAATCATGGAATTGAACTTAGGAGCCAAGGGGTAATGTTGCAGCTATATGGGACCCTGGTCAGACCCCACTTGGAGTACTGTGCTTAGTTCTGGTCGCCTCACTACAGGAAAGATGTGGAAGGCATAGAAAGGGTGCAGAGGAGATTTACAAGGATTTTGCCTGGATTGGGGAGCATGCCTTATGAGAATAGGTTGAGTGAACTCGGCCTTTTTCTCGGAGCAAAGGAGGATGAGAGGTGACCTGATAGAGGTGTATAAGATTGATATTGATAAGGTGTATTGATCATGTGGATAGTCAGGGGCTTTTTCCCAGGGCTGAAATGGTTGGCACAAGAGGACACAGGTTTAAGGTGCTGGGGAGTAGGTACAGAGGAGATGTCAGGGATAAGTTTTTTACTGGGAGAGTGGTGAGTACATGGAATGGGCTGCCGGCAACAGTGGTGGAGGTGGATATGATAGGGTCTTTTAAGAAACTGTTAGATAAGTACTTGGGGCTTAGTAAAATACAGGGCTATAGGTAAGCCTAGTAATGTCTAAGGTAGGGACATGTTCAGCTCAACAGTATTCTGCTGTAGGTTTTCTATCTTCTATGTTCTATGTTCTAAATAACAAGTCTGAAATAACATGAAAAGAAAAAGCATGAAAAAACAAAATTAAAGCTCCTTAAAGTGAAACCTTCTATTATGGGAACATCAGAAATAGAATTTGTGTAGTTATCCCCTTTCGTTCAAGAGCCTGTTGGTGGAGGGGTAGTAACTGTTCTTGAACCTGGTAGTGCGAGTCCTGAGGCACTTGTACCTTCTACTTGATGACAGCAGCCAAAAAAGAGCATGGCCTGGGTGGTGAGGATCTTTGATAATGCATGTTGCTTTTCTATGGCAACATTTCATATATATAAGACAATAAGACAAAGGAGCAGCTATTCAGCCCATCCAGTCTGCTCTGCCATTTTATCATGAGCTGATCCATTCTCCCATTAAGCCCCACTCCCGCACCTTCTCACCATCACCATATGTGCTCAAAGGTGAGAATGCTTTATTTGTGATGTACTGGGCTGAATATGCTACTTTTTCTAGGATTTTCTGCTGCTCAAAAGCATTGGTGTTCCTATATATACCAAGCTGTGAGCACACTTTCCACAACAGGTTTCTGATGACATAAGACCATAAGACAAAGGAGCAGAAGTTGGCCATTCAGCCCATCGAGCCTGCTCCACCATTTCATCATGAGCTGATCCAATCTCCCCTTTAGTCCAGTTCTCCCGCCTTCTCAGCATACCCTTTGATGCCCAAACTACTCAGATACCTATCAACCTCTGTCTTAAATACACCCAATGACTTGGCCTCCACTGCCACCCGTGGCAAGAAATTCCATAGATTCACCACCATCTGGCTAAAAAATTTTTTCGCATCTCTGTTCTGAATGGGTGCCCTTCAATCCTCAAGTCATGTCCTCTCATACTAGACCACCACCATGGGAAACAACTTTGCCACATTGACTCTGTCCATGCCTTTCAACATTCAAAATGTTTCTATGAGGTCCCCCCTCATTCTTCTAAACTCCAAGGAGTACAGTCCAAGAGTGGTCAAACGTTCCTCATATGTTAATCTTCTCGTTCCCGGAATCATTCTAGTGAATCTTCTATGAACCCTCTCCAATGTCAGCACATCCTTTCCTAAATAAGGAGACCAAAACTGCACACAGTATTCCAAGCGAGGTCTTACCAGTGCCTTATGGAGCCTCAACATCACATCCCTGTTCCTATACTCTATTCCTCTAGAAATGAATGCCAACACTGCATTCGCCTTCTTCACCACCAACTCAACCTGGAGGTTAACCTTAACCTGCACGAGGATTCCCAAGTCCCGTTGCATCTCAGAACTTTGAATTCTCTCCCCATTTAAATAATGGTCTGCCCGTTTATTTCTTCTACCGAAGTACATGACCGTATACTTTCTGACATTGTAATTCATTTGCCACTTCTTTGCCCATTCCCCCAATCTATCCAAGTCTCTCTGCAGGCTCTCTGTTTCCTCAGCACTACTGGCTCCTCCATCTATCTTTGTATCATCAGCAAACTTAGCCACAAAGCCATCTGTTCCATAATCCAAATAGTTGATATACAACGTAAAAAGAAGCGGCCCCAACACGGACCCCTGTGGAATACCACTGGTAACCGGCAGCCAACCAGAATGGGATCCCTTTATTCCCACTCTCTGTTTCCTGCCAATCAGCCAACGCTCTATCCATGTAAGTAACTTTCCCGTAATTCCATGGGCTCTTATCTTGTTTAGCAGCCTCATGAGCGGCACCTTGTCAAAGGCCTTCTGAAAATCCAAATACACAACATCCACTGCATCTCCCTTGTCTAGCCTACTTGTAATTTCCTCAAAAAATTGCTCTAGGTTTGTCAGGCAGGATTTTCCTTTAAAGAAACCATGCTGAGTTCTGCCTATCTTGTCATATGCCTCCAGGTAATCTGTAACCTCATCCTTGACAATCGACTCCAACAACCTCCCAACCACTGATGTTAAGCTAACAGGTCTATAATTTTCTTTTTGCTTCCTTGCATCCTTCTTAAATAGCAGAGTGACTTTTGCAATCTTCCAGTCCTCCGGAACCAGGCCAGAATCTATCAATTTTTGAAAAATCATTGCTAATGCCTCCGCAATCTCTACTGCCACCTCCCTCAGAACACGAGGGTGAATTACATCTGGTCTAGGAGATCTATCTACCCTCAGACTATTCAGCTTCCTGAGTACTTTCTCGGTTATAATTGTGACTGCGCATATTTCTCTTCCCTGACACCCTTGAATGTCTGGTATATTGCTGATGTCTTCCTCAGTGAAGATTGACTCAAAATACTCGTTCAGTTCCTCTGCCATCGCCTTATCTCCCATTACAATTTCTCCAGCATCATTTTCTATCGGTCCTATATCTACTCTCACCTGTCCTTTACTCTTTATATACTTGAGAAAGCTTTTAGTATCCTCTTTGATATTATTTGCTAGTTTCATTTCATAGTTCATCTTTTCCTCCTTAATGACCTTCTTAGTTTCCTTTTGTAAGCTTTTAAAAACTTCCCAATCCTCTGTCTTCCCACTAATTTTTGCTTCCTTGTATGCCCTCTGCTTTGCTTTTACTTTGGCTTTGACTTCTCTTGTCACCCATGATTGCATCCTTTTTCCATTCGAAAATTTCTTCTTCTTTGGAATATATCTGTCTTGCACCTTCCTTACTTTTTGCATAAACTCCAGCCACTGCTGCTCTGCCATCCTTTCTGCTAGTGTCCCTTTCCAGTCAACTTTGGCCAGTTCCTCTCTCATGCCACTGTAATTTCCTTTACTCCACCGAAATATTGACACATTGGATTTCGGGTTCTCTTTATCAAATTTCACAGTGAACTCAATCATGTTGTGATCACTGTCTCCTAAGGGTTCCTTCACTTCCATTTCTCTAATCACCTCTGGTTCATTACACAATACCCAATCCAGTTCAGCCGATCCCCTAGTGGGCTCAACAACAAGCTGTTATAAAAACCCATCTCGTAGGCATTCTTCAGACAGACAGACAGACATACTTTATTGATCCTGAGGGAAATTGGGTTTCGTTACAGTCTCACCAACCAAGAATAGTGTAGAAATATAGCAATATAAAGCCATAAATAATTAAATAATAATAAGTAAATTATTCCAAGTGGAATTAAGTCCAGGACCAGCCTATTGGCTCAGGGTGTCTGACACTCCAAGGAAGGAGTTGTAAAGTTTGATGGCCACAGGCAGGAATGACTTCCTATAATGCTCAGTTTTGCATCTCGGTGGAATGAGTCTCTGACTGAACATACTCCTGTGCCTAACCAGTACATTACGGAGTGGATATGAGACATTGTCCAAGATGGCATGCAACTTGGACAGCATCCTCTTTTCAGACACCACCATCAGAGAGTCCAGTTCCACCCCCACAACATCACTGGCCTTACAAGTGAGTTTGTTGATTCTGTTGGTGTCTGCTACCCTCAGCCTGCTGCCCCAGCACGCAACAGCAAATTCTCTCTCTTAAGATCCAGTGCCAACCTGATTTTCCCAATCCACTCGCATGTTAAAATCTCCCACAGTTATCATAATACTGCCCTTCTGGCAAGCTTTTTCTATTTCTTGTTGTAATTTATAGTCCACATCACTGCAGCTGTTTGGAGGCCTGCAGATAACTGCCATCTGGGTCCTTTTACCCCTGCGATTTCTTAGCTCAACCCATAAAGATTCTGTACCTTCCTATCCTATGTCAACTCTTTCTAATGATTTAATATCATTTCTTACCAATAAAGCCACGCCACCCCCTCTGCCGATCTGCCTATCCTTCTGATACACCGTGTATCCTTGGACGTTCAGCTCCCAGAGACATACATCCTTTAGCCACGTCTCAGTGATGGCCACAATATCATACCTGCCAATCTGTAACTGTACAACAAGATCATCCAACTTATTCCTTATGTTGCGTGCATTTAAGTATAACACCGTAAGTCCAGTATTTGGTACTTTTTGCATTGATTGCACTGCAACTTTATTTCACTGCAACTCATCCCAATGGCTGCAAATTTGCTCCATCACCTGCCTGTCCTTCCTGACATCCTTACTGCTCACTACCTTAGATCTATTTCTGTTTTCCCTCTCCTCAGCTCCATCATTCTGGTTCCCATCCCCCTGTCAAATTAGTTTAAACTCTCTCTAACAGCTCTATTAAACCTTCCCGCCATGATACTGGTCCCCCTAGGATTCAAGTGTAACCCTTCCATTTTGTACAGGAATCTCTGCAGACTCCTGAGAAAGTAGAGGTACTGTCATGGATGTGGGTGAGGATGTGTGGGACCCTAGACCTCTGCACAGTACTGTGAAAAGAGGGCATGACCCACATAGTGGGGATCCGTGATGATATATGTCACCTTCTTAAGATGCTGACTCCTGTAGATGTTGCCGATGGGTGGGATGAGTGTTCCTGAGATGGACCAAACAGTGTCCACTATACTCCACAAACTCTGGAGTTCCTGTGCATATGAACTGCCATCACATGCCACAATGCACCCAATCTAGATAATCACAACAGGCCGTCTGCAGAAGTTAGTGAGAGTACATTATGACATGGAGCCATATCTGTCATGCCGCATTCAGAGAACCCTGAACTTGCACTCTTTGGTACCTCTGATCTACCACATTCTGGAGACCTGCCATTCACTGTACCCCCATCCTTTTCCCAAAATCAGAAACTCAGACTGAGCCGAATTAAACTACCATTTGCCACCTCTGTCCACTTACTCAGAGGAACAAGATCGCTCTGTAAATTGTACTAACAAACTTCACTGCCAACAATACCACCTCTTTTACTGTCATCTGTTGGACTTACAAATTGTACCTTTTACACTCACATCTAAATCAAAGATATGGATGACACAGTTACAGACTGATCCCTGGAGGAGACCACAAGGTTTAGGAACAATTACTACCTAGCACCAGAACCAACATGGATGCCTTCTCTCATCTCAGCACAACTGATCAATGAGCATGACCTTTGGGTTCACTTTCAAGGACCCTAAAACTTACGTTCTCAGTATTATTATTTGTTTAATTATTTACTTAGTATGATTATTTCTCTTTTTTGCATTTGCATTTTGTCTTTTTTGCATTGAGTCTATTGTATTTGTTGCTCTGTGCATGTCTGCAGGAAAAGGTATCACAGGGGAGTACATGGTGACATATACATACTCCGATAATATATTTATTTTGAAGGTTAAAATAGTCACAGCCTCAAGTTAAAAGGTCAATCTTCCTACCTTCTGCTTCCTACCATTAATCCACTTGTATCCAATTTGTCAGTGCTTCCTTGATCCCATGTGATCCAATTTCCATAGCAGCCTGTTATGAGGAATTTTACCAAAACCAGATTGCACTCCCTAATAATCCTAATCTATCCAAATGCATGCACAACTTCTGCCTCAGAACCTACTTTATTAACTCACCCACCACAGAATTTAATTGTATGTCTGTAATTCCCAGGTTTTCCATTGCAGTCATTCCAAAATAAACACACCACATTAACTGTCCTCCAGTCTTCCCACCCTTCACACATCACTAATAATGATACAATTATCTTAGCGAGGGTTCCCACAATTTCTTCTCTGGTTTCTCACGGTATCATTGAATAGACCAGGTCAGGCCATGGAAATTCTCCTGCCATCAGATTTCTCAAAGGTCCATAAACCTCACTGTTCCTCCTTTGCACTACTTAGTTAAAGGTTCAAAGGTTCTTTTATTATCAAGTTATACATCTCTCAAATTCTTCTTCTCCAGATAGCCACAAAACCAAGAGAGAAAAGAATGGCAGAGCTATTATCACCTCCCAAATCCCTCCTCCCTTCCTGCACAAAAATAACAAAAGCAGAACTAGCCTATCAACCCACAAAACCCCCTCTCCCACACACAAAATAAAGAAAGATCGGGCGAAAAACAGAGAACATAAGAAAACTATAAGACTGAAAGAAATCTACAGTTCGAGCCCATATCCAAACTGAAGAAAACCTGGGTAACACTTTCTAGGCACAGCAGCAGGTCTTTCCTTGTACAGTAACAGAGCAATCCCACCAGTGCTCGGAGACAGCCACTGGCACTCAGTTTCCACATTCACCTCGATGTTTCAATTTCCTTCATGGCTTTGATCACTATTTTGAATGTTACTTGCTAAGTTAAATGTTTGCTGGCTTTTTGCTGTTTTGCTTTAGCCCAAAGAACGCTATCTCGTTCAGCTCTATCGATGTATGGTTTGAATGATAATTGAACTTGATTTGATTTGATTGATTTGAAGTGGATTTAAAGATTGGCTCACGACCTGACACAGTGTTCTCGCCACAAGGTTTACGCATGCTGCCTTTGTCCCTCGGAATCCTCTCAGATACTGCACAGCGCTGAAACACCCAAATGATCTCCAAACTGTAAATCACAGGCTCCAACAGTTCCAGAATCACATTCAAGATTAAAAACAAATGTAAAAGACATAAAAGTAGTACAGTATATAGTTACATGGTCTATTCAGAAGATGATGACCATGAGAGCACTGTACACAGGCGCCATCCTTATTTATTAATTTCTGTCAATTATACTATTCTACATGTCCTGCACTGAATGCCACAAAAGAACAAATGTCTTGCCAAGGGTCAGTGATAATAAGCCTGATCTAATTTATTCCCCTTCAATTTTAGGTCATGCATTACTCCTCTGCATGAAGGCAGACTGTCCTGTAAACCTCACTGCTATCTATCTCATTCTGTTCCTCAGTTTATTCTTTACAGTAAAAAAAAAGTGATGTAAGTACTAAGGACATTACCAATCTCCTATGGGTCAATGCAGGGATACCAGTTTAATCAAGTTCTCTCTGAAGTTCATTTTTCCACTAATATAAGAATGAAATCTTCTGGATTCCTCCTATTCTCCTCAGCTAAAGCTGCCTCAATCCCAATTGTTCCACTTTTATTTCCTTATTTAGTATTCTCCTGCACCCCTTCAGTTACTTGTTTATTTACAGGAACCTATACCTGACCCATGCCTTCTTCATTGTCCTGACCAAAGCCTCATTATCCAGGGCTCCCCACATTCAAGGTGGTGAAGTCTGACAAATCTTGATGGAGGAGGTGACAAATGTGATTGATGAGGGTAGAGCAATGAATGTTGTCTACAGGGAACCTATCTATCTATCTACCTGTCAATTTTGGTATTATGTATGTATCGATCTATTTACCTATCTAACTGCCTGTCTATATAATCATTCAATCATTTGCTGCTTTACCCATTTTATCATTATTACTATTATCATTAAGTTTCATTCACTGGCAATGAGGCTGAATCTCAGGTGAAGGGTGATCAGCTGGAGGTCGTGGTGCATATCAGTACTAACACCAGCATTAGACTCTAAGATATAGAAGCAGAATTAGGGCAGGTGTGGCCCATCCAGTCTGCTGTGCAATTACATTATGGCTGATCCCAATTGTCCTCTCAGCCCCAATCTCCTACCTTTTCTCATATCCCTACATGCCCTAACCAATCAAGAATCTATCAATCTCTGTCTTAAATATATATATAAAGACTTGGCCTTCAAAGCTGCCTACGGCAAAGAATCCCACAGATTCACCACTCTCTGGCTAAAGAAAAATTCTCCTCATCTCTGTTTTAAAAGAACACCCATTCTATTCTGAGGTTGTATCTTCTGGTCCTGTTCCACCATAGGCACTATCCTTTCCATATTCACTCTATCAAGGCCTTTCACTATGAGTCCTGACAAAGGGTCTGTGGTGAACCATGTGCCTGTCTGGACACGCCCCCTGCTGACTGCTCCTGTGGCTCCTGTATAAAGGCGATCTGAGGCCTGACGCTCGGCCTCAGTCTCCAGGACATAGTATGATGGACACTCACTCCTGGTTCCTTCTTCCAGTCAATAAAAGCCGATATCTCGCCTTACGTCTCAGTGTGAGTTATTGATGGTGCATCAGGGTCTCGGCCCGAAACGTCGACAGTGCTTCTTCCTACAGATGCTGCCCGGCCTGCTGTGTTCCACCAGCATTTTGTTTGTGTTGTCTGAATTTCCAGCATCTGCAGATTTCCTCGTGTTTGCCTTTCACCATTCGATAGGTTTCAATTAGGTCAATCCTCATCCTTCTGAATTCCATGAATAGAGACCCAGTGCCATCAATTGATCTTCAAATGAACAGCCATTTAAGTGTGGAATTGTTTTCATGAACCTGTCCAGTGTCCACATATCCTTCCTAAAATAAGAAGCATAAAGCCACTCACAATACTCCAAATTAGGCCACATCAATGTTTTCTGAAGACTCAACATTACATCCTTCCTTTAGAATTCTATTCCTCTTGAAATAAATGCTAACATTGCATTTGCCTTTCACACCACAGGCCACATCTGCAAATTAACCTTTAGGGAATTCTGCACAAGGATCCCAGGTCATTTGCACCTCTGATTTCTAACTTCTGTCAATTTAGTCTGCCGCTTCATTTCATCTACCAAAGTGCATGACCATACCAACCTGATTTTCCCAATCTCCCTGCATATTGAAATCACCCATGATTATTGTAGCATTGCCCTTCTGACATGTATTTTCTATCTCCTATTGTAAATTGCAGTTCACAACTTTACTACTGTTTGAGGGTCTGTATACAACTCTCATCAGGGTCTTTTTACACTTGCAGTTCCATAGCTCTACCCACAATGATACAACACCTTCCAACCCTATTTCACCTCTTTCTAATAATTTAATTTCATGTTTGCCAATACAGCCAAGCCACCCACTCTGCCCCCCTCCTGTCCTTTCAATACAATGTGTATCCTGGGATATTAAGCTCCCAGCTATGATTTTCTTTCTGCTATGATTCTTCATACATGCCAATCTGTACTACAAGTTCATCTACCTTATTTCATATACTGCATGCATTCAAATATAACACCTTCAGTCCTGTATTCACATGACATACCAGTAGATAGGAAGACTATTGAGGTTATACAAAGTTAGTTCAAAAAGTTCATGGCTAAGTTAAATGACAGAAGCTCCAAGACTGTGATCTCAGGATTGCTAGCTATGCCACATGTTAGTGGGCCAGAAATAGCACGGTCATACAGTTTGAAACACGGCCAGGGAGTTGGTGTAGGAGGGTGGGTGTTTGATCTTTGGATTATTGGCCTCTCATGCAGGGAATGAGAGAAGAGACATTTTGCATCTGAACTGCAGGGTCACAAATATCCAACCCGGAAGGTTCGATGGTGCGACATGGTGAGTGTTAAACTAGAGATGCAGGGAAAGGGGAACCAGAGTACCACAACATATTGCATGGACAGATTCTGGAGACAGATGTTAGTAACACCTCAGAAAAGTCAGGGATCAAAAGGTTGGGCATGGTGCGATTAATGTCTTGAGCTGCATATATTTCAATGCAAGAAATACTGTAGGAGAGGCAGATAGGCTCAGTTCTGGACCAACATATGGAATCATGATATTGTAGATCATTACTGAGACTTGGTTGGAGGAGGGACGGCACTAGCAGCACAATAATCCAAGGATCCATAGGTCACATTATTCACACTCTGTTCCTTCTGCTGATTCTGCATTCACACAGGTGTGAACATGCTGGAGCGAGCAGAGTGACAGCCGACAAAACATGGAACAGGATAATATCCTGGCAAATATCCACAAGTCATCTAAGCTCACTGGTGTAGCTAACAACACAAAAGTCTTCCCGAATTATAGATGCCTGAGGTGAACTAGAAAGAGCCCCATCTCCAGCCAATTTGTCTTTGTACAGTTAAAGACCCTGGTACAACTGATGATGAAGTTCCCTTGAATACTGTGTCAATAAAAAACATGACCAATCTCATTGGATAATCAGTAAAACAAGGGGATAGTTGGCACTGGCATCCATTGATTCTGTGGCTTCATCCAACTTGTAAAATAGGAATGACAATTACAATCCTTGGAATTTGTGTCACAGGCTGGGGATGCATGTCTACCAAAGGACACATAAGGCACTCCTTCTCTCTACCAGCGTAGGCAAGGTGAGCACCTGATTAGCCACTTGATCAGAGTTACATGGATCCATTGGAGAAGGTAATGGGGGTCATATGAACTGCTGGTGCATATCACAAATTCTGGTTATGTCACTATTAATGCCAGGCAGACATCTTGGAAGAGCATTGATAATGGCTGGGGTCACCAATATTAGAAACATAGAAAACCTACAGCAGAATACAGGCTCTTTGGCCCACAAAGCTGTGCCGAACATGTCCTTACCTTAGAAATTACCTAGGGTTACACATAGCCCTCTATATTTCTAAGTTCCATGTACCTATCCAGGAGTCTCTTAAAAGACCCCATTGTTTCCGCCTCCACCACCGTCGCTGGCAGCCCATTCCACACACTCACCACTCTCTGCACAAAAAACTTATCCCTGACATCTCCTCTGTACCTCCTTCCAAGCACCTTAAAACTATGTCAGGAGGAAAATCAGAAGAGGGAAGAGTGATATATAGAAATTGATCCCTTCTGAAAGCAGAGAGTGATGGAGGTGTGGAAAGCTTTGCTCGGGGTAATATCCAGTTGTAGTTGGAGGAGGTTATGGAGGATGTTGGATAAGTGTGAGATTTCTGGGATATTAGCTAAGGACAAGGGGAAATCTATTCCATTTAGTGTAGTGCCTGGATAGAGTACAGTGATGTCGGGAAATGGGGAGATGAGCGTGAGTGCAGAGTGATGGTAGAATAAGAGAAACACAAGTACTTATAGACAGAGGCTGTTCTAGAATGGAAACACTATCCCTATTACATCGAGATCAGGTTTAGACATAATGGCAGACATGTGGGATATGGAGAAGATAGAATTGAGGGCAGCATTGCCAGTAGTGGAAGGGGAGAACTGTTTTATTTGAAATAAAACCGGGACATGGACTTGGATGTGATCTCTGGGTTGTTCCAGATAATCAAACACATTGGTGTTCCGATGTTAAAGAAGCGATTGGTGGTGTCTGGGTATTATGAAAGACAGTGGAAGTTAAATCCCATAAAAACTCCCAGCTCATGCAAGAAATCTCAAAATCGAGGGCACAATCAGCAGGTCAGCCACATCAGTGGCAAAACTACGAGTTTGGAACTTGTACTGTTTCATGTAGCCGATAAAAAGAGAGACATAACCCAAACTCAGACAGAATATCCAGTTGTCAGAACAGTCTTCCCATATGTCATGAGCTATGTGACAGCTCGAGTGTCACCCAGACCATTGCTACTGCTGATGCTGCGTCTCACAGCTGGGGACATGATAAACTCCGCAGAGTGATCAGCAGACGATGCAGACAGATGAGATAATATTTTGGCAAGTATACAAGTTAATTAAGGTTAATGATTCCTTCTTCGTTTGTACGTGAAGCATACAAGGGCTCAATCATGACAGGTGCTCCAGCTCTCCTGGAATAGTCTCCATCTGACCTCCAACCTCAATGTTTTGTAAGAAGATTGAGAGGGTGGTGAAAGGTCAGACTATGAAGGGCCAATGTCACAGAGGAACACAAAGGCAGTGTGTGAAATTCTTGACTGAGTCTACTTGAAAATAGGATGAACCTGGTTTGTTTGCTCTGGAGCAGCAAAGGCAAAGGCTGTGGGAAATCGACAGGGAAGGCTGAGGGAAATCTTCCCTGTACCGAAGACGCCACACCCAAGTGGCTCCAATGACTACAAACTGGTGGCATTGACCTCCCGCATCATGAAGACCCTGAACAGACTTGTTCTAGAGCAGCTCCGGCCTATGGTTAGGCCACACTCAGACCCCCTCCAGTTCGCCTATCAGCCCCGACTAGGAGTTGAGGATGCCATCGTCTACCTGCTGAACTGTGTCTACGCCCACCTGGACAAGCTGGCGGTCATGTTTTTTGACTTCTCCAGTGTGTTCAACACCATCCGCCCTGCTCTGCTGGGTGAGAAGCTGACAGTGATGCAGGTGGATGCTTCCCTGGTGTCATGGATTATTGATTACCTGACTGGCAGACCACAGTACGTGCGCTTGCAACACTCTGTCAGACAAGAGTGGTCAGCAGCACTGGGGGTCCACAGTGGACTGTCCTGTCTCCCTTTCTCTTCACCATCTACACCTCAGACTTCAACTACTGCACAGAGTCTTGCCATCTTCAGAAGTTTTCTGAGGACTCAGCAAGGGAGATGAGGCTGAGTACAGGGCTACGGTGGGAAACTTTGTCACATGGTGTGAGCAGAATCATCTGCAGCTTAATGTGAAAAAGACTAAGGAGCTGGTGGTGGACCTGAGGAGGGCTAAGGCACCAGCGACCCCTGTTTCCATCCAAGGGGTCAGTGTGGACATGGTGGAGGATTACAAATACCTGGGGATACGAAATGACAATAAACTGGACTAGTCAAAGAACACCGAGGCTGTATACAAGAAGGGTCAGAGCCATCTCTACTTCCTGAGGAGACTGAGGTCCTTTAACATCTGCCAGACGATGCTGAGGATGTTATACAAGTCTGTGGTGGCCAGTGCTATCGTGTTTGCTGTCGTGTGCTGGGGCAGCAGGCTGAGGGTAGCAGACACCAACAGAATCAACAAACTCATTCGTAAGGCCAGTGATGTTGTGAGGGTGGAACTGGACTCTCTGACAGTGGTGTCTGAAAAGAGGATGCTGTCCAAGTTGCATGTCATCTTGGACAATGTCTCCCATCCACTCCATAATGTACTGGTTAGGCACAGGAGTACATTCAGCCAGAGACTCATCCCACCGAGATGCAACACTGAGCATCATAGGAAGTCATTCCTGCCTGTGGCCATCAAACTTTACAACTCCTCCCTCGGAGTGTCAGACACCCTGAGCTAATAGGCTGGTCCTGGACTTATTTCCACTTGGCATAATTAACTTATTATTACTTAACTATTTATGGTTTTACATTGCTATATTTCTACACTATTCTTGGTTGGTGCAACTGTAATGAAACCCAATTTCCCTCGGGATCAATAAAGTATGTCTGTCTGTCTGTCTGACAGAAGTTCAGAAGATAAGAGAGGCATTAATGGAGTGGAGAGTCCGTAGCTCTTTCACAGAATTGAAGTGTCTTATACCAGAGGGCAGGTGAGTGGCAGTAGATTTAAGGGAGATGTGGTGGGCAGGTTTATTGCACAAAGACCGCATGGAGGGGCAGGTAGTGTTGAGGAAGCAGGGTGTCTGCAGAAAGACTTAGACAGATTGGGATCATGGGCAAACACGTGGCAGATGGAATAGAACATGCAAGGGTACAGGACAGGAACAGGTATTTCAGCCCACAATGTTGTAAAGAACCAGCTAAAAAGCAAATCAAAATCATCCACACAGTAATCCCTCCTACCTGTACTATTACTCCATCTTCCAGACATTTGTGGGCCTATCCCAAGATCTCTTAAAAGCCTCCAATGTATTTGCCTCTCCCACCATACTAGGCACCGCATTCCAGGCACCCACCATTCTCTGAGTACTTACCCCTCACATCCCCTTTGAACCTACCCCATAAGATCATACCATAAGACATAGGAGCAGAATTAGGCCATTCAGCCCAGTGAGACTGTCTGCCATTTCATCATGGGTATCCCAGATCCTACTCAACCCCATACACATGTCTTCTCACCATATACTTTAATGCCCTAACCAATTAGGAAATGATCAACTTCCCCCTTAAATATACCCGGGGACTTGGCCTCCACCACAGTCTGTGGCAGAGTATTCCAGAGATTTACCTTCCTCTGGCTAAAAAAATTCCTTCTGTTCTAAAAGATCACCCCTCAATTTTAAAGCTGTGCCCTCTACTTCTGGATATTCCTACCACAGGAAACATCCTCTTACCCACCCTATCTAGTCCTTTCAACATTTGGTAGGTCTCAATAAGATCCTGCTGCATTTTTTAAAATTCCAGTGAGTACAAGTCCAAAGCTGCCAAATTTTCCTCACATGTAAACACATTCATTCCCAGAATCATCCTTGTGTACCTCCTCTGGACCCTCTCCAATGACAACACATCGTTTCTGAGATATGTATCTTGCATGAGGTCTCTTTAGTCCCTCTGCACCTCTGATTTTGAACCTTCTCTCCATTTAGATAATAGTCTGCACTATTGTTCCTTTTACCAAAATCCATTAGCATACATTTCCCAACACTGTATTCCATCTGCCACTTTTTTGCCTGTTCTTCCAGTTTGTCTAAGTCCTGCTGCAATCGTATTGCTTCCTCAGCACTATCTGCCCCTTTGTATCATTTGCAAACTTTGCCACAAACTCATCAATTCCATTTTGTAAATCATTGTTCCCTTGTCTGCTCCTGCCATTTGAGAACTTCTCCATCTGTAGGACATAATTATCCTGTGCCTTGTAAAATATTTCCAAAAACTTCTGCCATCACCCCCCTTCAGTATCCACTTCCAATCTACCTAGGAAAGTTCCTCTGTCTCAACCTCTGTAATTCCCTTTATTCCATTGCAATACTGATTCATCTAACTTATGCTTCTCTCTCTCAAATTGCAGAGTGAATTCAATTACATTATGATCAATGCCTCCTAAGGGTTCCTTCTCGTTAAGCTCCCTAATAAGATCTGGGTTATTACACAACACCCAATCTAGGATAGCCTTTCCCCAAGTAGCTCAAACACAAGCTGCTCTAAAAAGCCAACTTTTTAGACCAACAAGTGGTCTAAAAGTGGTTCAACAAGAGGATAAATCTCCAGTTCCTGACAGGATATTCCCCAGGACCTTGAGAGAAGTTTGTGTAGAAATAGCAGGAGCTCTGACGGAGATCTTTAATATGTCATTAGAAACGGGGATTGTGCCGGAGGATTGGCGTATTGCTCATGTGATTCCATTGTTTAAAAAGGGTTCTAGAAGTAAGCCTAGCAATTATAGACATGTCAGTTTGACATCAGTGGTGGGTAAATTAATGGAAAGTATTCTTAGAGATAGTATTAATAATTATCTGGATAGACAGGATCTGATTAGGAGTAGCCTGCATGGATTTGTGCGTGGAAGGTCATGTTTGACAAACCTTATTGAATTTTTTGAAGAAGTTACAAGGAATGTTGACAAGAGTAAGGCAGTGGATGTAGTCTATATGGACTTCAGCAAAGCCTTTGACAAAGTTCCACATGGAAGGTTAGTTAAGAAGGTTCAGTCATTAGGTATTAATGCTGGAGTAATAAAATGGATTCAACAGTGGCTAGATGGGAGATGCCAGAGAGTAGTGGTGGATAATTGTTTATCGGGATGGAGGCCGGTGACTAGCGGGGTGCCTCAGGGATCTGTTTTGGGCCCAATGTTGTTTGTAATATACATAAATGATCTGGATGATGGGGTGGTAAATTGGATTAGTAAGTATGCCAATGATACTAAGGTAGGAGGTGTTGTGGATAATGAGGTGGGTTTTCAAAGCTTGCAGGGAGATTTATGCCTGTTAGGAGAATGGGCTGAACGTTGGCAGATGGAGTTTAATGCTGAGAAGTGTGAGATTCTACATTTTGGCAGGAATAATCCAAATAGAACATACAGGGTAAATGGTAGGGAATCGAGGAAAGCAGAGGAACAGAGAGATCTAGGAATAACAGTGCATAGTTCCCTGAAGGTGGAGTCTCATGTAGATAGGGTGGTGAAGAAGGCTTTTGGAACGCTGGCCTTTATAAATCAAAGCATTGAGTACAGAAGTTGGGATGTAATGTTAAAATTGTACAAGGCATTGGTGAGGCCAAATTTGGAATATTGGAATTTGGAAATTTGGAATATACAGTTCTGGTCACTGAATTATAGGAAAGATATCAATAAATTAGAGAGAGTGCAGAGACGATTTACTAGGATGTTACCTGGGTTTCAGCACTTAAGTTACAGAGAAAGGTTGAACAAGTTAGGTCTCTATTCATTGGAGCGTAGAAGGTTGAGGGGGGATTTGATCAAAGTATTTAAAATTTTGAGAGGGATAAATAGAGTTGACGTGAATAGGCTGTTTCCATTGAGAGTAGGGGAGATTCAAATGAGAGGACATGATTTGAGAGTTAGGGGGCAGAAGTTTAAGGGAAACATGAGGGGGTATTTCTTTACTCAGAGAGTGATAGCTGTGTGGAATGAGCTTCCTGTAGAAGTAGTAGAGGCCAGTTCAGTTGTGTCATTTAAGGTAAAATTGGATAGGTATATGGACAGGAAAGGAGTGGAGGGTTATGGGCTGAGTGCGGGTAGCTGGGACTAGGAGAGATTAAGTGTTCGGCACGGACTAGGAGGGCCGAGGTGGCCTGTTTCCGTGCTGTGATTGTTATATGGTTATATGTTTAACTCACAGGCATTCAACAAAATCCCTCTCTTGCGATCTGACACCAACCTGTTTTTCCCAATCCCCTTGCACATTGAAGTCTCCCAATAAATTGTGTCATTACCCTTATTACATGTCTTTTCCAGCACCCTTTGCAATCTCAACCACACACCTTGGCTACTGTTTGGAGGCTTATATACAGTATAATTCCTATAATGTTTTTCTCTCCCTTGCAGTTTATTAACTCCAAAGATTCAACATTCTGTGACCCTATGTCACCTCTTTCTAAAGATAATTCCATCTCTTACCAGCAGAGGCACACCACCAGCAATGTCCTCCTGCCTGTTCTTTTGATACAAAATATATCCTTTGATGTTAAACTCCCAACTATGGCCTTCTTTTAGCCATGACTCAGTGATGCCCACAATGTCATACCAACCCATGTCTAATTGTGCCACAAGTTTGTCCACCTTATTCTGAATGCTATCGATATTTAAATACAGCACCTTCAGTCCTGTACCTTTGCCCTTTTGAATTTTGCATCTGTGGAATAATTTAATTCTTTGCTCTGTCTGCAATTGTACTCAATCACTGACTTGTCCTTCCTTACATTCATGTTACACCCATCATCTACCTATAAAACTGTTAGCTCATTCTCAGCTCTATCATACTGGTTCCCAACTCACTGCCATATTAGTTTAAACCACTCCCAAAAGCTCTAATAAACCTGCCTGCACTTTAGTACATGCCCTCATGTATTAGACATTTCAACCCAGAGAAATACATACTTTCTGTCCACTCTATGCCTCTCACAATCTTGGAAACCTCTATCAGATCTCCTCTCAGCCTCCGGTGCTCCAGAGAAAACAACCCAAGTTTATCCAGCCTCTTGTGCCAGAACATGCCCCCTATACCAGGAAGCATCCTGGTAAGCCTCACCTCCAAAGCCTAAGCATCCTTCCTGTAGAGGGGCAACTAGATCTGTGAGCAATACTCCAGACATGGCCTAAGCAGAGTTTAATAAAGTTCTTGCCTTTTGTACTAAATGCCTCAAATAATAAAAGCAATCACTGCATAAGCTTTCTTAACCATCTTATCGACATGTTGCCACTTTCAAGGAGCTATGAACTTGGATCACAAAATATCTCTGCTGTTAAGGATCTCTCAGCCCGCATCTGCAAATTGAATTGAATGAAATTGACTTTATTTCTTACAAACTTTACATACATGAGGAGTAAAAATCTTTATGTTACATCTCTGTTTGAATGTATAATGTGCAATTTATAGTAATTTGTAATAAATTATATGTACAGTATGATATACAACAGAAGAGTTGTAAATGGGTCATATTCTGCAGGGGTGCAGAAGTTTTTGTATTAAGTCGTCGCTTAATTCGTCAGTTACTCCATTATTCTGTGTATTTGTCTCATAATGCAGTTTTGTTTTGAAGTGGTTTTACTTTCTACTGTAAGGTACAGAATCGTTGTGCCAGCAGTTTCGCTAATCGCTGCCAGTTTGTTTGACGTATCTTTGATTTAATTTTAAAGTCTAAGTATTGGAGAGTAAAGACTTTACCAAAGTACGGGAACCCGAAGGATCGAGTAAAGTTGGTGTCGTCAGCGGTTTACTCCAGGATCAACTTTATTGAATCTTCGTTCAGGAAATAGTGACCTGCATCTGAGATAAACCCTACCTGTGAGAGTAGAAAGGGTTGTGCAGTGTTCATTTGCCAAGAAAAAGGTCAGTTCCTTTCAGCTGTTTTTATTTCATTCGGCGTGAATCCTTCGGATAAGGCATATTTCGGCTGTGATCAACAGTAACGTCACATCGAGGAATTCGTTACTTTAGCAAAGTCTCTCCTAATTGACTGTATAAATCACTTGGACTTCTGCATTTACCACTTTAAGAACTGTTCCAGAGTTGCCGTATAGCATGTAGAGAAGATGACAGCGCGACGCAGCATGCAGCAGCCACTCCAGGATGAATATCTGTAATCTGTCAAGTAGGGGCCGTGCACAATCCTGATTTGATGGAGACGGATGTGAGAAGCATGGAGGAACATCTAGTGAAACTTCTGAAATGCCTGTTTTGCTGCTGCTGCTATTGTATTATTCCTCCGGAGAGGAAGGCCCCCAGTCCTCGGCTATACCTGTTGCTTGGCAGCCAGGGTCAGGGTCGAAGTACTCGGCAGAGATGGTGCTCGGTGCTCGGTGTCGGAGGGCCGGTCGGAGGCTCGAAGTTATCAGACGGACTCTGAGTTGGCTGTGGTCGGGTGCTTCCAGGGTGCTGCATCGGCAAGTTTGTGGCACTGGAGGTTTATGGCAGGAAGAGTTTTTCTTCCTTCTACTGTCTGCGTGAGATGATGGGCTATCGGGGACAATGAGACATTTTTTTTACTGTGCCCTTGGTCTGCTCTTTATCAAAATGCAGTATTGCTTTGCACTGTTGTAAGTATATGTTATAATTATGTGTTTTTTATCAGTTAGTCCTGGTCTGTCTTGTGTTTCTGTAATATCATACTGGAGGAACATTGTATCATTTCTTAATGCATGCATTACTAAATGACAATAAACGAGGACTGAGTGTCCTCATAACCTAATCTATCTAACTTCCAGTTAAGTTAGTCGTTTGTTTACTTTTCAGTTTTGTTGAGCAGAGTTTAATAAATTGTTTATTTGTTTATAAAACTTGACTCCATTCTATATTCATTGTTGCCGGATACGTATCATAACACCTCAAAAAATTTAATCAGGCACGTAAAGCTTGACCTGCCTTTGACAAAACCATGCTGACTATTCCTAACCATGCGATGCCACTCCAAATGTTCATAAATCCTGCCTCTCAGGATCTTCTCCATCAACTTACCAACCACTGAAGTAAGACTCATGGGCATATAATTTCCTGGGCTATCTCTACTCCCTTTCTTGAATAAGGGAACAACATCCACAACCTTCCAGTCCTCCAGAGCCTCTCCCATCCTCACTGATGATGCAAAGATCATTGCCAGAGGCTCAGCAATCTCTTCACTCACTTCCCACAGTAGCCTGGGGTATATCCCATCTTGTCCTGGTGACTTAATGTGTTTCCCTTAAGGCATTCATTTTGTTTATTATATTTTCACTTTAGTAATTCGTTTGTAATTGTTTTCTAGTTAAAGTTAAGGTTGTTGAAAGTAAATTCATTGTCTGTGATATACCGCGGCATGTGATGACGTCACACCTGGTTTCGCTGCGTCTTGTGGGAAAGTACCAGTTTGGAGAAACAGGAAGGAGGGGGTTTGTGTGTGTAGGATCAGCGCGAGAGAAGTTTTCTTTCTACACACTAGAAACATCATAGAAGCAACGCCATAAATTCATAAGATAATCAATATGTTGAAGTAAAAATGTTAACGCTGATTCTGTTAAGATGACAGTTGATAAAGTTTATGTTCTTTGTTATTTAAAGAGTTGTGGATAGTTTGTGTTGAAGTGTATTTAAAGCCAGTCAATGGTGTAGGTAGATTCTGACTGTATGTTGTACTTTAATGTAATATAGTTTGTTGTAGTTTTATTTTTCCAAGTATTTATGATGTAAATGTGATGTCAAGAAGGAAGCAAATACTGTATATATTTTGTATTGTTTTATCAAGAGTTTTCACCATACATTAATGTGGAAGAGTGAACAGTAAACAGTTAATCTTACTGGGATCGTGCCTCATTGACTCTGCTTTATACTTGCTGTTTAGTTCAGAGTTTTTACACCTGTACGAGAACACTACAGTGAAAAGGCGGCATTACCAGGTGTTTCAAGTGCTACAATGGCATCGCAATCCAGCGTCGAGTCATTGCCATCCAGTGCCAGGAGCAGTAGGGCATCAACAAATAAGACTGCCCACGCAAGAGCTAAAGCAGAAACCGCTAAGGTGCGAGCATCATTCGCTGAACAGGGAGCAAAACTGAAAATGGAAAAGGCTGCCAGAGAAGCTGAAAACCAAAAGGAAACGGCTGCCAGAGAAGCCAAAAACCAGTTGGAAAGGGTAAGGATAGAAGCAGAGTTAGAAGTGCTGATGCTACACCGAGAAGCCGAAGCTGCCAGGGATATTAGAAAATGCAGAAGAAATGCATGTTCTGGAAGAAGTAAAATCTACTTCAGAAAGGACCAGATTGGAGCATACAAGCGACTATGTCCGATCTCAAATGGACCAGAAGATTCGTTCTTCCTCTCCATGCTTATATGCTAACATCCCATTTCATAAGAGAGGCCCAATTGCATCACATCCATCTGAAGAAGTCAATTTACCCTTGCAACTTTGCAATGAATTCAAGAATGGAAGGGCTGATGACAAATACTTCTCAACACCAAACTTACCAGATGTGGCAAGAGGAGAGGCAAAGGCTGAATTCAGAACAGCAAATCCTATAACAAATGTACACCCTCAGTCATATACCCGCCGACATATTCCCCCAGCCAGCATGCCGCTTGCAGTTGAACCCATGGCACAGTGTTTAGCACGACGAGATCTCGTCACTTCAGGACTATACCAGTTTGACGATAAGCCTGAAAATGACCGTGCATGGTACTCCTCATTCACCAACACTATCCACAGAGTCCAGTTCGGAGTAACCCAAGAGTTGGATCTTATGACAAAATGGCTGGAAAAAGAATCATGCGTACAGGTGAGATGCATACGTTCAGTGTACATCAACAACCCCAAGCTAGCCTTACACAAAGCATGGGAGAGACTTCGGGAGTGCTATGCAGCCCCTGAAATTATTGAAACTGCATTATTTCGATGACTGGAAAATTTTCCTAAGGTGTCAGCCAAGGACCACACTAAGCTAAGAGTGCTCGGAGATCTACTCATGGAGATTGAAGGCGCTAAAGAAGACAGCTATTTAACTGGCCTGTCGTATTTAGATACTTCATACGGAATTAGACCAATCGTGGACAAACTTCCATTTGGGCTGCAGGAAAGGTGGGTGTCTGTTGACTCAGAGTACAAGGAAAAGAACAATGGTCGATTTCTTCCCTTTGAGTATTTTACTAGGTTTGTGTGCAAGGAGGTGAAGAATTGAAACAATCCTAGCTTCATGAGTCAAGGTAGCAGTACAATTCACACCAAGCCAGTCAAATCCACCAAATAATTTTAACATCAATAAACCTGTCTCAGTGCGTAAAACTGAAGCCTCTACAACTAACAATGACCCTAGCAAGAATTGTCCATTGCACAACAAACCCCATCCCCTCAAAAAATGCAGAACGTTTAGGAAAAAACCCTTTGACGAGAGATTGGCCCTTCTCAAGGAGAAAAAAAATATTTAAATGCTGTTCCTCTCCCTCTCTCCTCGCTAGAGAGTGCACAATCCCCGTGAGGTGCTCGGAATGTAATAGCACTAATCACGATGGGGTCATGCACTCCGGCCCATTACCGCAAACTGACAAAGCTCCTTCACCCTCACAAAATGATGGTGGGGAGGGAGAGGATCACTCCAAGACGACTGTTGTCAGCTTGAGCTGCACAGAAGTTTGCGGTCAAGGTCAGTCAAGCCGTTCTTGTTCAAAGATCTGCCTCACTAAGGTGTACCCTAAGGGAGCCAAAGACAAGGCCATCAAAGCCTATGTAATTCTGGACGACCAGAGCAATCGCTCACTAGTCAGACCAGAGTTCTTTGACTTGTTCAACGTACAGAGTAATCAGTTCCCATACTACTTTAGAACTTGCTCAGGCAGTGTAGAAAGATATGGAAGGAAGGCAGAAGGCTTCCAGCTTGAGTCCCTGGATGGTAAAGTTGTCATCTGTCTCCCTCTACTCTTAGAGTGCAATGAAATTTTGAATAACCGCACCGAGATCCTGACGCCAAGCACTGTGCAACACCAGCCGCATCTCCACCACATCGCCAAGCATATCCCAGAACTGGACCCAAAAGCAGAAATACTCCTGCTACTAGGAAGAGACGTTCTCCAGGTCCACAAGGTCAGGCAGCAGGTCAATGGACCACACAACGCCCCCTTTGTCCAACGCCTAGATCCGGGCGGGGTGGTGATAAGAGAGGTGTGCCTTGGCAATGTACACAAACCGACAGTAAACACACTCAAGACCAATGTGCTAGAGAGTGGCCGCCATTCAGTTTTTCAACCCTGCACAAGCTTCATGTGTATCAAGAAAGCATGACAGGGCTTTAACAAGTGTAGTAAAGTAACTGACAAGACACTGGGACAGTCAGTCTTCGCTCAAACTGAGCATGATAATAAACTTGCTCCATCAGCACAAGACACCATCTTCTCAAAAATAATGGACACCAAGATCTTCAGAGATGAAGCAAATAACTGGGTTGCCCCACTACCTTTCAGAGAACCATGCCCACGCTTGCCAAACAACAAAGAGCAGGCAGTCAAGTGGTTCACGTCTTTGCAAAAGACCCTGAAAAGGAAACCTGAGATGCAGTAACAATATGTAGTATTTATGGAGAAGATCTTCGCTAATGGACATGCTGAAGTAGCACCGCCACTGAGAGAAGGCAAGGAGTGCTGGTACCTCCCAACATTTGGGGTTTACCATCCACAAAAGCCCAATCAGATCAGGGTGGTCTTTGACTCCAGTGCTCAGTGCGCTGGTATCTCCCTTAATGACATGCTCCTCACAGGTCCCGACCTCAACAATACCCTTCTAGGGGTCCTGCTGCGCTTCGGGAAGGAGAAGGTCGCAATCCTAGCGGACATCCAGCAGATGTTCTATTGCTTCTTAGTACAGGAAGACCATCGCAATTTCCTCCATTTCTTATGGCACAAGGACAATGACATTAACAAGGAAGTCATTGAGTACCGGATGAAGTCCATGTTTTCGGCAATAATCCATCTATGGCCATCTATGGGCTGCGAAGAGCCATCAGAGAGGGCACACAGGAGCACGGCGATGACACCGTTAAGTTTGTCGAAAGGCACTTCTATGTCGATGACAGCTTGATATCACTACAGAAAAAAGATGAAGCAATCGATCTGCTCTGACGTACACAAGCCTCACTCGCTGAGTCAAACCTCCACTTGCACAAGTTCGCATCAAACTGTCAGGCAGTAATGGAGACCTTTCCAGATGACGACTGTGCTCCGGCAATCAAAGACCTAGATCTAGATGGAGAAACCATACCCACACAAAGGAGTTTGGGCCTCCTTTGGGAGATTACAACTGACACATTCACATTCTCCATGCCAACCGTGATCAAGCCATTCACCCGCCGTGGAGTTCTCTCCACTGTCAACAGTGTTTTTGATCCCTTGGGTCTACTGGCACCAGTTACAATCCAGGGAAGAGTCCTTTTCAGGGAGCTTACCTCTGAGCTCTCCGACTGGGATACACCCCTACCAGAAGACAAGCTAAACAGATGGGAGGCTTGAAGAGATTCACTTCAAGATCTAAAACAGCTTCATATCCCACCTAGGTACACTGCGGACGAATTGGCCAAGGAAAAGGATGTCATCCTTAAAGCAACTCAAAGAGCAGCTTTTGCAAGGGAGTTTTCAGCCCTCCAAGTTAATAAACCAAAACCAAGCCCTTTGAGGAAACTCAACCTGATCCTGAAGAACGATCTCATTTGCATTGGAGGCCAGTTAATATACTCTCACCTTTCAGCTACAGAAAAGAGCCCAGTAATCCTGCCCAAAGACGGCCGTGTGTCCTTACTGCTTACTCGCCATCACCATGAACAGGTAAGGCATCAGGGCCATCACCTGACGGAAGGAGCAATCAGGGCAGCAGGACTGTGGATCTTGGGAGGCAAAACACTGATCAATTCAGTACTCCACAAATGTGTAACCTGCAGGAAACTGCGAGTGAAGATGAAAGCTCAACGTATGGTGAACTTCCCACCAGAACACCTCAATGCCTGCCCTCCTTTTACATATGTGGGGCTTGATGTATTTGGTCCCTGGACTAGCACTACGAGACACACCAGAGGAGGACAAGCAGAGAGCAAACGGTGGGCCATCATGTTCAGCTGCATGAGTTCAAGAGCGGTACACATTGAAGTCATCGAATCTTTGGATACATCCAGCTGCATTAATGCTCTCAGGTGCTTCTTTGCACTAAGAGGCTCTGCAAAACAGTTAAGATCTGATTGCGGCACGAACTTTGTTGGAGCGTCCAAGAAATTCGGGATGGACAAGACAGTGCAAAGGTACCTCATGCAACTGGGAGTTGAACACACCACACGCCCCTCACATGGAAGGCTCATGGGAGTGGATGATTGGTATCACCAGAAGGATCCTTGATTCGATGTTTCTGCAGCAACGCACCCGACTGACCCACAAAGTACTGTGCAGACTAATGGCAGAGTCACAGCCATTATAAATGCACAACCACTCCTACCTGTCTCTTCTGACCTGGAAAGCCCCTTCATAATCTCGCCATTAATGATCCTTACACAGAAGACAGGAGCTCCCCCTCCACCTGGGAACTTCTTAGATAAGGATCTGTACACAAAGCAATGGAGACAGGTTCAGGCTCTCACAAATCAATTTTGGTCTCGTTGGAGACATGAATATCTACCTTTGTTGCAACATAGACAAAAGTGGACAGAACCTCACAGGAATCTTCAATTTGGAGATTCAGTCCTGCTCAGGGACAAGCAGATCGCCCGCAACTGCTGGCCAATAGCCAGAATCACTGCCAAATTCCCTGGTAGGGATGGACATGTAGGGATGAAAACTTCTGACCAAGGTGATGTGAAAACTTACCCAAGGCCAGTTGCAGAAGTCATTCTACTTCTACCTAAGGACTGATTTAGAGACTGAAGTTTGTATTATGTTCATAGTGACCTTACAAAGGTCAGGCAGGGAGTGTGTTGCCCTTAAGGCATTCGTTTAGTTTATTATATTTTCGCTTTAGTAATTCGTTTGTAATTGTTTTCTAGTTAAAGTTAAGGTTGTTGAAAGTAAATTCGTTGTCTGTGATATATCACGGTATGCGATGACATCGCATCTGGTTTTGCTGCATCTTGTGGGAAAATACCAGTTTGGAGAAACAGGAAGGAGGGGGCTTGTGTGTGCAGGATCAGAGCGAGAAAAGTTTTCTTCCTACACACTAGAAACATCATAGAAGCAACACCATAAGTTCATAAGATAATTGATATGTTGAAGTAAAAATGTTAATGCTGATTCTGTTAAAAGTAATGACGGTTGATAAAGATTATATTCTTTGTTATTTAAAGAGTTGCGGATAGTTTGTGTTGAAGTGTATTTAAAGCCAGTCGATGGTGTAGGTAGATTCTGACTGTATGTTGTACTTTAGTGTAATATAGTTTGTTGTAGTTTTATTTTTCCAAGTATTTATGATGTAAATGTAATGCCAAGAAGGAAACAAATACTGTATATATTTTGTATTGTTTTATCAAGAGTTTTCACCATACATTAATGTGGAAGAGTGAACAGTAAACGGTTAATCTTACTGGGACTGTGCCTCATTGACTCAGCTTTATACTTGGTGTTTAGTTCAGAGTTTTTACATCTGTGCAAGCACACTACACTTATCCAATTTGATGCTTTCCCAAAGCTCCCGTATAACCTCTTCATTAATAACTACATTCTCAAGCTTTCAGTCCACTGCAAGTCATCACTACAATTGCCAAGTTTCTTTTCTGTAGAGATTATTGAAGCAGAGTATTCATTAAGTACCTCCACATTCTCCTCCAGTTCCAGACACACTTTTCCATTCTCACACTTAATTGGTCCTATTCTCTCATGCCTTATCCTCTTGCTCTTCACATATTTGTAGAATGCCTTGGGGTTTTGCTTAATCCTGTTTGCCATTGCCTTCTCATGGCCCCTTCTGGCTCTCCTAATTTCTTTCTTAAGCTCCTTCTTGCTAGCCTTATAATCTTCTAGATTCCTATCATTACTTAGTTTTTTGAGCCTCTTGTAAGCTCTTCTTTCTTCTTGACTAGATTTACGACAGCATTTGTACACCAAGGATCTTGTACCCTACCATCCTTTCCATGTCTCATTGGAACATACCTACTCAGAAGGCCACGCAAATAATCTGAACACTTGCCACATTTCTTCCATACATTTCCCTGAGAACATTTGTTTCTAATTTATATAACCATATAACAATATAACAATTACAGCATGGAAACAGGCCATCTCAGCCCTTCTAGACTGTGTTAAATGCTTACTCTCACTCCGAGTAAAGAAGTTCCCCCTAGTCTTACCACTAAACTTTTGCCCCTTAACTCTCAACTCATGTCCTCTTGTTTGAATCTCCCATACTCTCAATGGAAAAAGCCTATCCACAGCACCTACCCCCACAAGTGGACATGTGCTACACATGCCCCCATACTCCCTCCCTCACCACCAACAAAGGACACTTCACCTGTGAACCTGTCGGGGAAATCTATTGAATCTGCTGTACCCAACATGGCCTCTTCTTCATTGGTGTGAGCCGACATAGGGAACCCATTCATCAAGAACCTTCATCCGCCACAAGATTCCATTCCCTAATCTTTTCCTCCTCTTCCCCTTCCCATCATTCCCTCCAGCTGTCTCTCCTCGCCTCTCCTTTTTTTCATGGTGCAATATTCCCTCCTATCATTATTAATTTTAACTTCCCTAATATTGATTGGCATGTGATTAGTTCCAAGGGTTTAAATGGGGCAGAGTTTGTTAAGTGTGTCCAGGATGGATTCCTGTCACAGTATGTTGACAGGCCGACTTGGGGGAATGCCACACTAGATCTAGTATTAGGTAACGAACCAGGTCAGGTCACAGATCTGTCAGTGGTGAGCATCTGGGGGATGGTGATCACCGCACCCTGGCCTTTAGCATTATCATGGAAAAGGATAGAATCAGAGAGGACAGGAAATTTTTTAGTTGGGGAAGGGCAAATTATGAGGCTATAAGGCTAGAACTTATGGGTGTGAATTGAGATGATGTTTTTGCAGGGAAATGTACTATGGACATGTGGATGTTGTTTAAGGATCTCTTGCAGGATGGTAGGGATAAATTTGTCCCGGTGAGGAAGATAAAGAATGGGAGGGTGAAGGAAACATGGGTGACAAGTGAAGTCGAAAATCTAGTCAGGTGGAAGAAGGCAGCATACATGAGGCTTAGGAAGCAAGGATCAGATGGGTCTATTGGGGAATATAGAGTAGCAAGAAAGGAGCTTAAGAAGGTGCTGACAAGAGCAAGAAGGGCACATGAGAAGGCCTTGGCGAGTAGGGTAAAGGAAAACCCCAAGGCATTCTACAATTATGTGAAGAATCAAAGGATGACAGGAGTGAAGGTAGGACCGATTAAAAATAAAAGTGGGAAGATGTGCCTGGAGGCTGTGGAAGTGAGCGAGGTCCTCAATGAATACTTCTCTTCGGTATTCACCACTGAGAGGGAACTAGATGATGGTGAGGACAATATGAGTGAGGTTGATGTTTTGGAACATGTTGATATTAAGGGAGAGGAGGTGTTGGAGTTGTTAAAATACATTAGGACAGATAAGTCCCCAGGGCCTAACAGAATATTCCCCAGGCTACTCCACGAGGCGAGGGAAGAGATTGTTGAACCTCTGGCTAGGATCTTTATGTCCTTATTGTCCACAGGAATGGTACCAGAGGATTGGAGGGAGGTGAATACTGTCCCCTTGTTCAAAAAAGGTAGTAGGGATAGTCAGGGTAATTATAGACCAGTGAGCCTTACGTCTGTGGTGGGAAAGCTGTTGAAAAAGATTCTTAGAGATAGGATCAATGGGCATTTAGAGAATCATGGTCTGATCAGGGACAGACAGCATGGCTTTGTGAAGGGCAGATCATGCCTAACAAGTCTGATAGAGTTCTTTGAGGAGGTGACCAGGCTTATAGATGAGGGTAGTGCAGTGGATGTGATCTACATGGATTTTAGAAAGACATTTGACAAGATTCCACACGGTAGGCTTATTCAAAAAGTCAGAAGACACGGGATCCAGGGAAGTTTGGCCAGGTGGATTCAGAATTGGCTTGCCTGCAGAAGGCAAAGGGTTGTGGTAGAGGGAGTACATTCAGATTGGAGGGTTGTGACTAGTGGTGTCCCACAAGGATCTGTTCTGGGACCTCTACTTTTCGTGATTTTTATTAACGACCTGGATGTGGGGGTAGAAGGATGGGTTGTAAGTTTGCAGATGACACAAAGATTGGTGGTATATGATAGAGGTGATATTAAGATATTAAGATACTCAATACTCAAGATATTAAGAGGAATAGACAGAGTGGACAGCCAGCACCTCTTCCCCAGGGCACCACTGCTTAGTACAAGAGGACATGGCTTTACGGTAAGGGGAGGGAAGTTCAAGTTGGATATTAGAGGGTGGTTTTTCACTCAGAGAGTGGTTGGTACGTGGAATGCACTGCCTGAGTCAGTGGTGGAGGCAGATACACTAGTGAAGTTTAAGAGACTACTAGACAGGTATATGGAGGAATATAAGGTGGGGGGTTATATGGGAGGCAGGGTTTGAGAGTTGGCACAACATTGTGGGCTGAATGGCCTGTAATGTGCTGTACTATTCTATGTTCTATTATCCTTCTTCATCCCTTTCCCTTAACCACCTTCTAGCCTCAATCTCCCAGTTTCTAACATTATTCCCGTTTCCCACTCTTCACATGCATTCAACTAAAATCCCTTAGCTACTGCTTCTCCTCCCCCATTCTTTTATTCTGGCTCCTTTCCTGTTCTGAGAAGACCATAAGACAATAGGAGCAGAAGTAGGCAATTCTGCCCCTTGAGTCTGCTCCACCATTCAGTCATGGCTGATCCAATTCTTCCAATCATCCCCACTGCACTGCCTTCTCCCCATGCCCTTTGATGCCCTGGCTAATCAAGAACCTATCTATCTCTGCCTTAAATGAACCCAATGAGTTGGCCTCCACAGATGCTCGTGGCTACAAATTCCACAGATTTACCATCTCTGACTGAAGTAATTTCTTTGCATTTCTGTTCTAAATGGATGCCCTTCAATCCTGAAGTCGTGCCCTCTTGTCCCAGACTCCCCTACCATGGAAAGTAACTTTGCCATATCAAATCTGTTCAGGCCTTTTAACATTTGGAAAGCTTCTATGAGATCCCCCCCACCCCCCCACCATTCTCATGAACTCCAGGGAATAAAGCCCAAGAGCTGCCAGGCGTTCCTCATATGGTAACCCTTTCAATCCTGGAATCATTCTTGTGATCCTTCTCTGAACCTTCTCCAATGTCAGTATATCTTTTCTAAAATTAGGAGACCAAATCTGCATACAATACTCCAAGTGTGGTCTCACAAGTGCCTTATAGAGCCTCAATATCACATTCCTGCTCTTGTATTCTATGCCTCTGGAAATGAATGCCAACATTGCATTTGTTTTCTTCACAACCAACTCAACCTGGAGGTTAACTTTTAGGGTATCCTGCACAAGGAGTCCCAAGTCCTTTTGCATCTCTGCATTTTGAATTCTCTAAGAATCATAGCCTGGAATATAAGCTTCTTTTATTTCTTCCATTAATGCTTCATGACTTGCTGAGTAATTCTTGCATTATTTTATGTGTTGATCCAGATTTCTGGCATCCGCAGTCTGCCATGTGACTTAGGAGTCCTATCAATTATAGCACAAAAACTGCATTACATGAATAAGAACTGGACACAGTAAAACTGGTTCCAGTCATGTCAACATTACAAACACCTGTGACCTGGGGTCCAGCAGTAAAATGAGGCTGACATTGTCAGACTCACAGAATCATATGTGTTGTACAGAAGGTAAGAAATGAAACCAGGAGACAGTCATTCGGCCCCTTGATACTATTGTACCAATGATTAAAATAATGTTGATCTGCAACTCAGCACCATTGTTATGAGTGATGAACAGACCTGATGGACAATGGGGTGCAGAGTTAACCATTCCCAACCCCCCGCCCCCCCCCCCCCCCGAGAACTACGAACTATTGCTGTTGTTATGCTACTATTGAGAGAGAGAGAGCTAAAGCCCAGGCAAGAACATTTGCTACAGATAAGAGGGGGAGAGAGACTGGTGATTTACTGTATTATGACTTCTACAAGGATTATTTACCTTCTACTACTTTGCTTGTTAACATTCCTCAGGAGATAGCAGGAGTGGCCTGATTTGATGGACAGTCATTCAGAGTTGATGGATAGCTGAGACCCCGTGAGTGGGGATAAAAAGACAGGTCTGGAGAGACACCCTTCAGACACACCAGTGGACACTGATTGAGTGTTGGAACCCACAGGAAAGGTGGGGGCTTCGGAGACCAAACCAGGAGATCGGTCAGTAAAACTCACAGTATTACAGCAGCGCCAGTGGGGACTTGTGTGTATGTCCACTCATGCCAGAGTGACGAGTCCACCACAGAAGAACGGTCTAGCTGAAGGACAGAGGGGTCATAGCTGAATGACCACCACAATAGTGGTGCAATGGGATCAAAAGGCAACAGGAAGGTTTGCTAACTGCAGTCTCTCTCTCTCTCTCTCTCTCTCTCTCTCTCTCTCTCTCTCGAACGATTACAACCCAACATCCATAATTACCTCAGCACGCAAGAACTGAACTGAACTTTATACTTTTCTATGATAATTCATTTACCCCTAGACATCGATAGAGCTTGCTTATTATTGCTTATTATTATTCCTACACTTTTAGGTTTATTACTGCTAACTTGTGTTATATGTATATTTGCATTATTGATATTGTTTTGCTTATTTTACTAATAAACACTTTTGAATATAGTACCACCAGACTCCAATGGATACTTCTGTCCTTGCTGGTCTGACGCCCAGTTACGGGGTACGTAACACCATATTCAGCATTCTCTCTATACTTCCTGCTTCTATTGTTGCTATGAACCCCATCAACTCAGTGTTTGCAACTTCATACTGACGAATGTAGAGAATGGCAAAACAAGCAAAATAAATAAGAAATCACTGTTTTCTGTGAAGCAACGTCTGCAGTTGGAAATTAATCTGGAATTGTGTGAGGTGTCACACTGTGGGAGGTGAATTGTAATAGGAAGGTACACAGTAGATGTTAGGACCTAGAGGACCACTGTCCCCTTTGCAAATTCCCCTGCTGCAGAAGAGACAGGACCTGTCCTCACCCCGGAAAGGGATACTGCTTCAGAAGATGACGATTCAGATGTGTGGCACCTGTTTCCGTTCGATAATTCCTAAGTACCGGAAGAAGAGGTTCCTGGCCCTTCCCCTGCTGAGTTAGGTGAGAGGAGGGAGGGGGTTGAGGGGCAGACTGAGATACAGCTGGCATTGCGGGGAGAGAGGGTGGAACCCGAACACGAGACAAAGGGCTCTCAGGTGAAGAGGGATCCCAGTGAGGAAGAGGGTGAGGGTCCAACAGGTCGATCTGGGTTGTCCCCCATGGTGTCTGAGCAGGAAGGGTCGGCAGAGGAGGTACGGATGTCTCAGAGAAGTAGGCACCCCCCAGAGCGATTGACATATTCAGCGCCGGGAGAACTGAATGTGATCTCTACCGCCCTGGGAAGTTATGTCACTGCTTTCTGCACCTGGGTTGGGTTTTGCGTCTTGCAAGAAGCATTGAGGAACTCTGTTAATGTCATGAGGGCATGACTTTTGTTGATGTGTGGAGAGTGTAAGGAATTTCATATATTACTGCATATGTTAATCAAAATGACTTCTTTGTTAAGTAAAAGTAGGAATGCTTCTTTGTTATGGTGACTGATGAGAGAGTGCTTTCTCTCACAGAGCACTCTCACAGCTTGTTTGGGTTATAATTACTGATAATGAGAATTGTATTCATTTGTTAACCAATTGGGATGGATGTTATTCTTTCTTGTGGGTCTTTGAGCTGTTGTTGAGCGAACTTTTGGGGGTTTGGAGAGGAGATTGCAAGGAAGGCGGATGGTGCTGGATGCGCTCTGGTTAACCACAGGGGTTGGTCCCAGGCGCGCGGGTCATGGAGGTCGGAGAAGAACAAATAGTGGACTGAAAACTTCAATGGTTGAGCTCCAACAATTGTGCACTAATTGACTGATAAGTTCTGGTGCCTTTTCTTTCTTTTCCTTTCTTTCATATATATTGTATCGCTATTATTCACTTAGTTCTACTAAGATTTATAAAGTGTATCCTGTAAATGTACATGGTGTGTTGGTTGATACTGTGTGTATGAGTTTGTACTAGTGTGCATTTCACAGCATCCACATATATGGGAGGTGTGTTTTGGCGGGTGGACAAATTTTCCCCTAGACACACACCAGCCGATCGCGCGAACGTTAAGCTAGATAAATGCAGAAATTTAAACTTAATGAAAGGTGCAATAGAGCTAATAGAATACAAAGCAGAGCAGCAGGATACAATTCAACTGATCGATATATATGAAGCATATTATTATCTGGGATATCAATAAGAAATGAAGATAGATAGTGTGACAAAGGGAAAACTTTTGACAGAATTTAGAGATAGAAATAGAAAACCTACAGCACAATACAGGCCCTTCAACCCACAAACTGTGCCAAACATGTCCTTACCTCAGAAATGACCTAGGGTTACCCATAGCCCTCTATTTTTCTGAGCTCCAAGTACCTGTCCAGGAGTCTCTTAAAAGATCCCAACATTTCCACCTCCACCACTGTCGCTGGCAGCCCTATCTATGCACTCACTACTCTCTGCTTAAAATACTTACCCCTAACATCTCCTCATAGCTACCTACCCCTGACATCTCAAGAATTTACTTCAAGACTTAAGAAAATCTGCCTCTTACCTACCCATGGGTATCTTGTACTTGTCACATGACTATGATGTAATTGAGGCAATACTGGACATCAGGTAATGGTCTTGTGATGGTGGAGTGACGTCATTTTCCCACCAGTGAGAGGTCATGTGATAGTTTTCATCGAAGTTCAGGAACCTGAAAGATCGAGGAAAGTTGATGTCAGCTGTGAAGTAGATTCAACCTTTATTTAATCTTGACTCAAGGAATTAGTAACCTGTGTCTGTGTTAACTTCTGCTTTGCCAAAAGAGCAGAAAGAGTTAGATGCGAAGCATCACCAAGGAAAGCTCAGTGCTTTAAGCCATTTTATGTTCTTCAATCGTAAATCTCTCGGCAATGCATACTACGGCTGGGATCAGCAGTAACGTCGCGAAAGAGGATATAATTCAAGGAAAGTCTCTCCTTTAACTGACTGTAAATCATTTTGGACTTCTTTTTGCAGTACTATTTTAAAGAACTGAGTTCGCATTTCTCGCTTTAAGAACTGTTCGAGCTGCTGTATCGCAGCTGACTTACGGTTAAGTTAGTCATTTGTTTACTTTTGGGTTTTTTTAGCAGTGTTTAATAAATGTTTTATTTGTTATAAAAAATCTGTTTCAATCATATATTCATTGTTGCTGGATCATAACAATTGGGGGCTCATGGAATGAACCATTTTTGAGTTTAAATGCTTGTTTAATTTTTGATCGGTGTTTTGGAAAAGGGGAATACTCATATTACATAGAACATAGAATAGTACAGCACATTACAGGCCCTTTGGCCCACAATGTTGTGACGACCTTCAAATCCTGCCTCCCATATAACCCCCCACCTTAAATTCCTCCATATACCTGTCTAGTAGTCTCTTAAACTTCACTAGTGTGTCTGCCTCCACCACTGACTCAGGCAGTGCATTCCATGCACCAACCACTCTCTGAGTGAAAAACCTTCCTTTAATATCCCCCTTGAACTTCCCTCCCCTTACCTTAAAGCCATGTCCTCTTGTACTGAGCAGTGGTGCCCTGGGGAAGAGGCGCTGGCTGTCCACTTTGTCTATTCCTCTTAATATCTTGTACACCTCTATCATGTCTCCTCTCATCCTCCTTCTCTCCAAAGAGTAAAGCCCTAGCTCCCTTAATCTCTGATCATAATCCATACTCTCTAAACCAGGCAGCATCCTGGTAAATCTCCTCTGTATCCTTTCCAATGCTTCCACACATTTCCTATAGTGAGGTGACCAGAACTGGACATAGTACGCCAAGTGTGGCATAACTAGAGTTTTATAGAGCTGCATCATTACATCACGTCTCTTAAACTCTATCCCTCAACTTATGAAAGCTAACATATAAACCTTTCTTAACTACCCTATCTACCTGTGAGGCGACTTTTAGGGATGTGTGGACATGTACCCCCAGATCCCTCTGCTCCTCCACACTACCAAGTATCCTGCCATTTACTTTGTACTCTGCCTTGGAGTTTGTCCTTCCAAAGTGTACCACCTCACACTTCTCTGGGTTGAACTCCATCTGCCACTTCTCAGCCAACTTCTGCATCCTATCAATGTCTCTCTGCAATCTTCGACAATCCTCTGCACTATCTACAACACCACCAAACTTTGTGTCATCTGCAAACTTGCCAACCCACCCTTCTACCCCCACATCCAGGTCGTTAATAAAAAAAAATGGATTCTTTTGTTTGATTGGCTTCTGAGTGGTTTTCGGCAACAATGAATATTGATAACTTCCTGGAATTGCCAGACGCAGAGTTATTAGTGAAGGTGAAAAAAACTGATGTATTTGAGATTGCTAGCAGGTTGCACGTTGAAGGTAATTAGCAAGATACAACAAAGCCAGTAATTCAGAGAAAAATCGTGGAACACTATATAGAGTCAGGTGTGTTTGATGTACAGTTTTAGATTGGTTTCAATAGACATTAGCCAATAGACAATAGGTGCAGGAGTAGGCCATTCGGCCCTTCTAGCCAGCACCACCATTCACTGTGATCATACACAATCAGTACCCTGTTCCCGCCCTCTCCCCATATCCCTTGACTCCGCTATCTATAAGAGTATCTAACTCTCTCTTGAATGCATCCAGAGACTTGGCCTCCACTGACTTCTGGGGCAGAGCATTCCACATATCCACCACTCTCTGGGTGAAAAAGTTTTTCTGCATCTCTGTTCTAAATGGCCTACCCCTTATTCTTAAACTGTGGCCTCTAGTTCTGAACTCACCCATCAGCGGGAACATGCTTCCTGCCTCCAGCGTGTCCAATCCCTTAATAACCTTATATGTTTCAATCAGATCCCCTCTCATCCTTCTAAATTCCAGTGTATACAAGACCAGTCGCTCCAATCTTTCAACATATGACAGTTCCGCCATTCCGGGAATTAATCTTGTGAACCTACGCTGCA